>NC_142169.1:66058097-66375370 GCF_029865625.1 Vigna umbellata
AGTATGTGATTTTGGTATGAGGAGTAGTGGAGAAAATCCAAGTACGAAAATTTTGGCTTTCGGCTTATGCAAATATTCGGTATTTTATGATAGGATTAAAATGTCATGATTTACGGTTGTAAATTTTATTGATTTTGGAATGTTAAAGTTAGTAGAGGTAGTGTAGGTTGAATTGATATTATTATGAACATGGCAATATAAGGAAGAAGAAGAGTTTGGAAATAGATAAAAAGGAGGGTTGCAATACTAATGTGATTAGGGAATTAGGAATAATTAAGAAGTTGTAGGTTGTGATTGGAGCAATTTCATCAGGCATAGTTATATGGTAGTATTCAAACCTCAATGGTGATATAAAGGATGGGTAAAGATTTATATGTCGCACCTTGATCTCTATCCAGTGATGTGTGTGAGTGAACTTGTTGATACTTACTTTTAGTTCGCATAAGATAAAAATTTTAGATTTAGTTAACACTAAATATCCTGGGGATATGGTTTTGATCTAGGGAAGCACGTTATAATTGAGGTTGGTTGTGGTTGATTGCCTTGATAATCTCTCTAGATCATTTAACTTATGTGGCATAAGTGGTTTATTTAAATGAGTGGGTGCAGTACTGATAAGGAATCTAGTTAGTTTTAAATTCGGCCTTATTGAGATTAAAATAAGTGGTTTCGGAATTTATAACATTGTTGATTGAGTGATCTGTTGAGTCCTATCAGAGATACACAATTATTAGGTACTGGATTAGAGACAACATTAAGTTTGTGAATTCATATTAGCTTAGGATGTGGGAAGGTATTTTGAGGACAAGGTTTATATTCCTAAGATTTAGAGTTTATAAGTTAATTCTTGAAGAATGTTTTAACTTAGGCTAGTAATGTTTGCTAGGAAAATAATTACATGAAGGTTGAGGTAATTTGGAGTATAATCTTGAAAGAAGTTTGATTATTCTAGTTTTGTTAAATACTTCAGAAGTGTTTATCAGGGAAAGAAAATAGTGATTCAACATTTAGTGTGGGTTAAATAAAAGATGAGGATCAATATTTTAGGGATATCTGACCAATGCAAGTGAAGGATAGACATTATAGTCTAGGGTATGATCGAAAGGATGGTTTGATTATGTTCAAATATGTTTTTAGAAGTTTATGGTCTTCAAGAATTGTGAGTTGACTGTTGTAGTTAAGGGTGAAGGCAGTATTACCGAGAATCAGATAAGTTCATCAAGGACGAGTGAAGGAAATGATGCATGATCTTAAGTGTGGAAGGGTTTCTATGGATGTTATAAAGCATACTCAATATAGGTATTACTTTTGAACAAGTTCTTGATAAATGGGTATAGAAAAGAAAACATAAGGATGAATTATTTAGTAATAGTGTTTTGGACTCCGTGTAATCATCAGAGAAATTAGAAATTTTACGGAAAATAGAAGTATAAGGTAAGGTGGAGCAATCTAGTATAAAATTTTGGTAAACATAAGTGGCTTTTGGAGGCGTACGATTTCTAGGAGTGGAAACTGTGTTGAGAAATTTCTAGGCGTGCAGATGAGTATTAAATTAAAATTTTTATGTCGAATTTTCAAGGACGAAAATTTTAGTTGTTGGGGAGAATGTAAGATTCATGAAAAAAAAAATATAATATATATATATATATATATATATATATATATATATATATATTTATAGTAGTAAATTTTAGTATTTTATTAGTAATAATAATTTTAATGGATAGAAAAATGTAAATTTTGGATATAAAATTATAGTAATTTTAGAAGGAGAGGTTCAAATTTTTGGTAACTTATTTAGTAAAATTTTTTTAAATGGAATAGTAAAAAGTAAATAGTAAATAGTAAAAAGTAAATAGTAAAAATAAATTTTCAGCATTAAGATTCCTTAGCATGGAAGAAAGTAGTAGGTAGAAATTAGGATCAGATTTGGTGAGAAAATGATTGAAATATTATTTTTAAATAATATTAAAATAATAAATAATATTAAAATATTAATGAATAGTAAATTTTTTTTTACTATAAATAGCCATGGGAGGGAAGGGTATTTTGCACCAAGAAAAGAGGAATCAAGTGAGAGCTTGAGAAATAGAGAAGAAAGAGTTAGGGAGAAATTTTTAGTTGCAAGAAGAGTAGAGGTTCAGAAGGGTTTCGGGGAAACAAATTCGGAGCAGGAGATTAAGTCTGGAATAGAGGTAGGGGAGCTAACCTTTCTATGTTTATTTTTTTATGATTTAATAGTTCTATGCTTTTATATTATGATTTAGTATTATTTTATTACTATTCATATATTGAAATTCTGTGTGAATATTGTTAATGTTTACTGTATGTTTATCTATGTTGAAATTCGGTATAAATATTATATGATGTTGTTTTGAATCTGTAAATAAGAAATTTGTTAAAAACTAATTGAGGAACACTTTGGCTAAGGAAAGACTTGGTACTTAAGTTATCCATTGTGACGCACCTCTCTTTCCTGGAAGTCTACTCGACAAGTTTTTGACTTAAATCCTATTGAACAGATTTTGTACTGTTAAATTATTATGCAATATATGTTGTTGGAATGGAAATGTATGATTAATTCATGTTATTGTGATAGATATGAAATTATGAATTATAATTGTGATTATTGCATTTTATTATATTGCAATTGAGTTTATGCGTCTGAACATGATATGAGTATTATGGGGAGATTTTGTAAGGATATAATGTGAGTTGAGGAATATGAGTATGGTATGAGTCTTGTGGAGAGATTCAATAATGTTATGGTATTTGTGTATATGTTGATGTTGAGAGTCCCGTAGTTGGGGGTTATCCTGATACTCTAATAATTATCTAGTCTCAAGTAGAGAGGGATGAATTATGTGGTGAGAGGAGCAGGAGGTCCTGGTCTATGTGCCTGTTTTGGACATAGTGAGGGGACTATCCTTGTGGGTGGTATGGAGGGCAGGATGTCCTGGTCTATGTGCCGGTTTTGGACATAGTGAGGGGACTAACATTGTGGATGGTATGAAGGGCAGGATGTCCTGGTCTATGTGCCGGTTTTGGACATAGTGAGGGGACTAAGAATGGCATCACAAGTGGGGAAGCTTTCGTTGAATTACTCAACAACATATCGTCGGGGATAAGTGTATATTGGGTATTGTGAAATGAGTGTCTATTGGGTACTGTGGTGTTTATTGGGTATTATGGGACGAGTGTGCAATAGGAATTGTGGTACGATGGTATGAGGGTGTATGACATAATTATTATATGATACTTATATCAAAGTAATTATGCATGTTTTATAAATGATTTGTTGCATGTTAGCTCACCCTACTTGTTTGTGTTTTCTTTTGTGTTTGGGTATGTGCGATGATCGTATAATTCGTTATACGGGAGCAGATGAAGGAATGTCGTCTGAAACAATACCAAGGAAGAAAGAGATCGAAGAATAAGTTAGAAGAATTCAAATTATATTTAGGAGTTTATAGTTGAAATCTGAGTTTAAAATATATCAACTGTGAATTTTTAAGTGTGAGATTACGGGATGTTACCGTAAATGTAATGTTACAATATATAAATTATGAATTATCCAATGTGGGATATTGGGATGTTACAATAAATAAAACTATAAATAAATAATATCTCAAATTTATAATAATTAATCTAACTATCGACATTATTCCAAATCAAAAGAATATAAAAGATTATTTTATTATTTTTTAAATATTATCCAATCAAATATTGGATAGTATGAGGTAGGCAGTATCCTACGACGATAAGACATACACACTATAAAGGTTGATCAAAGTTTATTAATATAAAATAATTAAATTTAGAATTAAAATATTAGAAAATGAAAAAAAAAATTCCAATTTTTGGATGGTTTCTATCTGCAAATTCGTAGTTTTGTGATCTTGTATACAGAACCATCCACAAGTTTTCTACTGACCAATTCGTCCCAGTCAATTCTTAGTTGTACAAAATGCAACGCATATAAATTCATGCAAATGTCTGATATTTGTTTAATTTTAAAATAAATTTAATTTTAATTTTATGTAGCTTTGCAATACATCTATTAATTAAAAATTATTATAAAGTTTAAATGTGAGTTTAAATTTTATATTAATTAAAAATGAGAAATATAAACTTTATATAAAAATCACAATTATATAATAATTTCAGACTAATAATTTGGTAATCTTCATTATACAACAAATAAGCTAACTTTTACATGATAATTATGGCCTGAATTACTTAATTGAACTATATAGTTCACTACAATAAAACTATTAAAAACTAACAATTAAAATGAATTATTTTGATCAAAATGAACTTAGTCACTTGTACATTTGGATTTTTTATACCTCACAACAATACTGGTTTAAGTCTATTTTGTTAAAGAACAAAATAAGTGGTATTACCATTTCCTTACAAGTTGGTAAAATAATAAATGATATTAAATTACTTTAGCGTGGGTTAAAGTTTATTAAAACCTACAAATTGTGACCAATGAATAATAAAAAAAGCTAAGATGATTTTGTAATTCTCAAACAATTTCAATCAATATTTAAAATTTTGTTTGAAAAAATATATATTAAATATTTCATATAATTGAAAAAAAAAATGTTATGATATTTTATTAAAATCATGAAAATGTATTAACTCTCTTATTTTTTATAAAAAAAATAACTTTAGACAACAAAAGAATAACCAAACTATTAACAGATCATCTCTACCATGACTTCAAATGTAAAGAGTTAAAAATTGATAATCATTAAGTACTTCTTACACATAAGCAATGAATGTATTTTAAATATTTATTATCAAAAACATTATTTCATTTAATGCAGTTATGGATATTTATGTTTTATTGCAAACATATATTACAAATACAATTCTATAACTAGCTATTTTAAAATTGTGTAGATAGAAAATATGAAGCTTCACTATCTATTGGAACAATATACAATCCATAGTTTAAGAAAATGATTGACTTAACTGCTTTTATATTAGAAATCTATATTGTGTACTTTGAACTCTTTTTTTAAATGGTAAATACTATCCATATTCATTTGTAATATAAAAACTATTATTAATAATGATGTTTTTTTTTTACAAACTCTATCTACTAATGGATACAGATATGTTCATGAATAAACTAAAAAATATTGATTAAGTTAAAATAACTTGGTATATAATAATACGAATTCATATATATAATGAACAAAAGTTGTTACATTTATTTTAACTAGTTTATTTTAAAGATATATAACAAGCATTTGTTATGGTTATCTTTTACACTTATTAAAACATTTAATGTCCTTAAATAATATTATTATCATCAATAATTATTCATGTTATGATCTTTTTAATGAAATGAATTATATATAACTACATCCAAAATTTAACATTTTAAAAGGTGAACAAATATATTATCTTTATTTTTAAATTAAACTTTTATTCAGTTTGAAAACAAGTGAAAATCCACTCCTGACATGAGATGTTATTTACTTAAGAAAAAAAAATGTAAAATGAAATTCATGATTTATTTGCTATGACATGAAAACTAAAAATCATAATAGGATCAACATGACAAGTGAAAATTAGGTTATATCATAACATAATCGGGTTATTGACTTGTTTAATTCTTTAGATCATTTAGTATTATAAATTGTTAAAACTTATAAGAGTTTTATCTATTTAATATAAGTGACATATGATCATTTGTAAGAAATTATATATATATATATATATATATATATATATATATATATATATATATATATATATATATATATATATATAATAAAGAGGAAGTAACATATTTGAGATAATTATTTGATAAATTACTAATTCAATATTATATTTAGCATTTAATTTTTAAAATATCTCTATCTATTATTTTTTATCATTATTAAAAATGATTAATAAATATATTTTTTAAATAATTAATATTCTGTAATAAATAATTTATTTTATTATTTCAATTAGTTTTTTATTGAAAAATGTTTATATTTTGAAAAACACACTTAAAGGGATAATTTTGAGAACCACCTACTAACCTTCTTTAATTCAACTTAATGGATCACATCAACCAATAAACTTTCTATTGAACTTCATCATCTTTCATTAATTCAAACCACATAACTTATTATTATTATTTTTTAAAATTAATTTTCAACTTTTCCACTTGCACGACTCTTTTTATACATTCTTAATCTACCAGAACGATCCAGTTCTCCTTTTATTTACCTAAATAAATAAATAATCATCAATTTTTGTTTCTCACTTTCTTTAAGGATCAATTATTTCAATTTTTACCTTTGTATTTTTTTTAAGATGTAAATTATTTTTCTTTGTCTCAAGTAGTTGTTGTGATTTTATTTATTTTATGAAGATTTTGTAATTATGTTCATATTTTTAATTAAACTTTTTATTTAGTTATGACTCATAAATTTCATTGTCAAACCTCAAAAACATATTTCGATGAATTTAGTTTTGAGAAACAAACAAGATTGTATACATTTTTGTTTTATATTATTTTATAAAGTATTTTGGACTTTTAAATGTTTATGGCATAAAATGATGACATCAATAAAATATTTCTTATTATTTTTATTATTGTTGACTGAGTAAGAGAGATATAATATTTTTGAAATATGAGTTAAAAAAATTATTATTAAGGCATTACACAAAACTTATTGAAACAATCACTTTTGACTTATGTTCAATTACTCGTACAATATATTAATAAATAAATCTAAAATAAACAAATAGATTAAGTCAACAATATTATTTACTTATATAGAAACTTCTGCAAGAAATAATGAGGTAACATTGAAAATACGGGAAAACTAACTAAAAAACAAAAAAATTATTTAAAAATAAGAAATTTATTAATAAATGCAATTACTCGGTTAATACATAAATATATGTAATTCATATTATATATATTATTTTCATATTCATCTCCAATAAAAAAATGTTAATAATTACACGAGTATATAGAAAAAAAAAATACTGAATAAGACCATGAGAGACGTATAATCAAAGAAAATTAATCATTATGTTATCAAATTTGAATGACACAATCCACATCTTAGTGAAAAGGAATAAATCTAAAGAAAGGACAACCAATTAAAACTTTAACACTTAGATGAGAAATATAATGATTATTATCGCGTGTAAATATGTTCACTGTGGTAACATACTATATATATATATATTCAAATATGTCTTAATATAGATATAGCATAATTTAATAAAAGAAATAAATATTTTATAAATAAAAATTTAGATCATTAAAAAAATTCCTTACTTATTAGAAAGTTCAAACTAACAAAGATAGTAAAAAAAATTGTCAATAAAAAAACAAATATAATGAAAAGTTCAAGCTAATCAGTGAAGTTATTCTCGAATTATTAAATTTAAAGCGTTATAATCAATTTAATTTAAGTCCACAAACTCGAGTTTTTAATGAATATAAATTTTTTATTAAAAATTGCTTCTAAAAAATTTACAAATTACACAAATTCAACAATTAAAAAAATTATTTAAAATTTTAAAAAATAGTATAAAATTAAATATAATTACCAAATAATTAAATTAAATAAACATTAACATCACTATATTTTATTTAAAAAAATTCCTGGAAAAAATGATTTAAAAATTTAAATAAAAAAAATACTTATAAAAATATGTTGTTATAAAAAATTAAATAACAATATAACATTGCTATGAACATTAAATAAAAATATTAACATAATTATATTTATTAAAAAAATTATTTCCAAAAAAATGTTGTTATAAAAAGTAAACAAAGAAATAAATAACTAAAAATATTAATATATTTATACTCATTGAAAATACCTTTATAAAAAACTAAACTAAAAAATTTCTTAAAAAGAACTAATTTAACAAAAAAAAAGAAATTATAAAATTATTCATATAAAAAAGTATACACACAAAAGTGACAAATGAATAACTTATACTTCAATTAATAAAGAAAAGAAAAATAAAATACAGGAAGTATATTTTTAAATACCTGATAAATGGAGAGTTTCATTATTTTAGTAAATGAGAAAAGATTTGTATGTACAAGAAAAACAAGAAAATAACCGCATGACGTTTTTTTATATATATTTGAAATTTATTTGTACTGGGAGCGATATATTATCGTTCTATCCGTTGCTGACGTGGCCCAATGAGAAAAGCAAGTGCTTCCACTCAAACACAATCGACTCGAACACAATCGACGGACACATTGAAATTTGCATGTCGAAATTTGAACACGTTTTTTTGTTCAGACAACTATACTTATACCTACCAGGATTTAGTATGTTTTATACAATAATAAGAAATTTTATAAAACAAAATTGTAATAAAAATTACTTATAAATAATAATAAATAAAAAATAAGGTCCTGTTTGGTTATTCCCTTTGCTGCACTTTTTTCTCCTAAGCTCTCTGCAATCTCCCCCTCTCCTTATTTATATTCATTATTCTACACCTCAATGCCACTTACTGCTGTGAAGTGCAGGTCTTTTCTTCTACCTTGTTACTCACTCAGTCACGCGTTCATTTCTTTCCACCATCTCATTTGCTTCTACCCTTTTTCTATCTTCTCCCATGGCTCTCTCTGCATTATCATTCCCTCTTCATCTCAGACAGACAATACCTTCTGATCCCAAAACATCAACCCCTTTGGCTTTGCCTTCTTCCCACTCTCATTGGGGTGTAGATCTGCTCACACAATCCCCACGCAGACACAACCAGGTAAGGACATGCATGTCTATTGTTCATGCAAGAAACTCATATGTGTTCAAATGGCGTCAGTTTCGTAGCTTTCGATCAACTCAATTCTGTTTTAGTCACTCTCTTCTTGTCATATCACAGTCTATTATCTTTGTCTTGTTTTGTTTCATTCGTTTTCCTTTCTTTTTCCCCTGTTTTTTAATTTTTTGTTATTTTCCAAGTATCAAATTTGAAACTGGACATGCTGACGGAAATGCTGGTCATGTTTTGGATTGATGCAGGTGAGGAAAAGACGACATGGGGTGTGTGCATCTCTATCAGAGATGGGAGAGTATCATTCCAAGAAACCGCCAACTCCTCTGCTGGACACCATAAACGATCCTATCCACATGAAGAATTTCTCTACCAAGGTACAATGATTGAAAACACAAACACATGTGTGTGTGTGTCTTATGTTTCATATTATGCAACAGGGAAGAAAACTTTTATGGGTGTGTGAAAAGCTGTTTCTTATAATTTGAGCATTGATGCAGGAATTGAATCAGCTTGCGGAGGAGTTGCGTTCTGATGTTATATTCCATGTTTCTAGAACTGGAGGACATTTGGGATCAAGTCTTGGTGTTGTAGAACTCACTGTTGCTCTTCACTATGTTTTCAATTCTCCCAAAGACAAAATCTTGTGGGATGTTGGTCATCAGGTTGATTTTTTATCTTCAACTGCCTTTCTTTGGGGATGAAAGTTGGTCAATTAAATTATTTTTTATGGATTTTACAGACTTATCCACACAAGATACTCACTGGTAGAAGGGATAGGATGCATACCATGAGGCAAACAGATGGACTAGCTGGGTTTACCAAACGCTCTGAGAGTGAACATGATTGTTTTGGCACTGGTCACAGCTCTACAACAATATCAGCAGCACTGGGTAAATCTTCTATTTGCTTATAGAGTTTAGCAAAGAGTTTTTTAGGACTTGACTCAGGCAAAAAAATGAGTTAAAATATTATATGAATTATACACTTGGGAGTTGAAGCATGCTCTACTCCCAAGATATTAATTGGGAATTTGATATCGAGAATGATTTCAATAAATTGATCACATTTTTACAGATATTTCTTTCTACATCATGGGGAAAGGCCATACTTTATTTCATTAATTTAAATTCTGGATATAAAATTAAAGATTTTACTGTATTCTTAACTTTGACAAATGATTCAATCAATAGGTTGATTTAGTTGAGTCCGAGAAGTCAGAAATAGTCCCTCTTCTTGAACCTTTGAGACCCATGACTTGTTTTTATGCATTTAGACATCCAAGATTTATAGATATTTTTGTTATAATTACATCATTTTTTTACAGTAATGCACGAGGATTATTTTGTGTTTAGGCTATAACTTTTGCATGTTATTTTCTGCATAAACAGGAATGGCTATTGGGAGGGATCTGAAGGGAGACAAGAACAACGTGATTGCTGTTATAGGTGATGGGGCCATGACGGCTGGTCAAGCTTATGAAGCCATGAACAACGCTGGATATCTTGATTCCGACATGATTGTAATTCTAAACGACAACAAGCAGGTCTCCCTACCTACTGCTAATCTTGATGGTCCCATACCACCTGTAGGTGCTTTGAGTAGTGCTCTCAGTAAGTTACAATCAAACAGACCTCTGAGAGAACTGAGAGAGGTTGCTAAGGTGAGCAATACAGTTCATATGCTCTATAAGGACTTGTGCAGCTGCAAAGTCTTAGTGATACTGATTCTGTACAAAATGAGTTTTTTGCAGGGAGTTACTAAACAAATTGGTGGCCAAATGCACGAGTTAGCTGCAAAAGTTGATGAGTATGCCCGTGGCATGATCAGCGCCTCCGGATCAACACTGTTTGAAGAGCTTGGACTTTACTACATAGGTCCTGTTGATGGTCACAGCATAGACGATCTTGTTGCCATTCTGAATGAAGTTAAAAGTACTAAAACAACTGGTCCTGTGCTGATCCATGTTGTCACTGAAAAAGGCCGTGGATATCCATATGCAGAAAGAGCAGCAGACAAGTACCATGGTAAATGAGGCATCTCAAATTTTTTACTGTCTTTGAATGGACCAAATACCTCCAAGCCGTTAAAGACAAAAATCTGAAATCTAATTTGTCTGCTTTGGACACTTTCTGTTCATCACCGTGATTTTGCAGGAGTGACCAAGTTTGATCCTGCAACTGGGAAACAATTCAAAGCCCAGGCTACCACCCAATCGTACACAACATATTTTGCAGAGGCTTTGGTAGCAGAAGCGGAAGCTGACAAAGACATTGTTGGAATCCATGCTGCAATGGGTGGTGGGACTGGTATGAATACCTTCCTCCGCCGTTTCCCAGAGAGATGCTTTGATGTGGGGATAGCAGAACAGCATGCAGTTACGTTTGCGGCGGGTCTGGCTTGTGAAGGTCTGAAGCCTTTTTGTGCAATTTACTCATCATTCATGCAGAGAGCTTATGACCAGGTAAGCACTATATAACAACCCTCAAACACCTTTGTCTTTTGATCAGTCAGTGATAACACGATGAGTTACTCTTATCAATGGTCTAGACAAGATTGGTGTATATGGTTATCTTTACAATCAATGCTAAAGATGTGTTGTGTGTCCGGTGTCCGTTTCTAGGTAGTGCACGATGTAGATTTGCAGAAGCTGCCAGTAAGATTTGCAATGGACAGAGCAGGATTAGTTGGAGCTGATGGTCCTACACACTGCGGTGCATTTGATGTCACTTTTATGGCATGCCTCCCTAACATGGTGGTGATGGCTCCCTCTGATGAGGCAGAGCTTTTTCACATGGTTGCCACTGCTGCTGCCATTGATGATCGACCCAGTTGTTTCCGATATCCGAGGGGAAATGGCATCGGTGTTGAACTACCACCAGGGAACAAAGGCATTCCCCTTGAGGTAAGTTAGAGTTTTAGAGATACCCTTATGGATATAATAAGGAACACAAATGTGCAAACCACCTTAAAATTTGTGCTGTGACGTTTGAACAGATTGGGAAAGGTAGGATACTAGTTGAAGGGGAAAGAGTGGCCTTGTTGGGCTATGGATCAGCTGTTCAGAACTGTATGGCTGCTGCTTCCTTGTTGGAACATCATGGCTTGCAAGTAACAGTAGCGGATGCTCGTTTCTGCAAGCCATTGGATCATTCCCTCGTCAGCAGCCTGGCAAAAACTCATGAGGTTTTGATCACTGTGGAAGAAGGATCAATAGGAGGATTTGGATCCCATGTTGCTCAGTTCTTGGCCCTTGGTGGCCTTCTTGATGGAAAACTGAAGGTAAGATTGTGAAATACGATACCTTTATATCTTTTTATGAATGTTTATCTAGATGTAGCTGAAAAGTGATGTGGGTTTGTTTTACAATTGCAGTGGAGGCCAATGGTTCTTCCTGATTGTTACATTGACCATGGAGCACCGGCTGATCAATTGAAGGCAGCTGGTCTTACACCATCTCACATAGCAGCAACAGTGTTCAATTTACTTGGACAAACAAGAGAGGCACTAGAGGTGATGACATGAAAGAAGGAAATGCAGAGGATTTGGGTATTCAACTTTTCATTCCTCCAGGGTAAAAAGTACCATGATCCACCTAGTGTAATACAAGGATGTTTGTAAAAAAATAATACACATGGAAGATGCATTAGGAGTTTAATTGGGTAGGACTGTTCAGTGGTTGGTTTGAATGAATCTGACCAACTTGAGAATCCAGACCAAACCATCAAACCAATAAATTCTGGTTTGGATTTTAGCTTAAGTGAATCTCACCAGAATCGAAATCATTCGGACGAACCAAGCCAATTAAATTCAATGGAGATTGATTCAGACCAATCATATTCAATCATGCAGTTTTTTTATTATCAATCTCTCTGCATGGAGTTTCATACTGTTTTTTTTTTAATAATTTTTGCTATTATTTAATTTATGCAAAGCAATTTTCATCAAATTTTAAGAAAAAAAATTGAATCAATCTAACCCAATCAACTTATTGGTTTGAATTTACTTCATGTCAACTTCAAACCTATCATGAACACTTTAATTGCATTTATATTAAAAATTGAAGTTCCAACTAGTCAGTTAGCGTCTCAATTAATATTAAAATGTTAGTAACACACAATGTGTTACTTCTTTTTCGCGAAATCTTTATTATTGACTTATTTTCTTTGAAGAAATAATAAAATCTTGTGGAATTTTCTCCTTACATATATTAACCATTCCTTATAATTTATAGTGCTTTATAAATTTTATTGAATGAGATAACATGTTCAATAAATTCCAATTCCCAATTTTCAAAGAAAGCGATTGATTTGGAATCATTTGATGATAGATTGCGAATCAGATAGATAATATAACAAAAGTCAATAATATATATATATATATATATATATATATATACACCTCTTGTTATTAAAAAATGATATTAACTTATACATGTTGTCATTATGTATAGCATCAAGCATATATTATTCACAAAGTTTATACTATTAGTTTATTTATGACACAACAACATAGATGCTTTAGGCTCCTCTTTTGAATAGTTTTGTAAAACATTCTGTAAAAGAAATTAGGCTTAAATATCATTTTAGTCTTTCAATTTTGTTTAATGAAGTATTATTTTTTTTCGTGATAATTCAATTCATATTTTGATCAGTTTTGTTTAATTTATTTTGATCAGTTTTGTTTAATTTGGTTCTTTTTTACGATGACGTTTAAAATGTCATGTCACAATATACACCTCACATAAAAAATCATCGCGTCATAAGAATTGTCAAATTTATACACTATATCATTAATAATTTAAACATCATTATGAAACAAGATAAAATTAAATAAAATTAACTAAAATAGAAACTAATTGAACTTGCAAAAGAAAATGAAGATCACATTCAACAAGATGAACGAAAATAAAAATAGTATTTAAACCAAAAGTTATACAATAAATATTAATAAGTATACAATAATTCAAATGCTTCCACAATTTTAAATAATAAAAAGGTATCACTACTTGAAATAAAATAAAAACAGATGGAATGTTATGAGCAAGTTTAAAAAATCATAAAGGTTAATAAATATAATATATATATTTTATATTATTTAAATCTTTTTATCATACAACAATATATGATTATTCACCTTATTTATTCTTTATAATTTTAGGTATAATTTTAGGTTGTAAGTTATCGTTGACTCTTTCTTCTCAATTTGTAATATTTTTAATTTGACTTTTCTTTATATTGTCATCCACTTTTTTTCTTATGCAAGTGTCACCATCTGGTATAATTTTTCTGGTTAAATGAATTTTACTCACTGATTTTATGACGCTTAACCTATACCACTGAGTTCAATTTAATAAAAAAAAAAATATTTTTTTCCTGTTTTATTGTTAGAATACAAGTTGAAAGTTTAACATGAAAATAAGAAAGTTAAGTGACGTATGAAAAAAAACTCACAAATATCAGTTTTAAAATTTTAGACCGAAACTATTGTCATATTTTAGTATGTGGACAACTCATCATAAATCTCTTTAATAATTTCCCCCAAAAAATTCCAAGAATAATACTATAATTAAATTAATCTTAATGACCATCTAAAACGTTATAATAACAAATTAATAATAACAACTCTTTCACATATCAACATTAGTTCATTAATGAACAAATAAAATAACTGACATAAAAGTCCATACTAAAATAGGGAGATGTTGATAAAATTGTTGGTAGTTGATGAAGTGTGGAAACATGTTTCCTCTTGCTTATGGAATTTATTTTGAAATTGTGTTCTAAACAGGAAATATTGAAACTAATTAATTTTGGGAGACAAACAAGGAATGGTTGGTTGCCTGGTTGGACATATGTGGAAAGAAAATGGTTTTGACAGTGTTTTTCTCCATTCAAATAAAACTATTTCTCAATATAATTTCCAATTTTTTTTATAAAAATGCGTCTATAGATAGAAAATAATGTACTAAAAAGTTCATTTTTTAAATATATATTTACTTCAATATAACTCTACTTTTAAATCATAATACCAATAATCAATTTATATATAATTTAGAATTAAGAAAGAAATTAAATAAGGATAGAGGAGAATGAAAGAGACCTATGGAAAGAAAAATAGACCACAAAAACACGCTTGTAAACTTCAATCAGCATCCTAACCAAATCTAATTAATTCAATTTAAAATAAATCCACGTAACTGGATCAAAACTGATATTAAAATCAAAATTAATATAGCACAAATTTAAATTTATTAGAATTAGATTAATTGTTATATTTTTGTACTAAACAATCAAAATATTTTCAAAATTTATTGTTATTTAAAAAATATATATATTTTAGTAATAATTAATTCAAACTTCATGAATAAAAGGTTTGAGAATTTGTTGTTTTATTCAATAGACCAGTCAATTTTAAATAGATACAAAATTACAATTTAGTAATAATTAATTCCTACAATGAAAAATTTGTTTTACGAATAAAATAGTTGTAAATTGATTTACTAGTTTGTTCCATAAATCTAAGAACATATACATAGTCAAAATCTTAATAAACTAGTAATAAAAATTACTTAGTTAGATATAGATAAAATAACAAGTGTTTATCTATTAATGAGGATTGATAATGTGTTAAATAAGGAAATGCCTTACCAATTTATCTAAATATTTGGGTTTTAAAGACTATTTCATAAAGATGTAGTAACTACAAAAATGATTTTTTCCCTTAATTATAGAAATATTATGTGAAAAAGATAATTGTGGTCTAAAAATTTATGTAGAGTATTTGAATTATTGTTAGATATCAAAGTTTTCAGTTTGAAAGACTAAATTATTCCTTAAAATTTCTTGAAATGACAATTTTTACGATGTTGTCAATGGATGGAATCTACTAATTAGATTACTTATGTAGATTTAAGTGAATTTTTTAAATAATGTAAATATGGTTCTTTAATTGAATTTCTTTTATCCATTTGTAATTCAAATAGTACTTTAAGGGGTGTGAGTAGTAAAATCCAAACTCACTTTATCAAGTCCCACAGCAGTTAGTGGGCTCATGTAGGCCTGTTTAATGGAAATACCAAACATGTTTACGGATCTATTTTACTAGATGAATTAGTGCATTTTTGTTGACCCATATGTTTTCAGAGTTGAAAGATGACAAACTCTAATTAGCTTTCTAGGTTTGACCAAAAAACAGTAAAAAAAAAATCCCAAATAGATCAATCTCTTTCGACCTTATTTTCTAGATAATCTAAGTTACCAACTTACACCTTTTCTATATGAGTTTCAACCTATTCAATGATTATTGAAACTCAATTCTATATTACAATCATCACTTGGTTGTGCTTAAATGTTAGGTTACAAACAAGACACCCGGAAGCAAATTATTTTAGTTTATGATGTAACAAGTAATCATGCTTGTCAGTGACAGATAAACATATTTGATTATGCTAAACACCCGTAATTATTCAGATTTCCCTAATTTATAATGTTAATGTCAATCTTTTCTTCTAATTTTTATAAGTTACGTTAAAAAGTAAATTTTTAAATCTAATTTAATTTTACAAATCTGTTTATTTTTATACCTAGACTTCTAACATAATATAGTATTAAAAACCTACTAAGTATGAAATTGGAGAGAAAGAAGCTCAAGCTAAATATACTAGTGACACCACATGCTAATCCAATATATCCACAATAATTTCCACTCACTAGTCATTTTCTGATGTCGGCAGATCCTAGGATGTATTGTGAAGAGAAGATCACTGTGGATAAACATCCGCATATATGTATATCCTTAAACATATGTTTCAGTTCAAATCCCGAAATCTAAGGTTGTAGTCTTTGGCCGACCAGCAACCGACATTGGCATTTGTGTTGAAATGATAAGAAAATGAATGTTCTGATGAGACCTAATAAAATGGAGTGGAGTGATGACTTGAAATCCACCGTCAACATGGAATATCAATCAAAACCAACCACCTTTTTTCTTTGAACAAGAAAATGACACATGTAATTGCAACAAATCTTACCAACAACATGGTTTGAACAAAACCCGGACCAGTTTCACACTCACTTCACAGCTATTAATTGTACCAGAACGTGCTAAGTAGTAGGTGAAATTGAGCACATTGGTGACAACAAGTTTTGTTGTTCATATTTGTTTGAGGAAGAAATGAAAGGCATAGATGTGTCATCTTGGTTGCTCGTTGAAGACAGTGGAGACTCTGAAGGAGATACTGGCTTCTTTAGTCTTCTATACCAAGTAGTTTCTAACGACGATGATGCTGAATCTTGTACCTGTGACACTGCTGGTACATGTGGTTTGTCTGAGGATGTTGAAGGTGGTGAAGATGAAATGTGGCTGTCAGATACATCGTTGGAAATAGAATGCTCTTCTTCTCCTTTGGTAGTTGAAGATGAAGTGGAAACAAGGATTGTGAAAGTGAATGTGAATGATGTGGAAGATAAGATATTTTGGGAGACATGCATGGCAGTAGGGTATCCTTGAATGATGAGATCTGATTTTAGAATATGTATGTTCATTTCACAGAGCTTGTTCATATACATCAAAGGATACATACACACACGTTTACTTTTCCTGTTCCAGTCTGCAGATATGTACCTTCAGTCTCATCATTTTCAGGTACTGAATCTTTTTAAGGATTGTTTCAGTGTTCCAATTGACAATATTGCACAGTGATTCAATGGGTGTTGGTTTGTTTTGGATGGATTAATTTTGTTGATAAAACTTATTTGATTCGATCACGAAACAAATTGATATTCGGTTTCAATTAGTTTCAGAATAGTATCGAATTTGATTCAAGTTTTTCTAATTTATATTAGATTGGTTGTTTCAATTTTTATTTTAAAGGATGATAATTATATTTGATTAGCAAAATATAAAGTTTATTAAAGATATTATATCTGGTATAAATTATTATAACTTTTTTTGGGGGTTAGAGTTTATTTGAAGATAGAATATTACACAGGTATTTTCTTGTGTTGACTGTATTTTGTAATCCTTAGACAAAATGTAGTACTTTAATTTTATTTTCTTTTCTGTCGCTGTGAAAAAATGATTATACTTCATTTAGATCATGACTCGTAAGAAAATTAGTGATTCTTCTTCACCGTTAATTAATTTAAAATTTGACATGGATGATGATTTTTTTAGATTTTTGCACATTCAAAGATACACAATTGGTTTTTTCTATTCATACAGGAATCTATTTAGAACATTCATGTAGAAGTTCAAAAGGAAAACAACAAGCATACACAGATGTATTTTTTTTTATGTGTATAGTACAAAATTACCATATTATTTATTTTTAATAAACTCGTAATAATTCATGATGAAAAAGAATATGGAAAAACATACATGAATATGTGAACACGTTAGAGTTTTGATATTTGCAAGACAATAAAAGCTTTATCATTTACAAAAGAAAAAAAGAAAGAATGAATCACACAGTAGACTTCGACTTACGCAGGTTAACCACGTTGGTAGACTTCACTTACAGGCAGATTAACCTACATTGTCACTCATAATATATTCTCTAAATATTTATGATAGTTAAAATTAATATAGTTAAAATTAATATAGTTAAAATTAATAATTTTCTTTGTCTAAATCATGTATTGATTGTAAATTCTCAAATACACACTGTAACGACGCGAATAAGAAAGAATAACGAATACTTTTGCAAATTTATTGTCATAAGTAAAGAATATAAAAACATTATTATTTAAGAAATTATTGCATAAAAATATATACCCTCTGATGGTTCATGCTCTCTCTGTTTCCAAAAACTCTGCAAATCTGCAAAATGAAGCCGTACTTGGTTTTTTCTACTCATACAAAAATTTGGAACCTGCAAAAAAGTTCAGAAGGAAAACATGAAACATAAGAGCAATTTTTCTACATCATTCTTTTTGTTTCTCTCTTTTCCATTAATCATGTTTAAAATAAAATAAAAAATATCAACATAACAATCAATTCACAAAAAAAATGAACACAATTATTTCTAAATTAATTTTTTATTCTAATTGTTTTAAAAAATTAATCAGTACAAGTAACTTACTCCATTTATCTTTTATCTTGTTATGTGAAAGAGCTAGGCATAGGACATTATATATGCATAAGACACATAAAAGTTTAGGCAAGGATGATGTAGTTTATGAAAGAGTAATGATATAGTCATAAACTTTTTTATTCATTTGATATACATATTGGTAAAATAATTATAAAAAAAGTGAATTTTTATATTTTTTCGTAAAAAATAAGAAAACATAATGTAAAATGAATATAAAATATTTATGTGTGTCCAAGTATATTTTTCTTATAAAGACCAACAATTTTACTGGTTCATGAAAGTGAAAGTAAACTTTGAAACAAAATAAAACTCTAACAATGAAGGTGTCATTGAAATCACTCTCTTTCGCAACAGGTCTTTCTCATTCTTTCTTCTAACTAATTCAAACATTTCATGCTCACTAATACTCTACAATTTCTTTTATAGAATGTCAAATTTAACCCATTCAAAATTGTCATAATACATTTGGAAAAAAAGATATCTAAACTATTATTGTATGTCATATTGACTGTTATTAATCTATCGCAACACCTATTAAATGTGCATCACACTTCTCAGCTTTTACATATTTTTACTACCAATTCACTTAAGTTGTGAATGCAACATATTACATCTACATTCAACATTAACCGATTTCAACATGCACAACAAACACCTTTTAATTTCTCCTCAAAGCAAAAGCATCAAATCTCCAAATTTATACTTTCAATGAATCATGTATCTGTTTGATTTTTGTTATAAATAAATACTTTTTATCAAAGACTAAAGTCAGAATTTTATAAAGGGTTAAATATGTTTTTAATCCCTAAACTATTGGTCGTTTCTGGTTTTCGTCCCTCTTTCAAAGTAAGGGACAATTTGGTCCTTATTATTTTCGAAACGTTCGCTTTAGTTCTCGAAACTTTAGTTTTAGTTCTCATTTTATTGCTAAATGAGGACCAAATTTTTAAACGGTGTTAGTTTTCGAGGACTAAAACGAACGTTTTCGAAAAGAATAAGGACCAAATTATACCTTACTCTGAAAGAGGAACGAAAACCAGAAACGACCAATAGTTTAGGGACTAAAAACATATTTAACCCTTTTATAAAATTACAGTGACTTTTAAGAAATTAACTTTGGAAGCCTAAAATTTAGAACGAAAAATGTACGCGTATTTAAATATAATAAAGTCTGTTGGAATAGAAATGAATAAATATACATGGTAATCTTTTGCATGTGTGTTTTCTTCTTCTTATACACTTCTATTAACAGTTTCTTGTCGTGAATGCGGTGTCCATTAGTAATTAACATTTTCTTCAATTGTTTTTCATGTAGAAGAATGTTTTTATTCATTAAGTAATCAAATTGTTTAATTTAAAATATAAATTATTCATGATGGTCATATTATTTTTTAAATTATTGATAATTAAACCAGCGAATAAATACCTCAAGCACGTTAATCAGACCCTTTTGTATTCGGTCATGGTCAACGAATTTAGTTTTCTTCTCTCTAAACTGACTTTTTTTAACTAAGAGAATGAAATCTTGCGACTTAGGAGACTTTGGGGAACACAGATAATAAATTGGAAGAAACTTAGAAACAACATAGAATTGCGTACGAGAAACATCTATCAATGTCACAACCATTGTTAATCTGTTTTGGGTTAATATGTAAGAACATTTTTATATTGTGATTTAGTTGTCTATATTGTCACCAAAGTGGCAGATATATAATTAACTACTGTTTATTGTATAATTTAATTTCAACTTATAATGAACATATAAGTCCATTTTAGTCAACATCACTTCAATGGCTTTTGCTTATCATCTTCCTTCCAGAACCGGACATTGGATCGGATTTATCAGACCGGACAACGAACCGGACTCACGAAACTACTCTGTTTTGTTAATTGAGTGTTTTCTACTCTCTCCCATTGAAGCTTCATTTTTCTTACAGCTTAATTAATAACTTTAAATTTACAAATTGAGTTTCTAACTAATCTTTATTAAAAAACGTATTTCATTTTTGCAAATATTTTCATATTTAATATAATTTTTAAAATAATTATATCAAGCATCAACAACACTATTGGGAAAAAATGAAAATCCTATGAGAAGTAATAAGTTATTTCCTCCTATAAATAATAGTTATTAACAAAGTTACTAGATAAGAAAAAGACACCAGACATTTTTAATTTGTTGAAATAGGCAGTAAAAATATTCAGTAGATTCTAATGTGTTATTAATATTAAGAATTTAGGAGAAAAAGTGACGCAGAAGTTCAAGGATGAAAAAGATTCCGATAACACCAATATTCAACAAATAATGTAAAATAATTTCCAGAGGAGGAACGGGGGTCTTCAATAGTTGCTTGATTCTTCTGTACGACAATCTTTGTTGGATTCTATTCCCTTCACTTATCTCTTTCTCTTTCCTTTTTATTTTTTTCTTCCTATGCTTTTCTCTTTGGTTTTTCTCCCTCATTTTGGGCTTTTTTGATCTTTGTGACTAGCCATAATGCAAGCTGCTCAACCATCACTCACTGATGAAGCTCCCGAGATTTCCCATCAGGTTCTCTAACTATTTTTTGCATCTTTAACAAGCCAAGTTCTTTTCTTTTCACTTTATTTTTTCTCCGCCTTTTCCATTTGATTTTACAACTCTTCTTTGTAACCCTTTTTTATTTGGATGCTTCATATGGCCACTGGATTTTCTCTCTTGTATTTTCCGAGTTATGACTTTTTTTATGGGTATGTCAGGCAGTGTTTGATTTTTTTTTTTATTCAATTTTGGGGTTTCTAATTTTAGCTTATTCTGCCGTGTCTACTCAGGTGGACTGTTTCTGAAAAGCCCACGTTTTTAATTGATTTCCTTAGTCTTGTTTGAGTTTCAATATTTAGAATGCTGTTGGTCAGGATGTGAATCTTCGTTCTTTCCTCCTTATTGTGGGCTGAGGTTGAATTGGACATGAATATATCTTTAAGTGCCTACCTTATCTGATGAGAGCATGTCAACATGTGTTTGTGTGTGCTGTACTTGTTTGTTTTGTTGTTTCAATTATAAGAGGGTATAGGAGAAGATGAGAGAGAACATGCATGTGCTCTATCGGTGGTGAGAAAATTTTGATTTTGAGTTTGCAGAGTTTTTTGGTAGGTCCTTGAAGTTGATGCATCAGTTGTGTGCTCTGACGGATAATGTCGTTTGCAAAAGGGGTTCTGGATATGACCTTTTTCTTCTTAACTTGTTTGACATCTTGCTATGTTTTGATTTACCAGTTTCTGTAGAGAAATGTATAGACTTTTTGCCAGTTGCGTTGATTGAAGAACTTGATTCAGTTCTTGAATCTCCGTGTTGAAAGAGGATATCTAATAATGATCAACTTGTTAAGGATAATTAGTGATTCATCATGGAGCTAGATTTATGTGCAACCTTTTGATGTGCTTGCATTGTAATTGTCTTGTTTGGCATATTCAATCTTTTACATGCTTGCATTTTAATTATTGCATTCATGATGCTTTTTGAAATTATTTTTGCTATATTATCTGCTGTTCTTTGTCAAATTATGCCAAACTAAACTGCTGGGAGCCTGGCACAAGCTTTTGTTAAAGTGTCCTTGTTACATGCAGGGTGTCCCACTGGGAAACAAAGAAGTTTCAGATAGTGGACCCAATGGTAGGCGCCCTGATATTTCACTTCAAGTTCCTCCTAGACCTATAGGGTTTGGGAGCACTAGTGGTGGGAGGGTTCTGGACCATTCTCAAAGTTTCAGCAAAGGGATATCATCATCAAGAGGCTTCTTGCGGGCCTTGAGCTTCAAAAGAAAAGGAAATGTAGGAGATGGGGAAAGAAGCAGCCTACTTAGTTCAGACCCCAAGACAGCTGCAGACAGTTCTAATATGGCCTCCATATCTGAAATTGCATGGAAAAGATGCACTTCACTTCCTGTTACACCAGCATCAAATCTGTCTCCTTCAGTTGCTACACCCATTTCTGCAAGGACATATAATGAACAAACTAAGCCACATGTAAGTTATCTTCTACTTTGCTTTATTTATGGATTTTCAAGATGAAGTTTTATGCTAACTGCACCTCTGGCCATAGAAAAAGAGAATCACATTTAAAGGTCATATTACCCTCAGGAATCAGGATTTTGTTTCGAACATGCTATCAAAGAAACTGAACATTTGCCTCCACCAAAAAGGGAAAGATGAAACTGATCAGATGTGAGATTTTCAATGATGTATTTTAGAAAGCATGAAATTCAAACTCATGTTTAGTGCCTTCTATAGCATATTTTAGATGCATGATTGCATAAAATTTAGGGTTTCCTTTTGTGTAAAAAAAACTAAAATGAAGAAAATGCCTTTTTTGTAATTTGGTATGCAGAAAGACGTTGATCGTTCCAAGGTTTCAAGGTCCCTTTCTGTACCTGGACGAAATGTTGTTATTGTAAGATCTGTCTCTTTTTCTACCCGTAATGAACAGGAGCAACAAGATCAAAATGAAGGTATGTTATGCCACGAACTCTATTATTACAGTTCCATTGTCTTGCTTTCTTCTGTTTTTCAATTCTTAAGCTTGAAGATATCTAACCTTTTCCGAAGGTTGAAATTTGTTATAATCCCATGTTCATTTGCTTGATGGATTTGAGTCTAAAAGTATCTTAAGTGGATTCTTTGATGTTAAGGTTTCAGTTAATTGACTTTTATCATAAACAAATAATTCAAGTCAAGGGTTTAACACCTTAGGTAGAAATTTTCTTGATCCGTGGGCATAGTTTTAAAATATTGTTTGTTGACCACAGACAGAATGCGGGAATATTTCTGTTATTTCTGAACCATGGAAGTCTAATGAACACTGGAATTACTTTACATGTTTTCTAGCATATATTACATTTGAAACTTATGGGAACTCTCTATACCTGGCCAATCAGATCAAATAACTCCTGTGCCAGTAGAAGTTACTGCCGATGAAGAAATTCCTGAAGAGGAAGCTGTGTGCAGGATATGTTTCGATGTGTGTGATGAAAGGAATACCTTTAAAATGGAATGCAGTTGCAAAGGTGACCTGAGATTGGTGCATGAAGAATGTTTAATTAAATGGTTTAGCAACAAAAGCGACAAGAAATGTGATGTATGTAGGCAAGAGGTTCAGAATTTACCTGTAACTTTGCTTCGTGTGACAAGCTCTGTTCAACGACAAAACAGACAGATGCAAGGGCAGAACCTACATCCAGAGTCAATAAGGTGATTTGAAAACCTCTGTCTCAAATCAAGCAATCCATTATTTTCTATTATTTACCATACACTTTAGTTTTGGGTAACCATGGCATTCCTTTTCGACTAAATTTCTTAAACTTATTTGCAGCGCATGGCAAGACTTTGTGGTGCTTGTCCTGATCAGCACAATATGCTACTTTTTCTTCCTTGAACAGCTACTGGTATGCCTATTATTTCCTTTGACAAATGACTTCTAACATCCATCATTGAAGAACTCTTACTTTTGGTGTAACAGAAAAATGAGCAGTAGCTACTCATGCATAATTACAGTTGTATAATTATACCCTTTCCCCAGTAAAAGTAGGCTAACTGAGGATTTAGTGTAAAAATGTTTATAGTTTGGAGGTGTTTATAATTTTTCTTTCTTTTTCTGACAATTCGGTGTTCAAGAATAATTTGTTTGCTTTTTCTTTCTCTATGTTGTAGCTTCCTGAATTGAAGACTCAAGCTATTATTATTGCAGCACCATTTGCCTTTACCTTGGGCCTCCTAGCTTCTATTTTTGCAGTCATTCTGGGTAACGACCTTTCTTTTTGTTTTTTGTGACGATATGATATTTTGTTTGAATTTTAATTGTGTATGTACTTGTATTGTGTGCAGCAATTAAGGAGTATATATGGACATATGCTGCTCTCGAGTTTGCCCTTGTAGCTTTAACTGTGCATCTATTTTATACAATGGTGAGTACGAATGTAGAAATTTCTTGTTCACTTCCCATGATTGATTATACAATATCAAAGCAAAGCCTTCACAAGTCACAACCAAGTTGTCTCGATTAGCTACCCTCCATTCTTCTAAAAGAATTGAATTTCGGACAATCCCAAGGGGCTATTGCGTGAAGGGGGAGCACTAGAAACTTATGAAAAATACTAGGGAAGAAAAAACTTTACAATTTGCTACTAAAATGGAAAAACAATTTGTGGAAGAAAATATCAGTTATGTGGCTAGTAGTAGATATAGCAGTCCGTCAAAACATTTCAGGTTCTATTTGGACAAAATCTATCTGTTAGTAATTGCAGGAAAAAGAAAATGAAATAAACTTCTTCTCCATGGTAAAATTGACTCACGGGAAAGATAAAATCAACATTTAGATATGTTAAATGAGACAACTTTTTACAAATTTGTGTGTAAGCTAATTTTAGCTTATGAAGAAAACATATTATATTCATGTTATTATTTTATCAGGAGTTATGGAGAAATTCAATCAAAAGGGTTCGTATTATTTCTTATTTATTTCATGTGGTCTTCCTCTTTCTTCTTGCATCAACAATTTACAGTATTGCAAATAAAGAAAAAACAAAAGTTACAGTGATGATTCCTTGTAATTGAAAAACTATACATTCCAGATCCTTAGCTGATTACTTTGATATGCTAAAGCATTTTGACTCTGTTGCAGTTGCATTTGATGGCCATATATGCCATACTACTTTCATCAGTTTTGGGTTTTGGAATTGCTATGGCCATCAACTACGCATATATCCAATTTGTCACCTGGAGGCTTCAAGTCTCTTATGATGATAATCCTGTATGAATCTCATCACGAGAGAAACAGCTTCGTGGATTTTTTTTTTCTCTGTATTTACTGACAAGATGATCTGTCACAATGTTTATTATGAATCTTTTGTTTATCAATCAATACCACGACCATGTAGTATATTTTTTTTCCAAATAATATCATGAAAATGTATAATCAAGAGAAACAGAATCTCTTACATGTATCTATGAAATTATAAATTTATTTCACCGAATACTTTTCTGTAACAAAGTTAAGAAGCAACAAAAGATTCTCCTTGCTGTGGCAGGGAAGCTTTCTGTTTATTTAAAGAACTGATAACAAGCATCTCGCCTGGCTACATTTTTCGTCCGTTGAAGTTACCAATGCTGAATGAGAGCGAATAAATACTTGTTTTCTCACAGTAAATATATAACTTTTCTTCTGTGGTTTTTTTCTGCGGTTGGCACATAAATGGTCATTTCTGTATGAACTCGTTTAGTAAAAGTAAAACAGTGAAAGCCGCAAGACATCAATTTACATGAGAGCAAAGAATACATGCTAGTAGATCTTTTATGTATTACCTTCATCTACTTTTTTCAATGATAGAAAAAGTATAGGAATGTATCTTGATAAATATACTCGTTAAAAATGGCAAAAACCAAATTTACAAATATATATAAATTGGAATCAGGTTTCCTCCGTCGACAAGAAAATGCTTATCGTACATTGAAAGAAAAAACCATTTTTGGCAAGAATTGTTACTTCGAATAGTTTTGGATACCGTACGAAAATATTATGCATTTGATTTGGACGAACTATATATTTTCACTTTAACCATATACGTGCTTCGTCATTCTTGCAGAGCTTACTTGCAATATACATAATTTGTTGTCACAGACATATTGAAGGAAACATAGGGAGTTTTGAAGTTGTCATTGACATGGCTGAGATTGACGTTGAAAGTTTGTTTAACTATGCCATGAAGGGGCAATGGAGGGAAACTTTAGAGGCTTACAACAAAAACCCTGGTGCATTAGAGGCTAAGATCACAAAAGCAGAAGACACAGTGTTGCATCTTGCAGTGTATTTAGGCCAAACGAATTTTGTGAGGGAGGTGTTGGATGGCATCAACGAAGAGGTGTGTCTCAACGTATTGCACATGCAAAATTTGAAGGGAAACACCACTTTGCACCTGGCAGCAGAGGTTGGGAACGTGGACATGTGTCACAAAATGGCTAAGAGGGATTCCAAACTCATTTGTGCTCGTAACTTGGAAGGTGAAACCCCTCTCTTCTTGGCTGCTGTTCATGGCAAAAGAGAGGCTTTCTTATGTCTGCATGACCTAAAACAAAACCATGACGATGACGATGACGATGAAGATTATTCCTTGGTTAAGAAAAGCAATGGCAACACCATTCTTCATTGTACCATCTCCAGTGAACACTTTGGTTAGTTCGTCTTAACTTTTAGTTTGATTCCTTGAGTCTAGAAGTTTCTTTCATACACGCTTTAGAAAAGAATAAACTGATACAAAACATATATGATGAGGCATAAAAAAAGGTTACCCTCAATTGAAAATTTGATAGTGTTAATAGGGATAGCTCATTTTGCTGTAAATATCTTACTCGAGTTCAATTGTTTCTATGAAAAAATTGAATTTGATAGGTTTGGCGCTTCAAATAATTAAGTTGTATCCAAAGCTTGTGAATTCTGTAAACCAGCACGGGTTATCACCTCTGCAGGTTCTGGCTGGGAAGCCTAATTGTTTCAAAAGTAGCACGCGGATGGAGTTACTTCAGAGTATTATTTACAATTGTAAGAATATAACTTTCATGCACCAACTATTTCTAACTTTTCTACAATTATATAATCAAAATGTCTAAATTTTTCACACTAACTAAAGTGCTGTCACTACTGATAACGGGTGATTTGTGTTGGTCAGGTTCGATTGTTGATGAGATTGAGGAAACAGATGATGTATGTTACAATAGAGAACACAAAACTCACCACTACCCAACGAACTACGAAACATGCGCCACCTTCTTTTCATTGTTGAAGAGTACTGGTGCGTCCTTGTACTTAGTATTATCGTGTCAGAGTGATGATGTGTGGATACTTTATATATCATAGACTCTATGAACACCTTTTTTTTAACTGTTATTATATCATATCACTTATTATATCTTTTACACTGTTACAGCAATAGGAAAAGATGACAAAGCTGCAAGCAATGACGAAGAGAGTAATGTCTCGCAAAAATCTGGTAATTTCCCCTGTTGTGAGTATTTCGTGATGCTCCTCCTACCCTCCAAAACCAATCAAAGAGTGCAAATACCAATCCATTTACCATGGTTTGAGTAAGGAAACAGAAAGAATAAAGAACAACCAGACATGTTCATTTGGTTGAAAGAAAAATTATCTTTCAAGCAATAAAATTTCTACACTTTCTCTTTTTCTTCAATTTATATTTCAAATCTTCTTCTGTCCTTAATTTATTTTGTCTCGATCCATCTATGCAAACATGTTTTTTGCCAAGCATGTTATTTAAATGCTAAGGGCTTTTGAAAGTACTAATGTCTACAATATTTACTGAAGCAGAGGAAGAGCAAGCAAAGAAATCAGAAAAAAAACGTTACGGGTTCCCACCCAATTGGGCAGCAGCGATCCGATTCCTAACTCATATGATGAAGCTCTTGCTAATCATTTGCGGTGTTGGTAAATCTATTTCTCTACCCATTGTTAGTCAAAATCATCGAGAAAGTGTCAGATGTGTTGCATCACTTTCTTTCATGTTTTTACACTTTCTTAAAATGGAGAGTATTTGCATACGACAACATATACTTGTTAAAAGTAAAACTACTTGACATAAAAGAAGCAGTGGACAAATTGAAGTAGAGAAAGGTGAACGCATTTTCACTTTTTCTTTGCACAGAATGACTTTGATAACGCATGCAGGAGCAAATTGGATTGGTAAAATCCAACGAAAGAAGGTGAAACACATTCAGGCTATGCAATTGATGAATGAACTAATCGAGTGTGGTTCTTCTTCTTTGTTCAAGCATGATTATACAAGTATGAGTGTTCATGGGAGCGTGAAAAGTAGAAGAAAGGCGGCACCTATTCTAATTGCAGCAAAGATGGGAGTGAGGGAAATGGTTGAAAAGATCCTTGACACAGAACCAATGGCTATCCATGAGGTGGATTCTGAGAACAAGAATGTTGTTCTTTTGGCCATAGAGAACAGACAACCTCATGTGTACAGCCTGTTGAATAAGAGAAGTTTGATTAGGGAAACTGCATTTCGTCAAGTAGACAAGAATGGTAACAGTGCATTGCATCTTGCTGCCACCTATGGGAGTCATAGGCCTTGGCGTGTCCCTGGTGCTGCTATGCAGATGCAGTGGGAATACAAGTGGTACAAGGTCAATATTCTTCCTATCTCATAAGAATTTCAAAAGATTTTCACAAATTAAGAGTGGTCTTAACTTTAAGGAAAATCTACTTGTTTTAACTTCAAAATATTTGTTGTATAGTCCTACAGTTTTAATATGATGGTTTTAGTTGCTGTGTTTTTCATAAGCTGGAAATTTCGTTTCTGATTTCATCAAAATGCGATATAAGATTGAAGATGAAATCTTGTAACAGTTCTAGTATACCAAGATAAAAACTATGCTTTTCAAAATTCGAGGAATAAAACGCATTTTATCATATATTATATACGCGTAACTGTATAACGAATATCCAATGACATATCATGACTTTTTGTAGAAATAAAATCGTATAATTATCTGCTTTAATCTATTCATCTGAAATAAAATTTAGTAAATATTATGTTTTTCTTACTCTTGTGTAAAAAGAGATCACCCAGATGCATGATGTGTTTGGAGGTAAATATCTAATTTAGGGTAATGTTTTATGACAAGTATATTTTGGCATGGATCATAATGATTGTGGTTTTCAGCTTGTTAAGGACTCCATGCCACCAAATTTCTTTGAACGTTACAATGAGAACGGAGAAACAGCAAAGCAGCTCTTCATTAAAACACACCAAGGACTTGCGAAAGAAGGTGGGAAATGGCTGGCCAAAACATCAGAATCATGCACACTGGTAGCCGCGCTGGTTGCAACAGTTGCATTCGCTACCTCGACGGCTATACCAGGCGGTCCTGATCAACGCACGGGTTATCCATTACTTGGAGGAAGACCTGCTTTCAACATCTTCGCCGTAACATCACTAGTTGCACTATGTTCCTCTGTCACAGCCCTTGTTTTATTTCTTTCAATACTCACGTCTCGGTTCCAAGAAAAGGATTTTGCTTTGGACTTACCCAGAAAGCTTCTTCTGGGATTGACCACACTCTTCACATCTATAGCATCTGTCTTGGTCTCATTCTGTGCAGGGCATTTCTTTATAGTTGAGAATGAGCTGAAATTTGCAGTTTATCCCATATATGCTGCTACGTGTTTACCTGTGTCGTTTTTTGCACTTGTGCAACTCCCTCTTTACCTTGATCTCTCCTTGGCTATGATAAGGAAAGTTCCCCAGCGCAGCTATAAAGTGCACTCGCACGGAATGCATCATCATTATTAGCCCGAGTTACTTTTTACAATTTCATGTGCAACATTGTTGTCTGTTAAACTACCACTTTTCGACACATTCATTTCTTTGTTCAAATAATCTTTCTTTTAATTGGTTGTTTCTAGGCAATTATCACAAGCACTTTTGTTGTGAAGTGTTAATTTTGAAAAAATAAACATTTCACACTAATTAGTCTATTTATTATTTACATATTTATTAACTTTTACATGACTTGTCAAACTCTTAATAGGAAGTCTAAGCTTTTTTCGTACAATAAACTTATGCTCGGTGTAATGGTTATGGTTCAACTGCTGTGGGCTTCAGTTGTAAGTAAATGGAGTGCTTTTGTTTTTACCATTTCCGCATCATTGGGTTATATATTATTTATAATCTTTTTTACAACACTTATATTTTTCAATCAAATACTATTATTTCATCACATTTCTATTCCGTTTGTAGCACCCGAAAGCGTGAAAGTACATGAGATACCACGAGAGCAACATGCTACGTTGGTTCATCTCAAACACTAACACTAAGATTTACAGCCTCGATCTGCATCACTCAATTGTCCCAAAAGGAATGGTCAACTAAAAGACGAGGAAAAACACCTTTCTATGATTTTTACACAATAAATATATTAACCGGAGAGGGGGTGGGACATGTGTTGGAAAATATCTACATATGGCCTAAACTACAAATTATAAAGAGGAAAAGTAGAAGTGGAACCACTCTAATCACATTTAGTCACAGGTGTAAATGTTCCGTTGTCTCTTTTTAACCATACGGTGGAACGAGTTTTCTTCACATTGTCTGCAAAAAGTCGATGCCTGCAACCAACATGTGCACATCAGGACCCAACTACCATAGATACTGGCACCCAAAATCAAGAAACCCATCATTGAAAAGATGCAATTTTGTAGGCATTAAATTAGATATCAAAAAATTGAGAGCAGAAAATTTTGCAAAGAAATTGACTAGCATGATAATGGCAAACCCGCCAACCCACTACCTGAGGGAACAACATGTATCTAATGAAAGTTTTCTTCCCAAAAGAGAGATACAATTCCTTATTAAAAGAGAAAAAAGAAAGTTTATAATAAGGTGAAAACGGGCCGTAACACAAGATTTCTCAAAGTCTGGACAGCAGACTTACATAAGGAAATAAAGTTAACGTTATAGATTCAAATTCATTGGTAATACGAGCAAAAGAACAAAAAATCAGACCTTTGATACTCTAGCTTCTGTGTAACTATGCCATTCAGCAACAGTTCTGAACTGTACACCATTGCCCCTGCAGGTGAAAAACATGGTATTCTAAATTTTCAATATGGAGAAAATTTCCCAAAGCCATATGAAACAGTTTCTAACCCTTCTCAAGAAAAGGCACCGAAAAGGCATAATCTTCTTCACAGGATAAGATCAGCAAATCATCTGGAACTGTGTGGCCCTTCAAAACCGACATTACTTTCTCCACAACCTTGGAAAATCGTTACAAGAATAAATAATAATTGAGATAGATCAAGTGTAATGTCAAAAGCTTGAGCCAAAAGAAAGATTTGTTCTATGTTACACAAGTGTCTATGCTTTCTGAGAAAAGGAGGAAAACAATTACTTTGATTATACAAATAATAATATAGAACAATTATAAACTTTGATTATTATTCTATGATTGGTTCACAAAAAATCATGAAAAGAAGGAACTATCACAATTTTAAAGATATAATTTTCCTCAACCATTTATGAGTGCAAGTAACGAATATACATGGAGAAAGATGTATACCTGTCCATGAACTGCTCTTGCTAAATTTGAAATCATCTCTTTACTAGGTTTAGTATTTGGGGTGATCAATACTCTTCGACCCTACAGAAAATTATGATCATTTTATCAGGGCAACATGACGGCAATGCATGTTTGTATATAAAAGAGGTTTAATTAAACTTCTATACCTCCTAAAAGTTAAAATCTGGTTCACTTAGTTTCGGTTAGGATTTTATCCCCGTAAGCCATGTTTTGCTGATGTGGTTTCATAATGAGGAACTAAGTTATAGCACTGAATTTTATGACATGATCGAAGTTGAAAACTAACCGTAAACTAATGGGGACTTCATAGCATCAAGTTGAAAACTATGGGAACAGCTGTTACAATTAAAATCAGAGGACTCAAGATAAAAGTGGTAGATAAGAGGATTATAAATCCAAGACTTGTTTATAAACAACAATGGTAAGTGAGCCTTATCGCACTGGGTAGGCTATCCATACACACAAATACGTTTGGATATAATAAATTAAAACAATTTATAAGTGAGACCAAGAGATGGGTTCAATAATCCAGTGAATCTTTGATAAAAATCAGAATTAGAAATCGCTAAAAATTTGCATGATCTCTTCTAAAAACAAATGACTTCGGTAAAAATTACTGTTGGTGACAACAAATCCATAATCCAAGAATTTTAAAAAAATACTACAAACTCTTTTCACCATGCATGCCATATATTACCTTTAAAAGAGGATGCTGAACTGCTCGTGCTAGTGAAACTGGCAAGCTGAAACCTAACTCCTTTTCCTTTTTTGCATCCCTCAATATGTGATTTCTCTCATCAATAAAACAGTTAGCTTGTCCGCAGCTCTCGATCCACAAGTGTGTGACCACCAGTTTACCAAAAGCAATAGCTTCCAACATATTTCTAGTTCGCACAAATTCATCAGCTATGAAGTGGGTAGCATCTGCAATGGAAGACACCACAGAAACTCCAAGCCGTGCTAAAATCTGCAATGAGCACCAGAATACGTCTGAAAACCACACCTTTGCGCTTACTAATAGAAGTTTAAAAAAAAAATCAAATGATACCTTCTTCTGATGCTTAATAATATCTTTGTCCATGTGGCGGCTGTAAAGAACTCGAACATCGATCATGTCCCTCCTCTTCCTTGAATCTTTAGATGGAGTAAGTAATTCAGGTCTAATGGTTCTCAAGCTCTGAAGTTCCTTGCTAAGTGGCGATGCACCGTTCACAGGCCTCTTATACTTTGATGGAGTTGAAGATGCCAAGTCAGATAACCTGCTCCTCTCTCTTGGAGATTCATCTGAACTGGTGGCTTCAGAATTACTAACATTATCCCCTGGGTTTGTTTTATCTAAATTTACCTCTGGTATTTTCCCTTGTTTTCGATCAACAGAAGATATTACTGAACCATCCTTCGAAGAAGATTGATCTTTGCTATTTACATGTGATTTGACATCAGAATCTGTTCTCGTTTTTCTCTTACCAGCAGTAGATTTCCCAGTATCTATAGGTTTTGCAGATGGTTTGGAAGAACAATCTAATGTATCGGATCCTTTATCATGATTAGACAACTTCCTAATTCTGAGAGATCTCCTTCTTTTAGGACAATCTACAATATCCAATTCAACACCATCACTCAAACTAACAACACTTACCTTCAGAGCCGAATTCCCAAATTGACTCAATTTGGAATTATGACCTACTTCACAGTGACCAGTAGATTTAGAATCCAATGCTCTGGATGCCTGTAGGCCAATTCCACTTTTCTCAGGGGAATCAATACCTATATTCCCATCTCTCAAACTCTTGGATGATATATCAAGGTTTATTGATACATTTAGTGATAACCGTCGTCTAGTTCTGTAGGCAATTGGTGAAATATGCCAAACACCATCCTGCAATTGCCTTTTATTGACTGAACTACCTTTTCTTTCTTTGCCGTCAGAATTATTCAACTCATGAAGTTCTACTCTTTTCAAAGCTCGAGCTGACTTTCTTTGTACATTTTTTGGAGACAAGGATATTCTACCATTTTCACTATCAGTGGAGGTTTGGTTGCCTTGTGCATTTAACTTACTCCTCTTTGATCTAGTCATCACACTATCCTTTGTGTGTTGCCTGACTTCTTTAGTGTTTCTCTTTGATATACCTGAAGTTTGCAACATTGATTTAACATCAACTTTCCTTTTCCTGTCATATTGTCCCAAATGTTCCTTTGACGAAACCAGCCCCACTTTTCCAGTAGAAGAGTTATTGAGTTTATAAGTTAAACCACTACGAGTAACATGAACAGTATCATTATCAACAACATCCTTGGCATTGCACAATGTTTCCATAGCCTCAGCAGCCATTTGAGTATCTGGTCCTACATCCAACATCTCCTGTTCTCCTGCATTAGCATCAGGCTCCATATCTCCTCTAGAGCAATCAGCGTTAAATTGTTTATCCAATTCATTAGCTAGATTCCGTTTTAACTTTATTGTTGCTTCTGGTATAACATTGTCCCTTGCTTTCAGAATATTCATCCCAAGTTTTGAATCAGAATGAACTGCAGTCTTTCTATTATTAGGAATACTCTCGTTTTTCTTATCATCATTTAGATTTAGTCTGCATACTCTCCTCTTCTGGAATCCCAGCAACGACCTTGGCCTACGTGTTTCGCCCTTAAAAAAATCGTTCTTTCTCCTTAGATATATATCTCCCCCACCCTCATCCTCACGGCTATCATCCCATTCATAAATCCCAGTTCTTGCAGCTTTGCCTCTATCATTTACAGTCCTGGCCAAACTATGTTGCCTTTTTGTACTGGGAATGGATTTTGACTTTTGCTCCATATTATTAACACAGTTAGTTTCTTGATCAAACTCTGTGATATTCTCTTTGAGAAACCTATCTACAAAGTCAAGAGCATTGACCTGTGACAATACTCCAGGTTCTTGAGAGTTAACGTAGCTTAACCCTTCCAAATCACCATGGCAAATAGGCAGGTTGTCTAAGTCGTTTCCTTCATTAAGAGAAGTTCCATTTGTTTCAATAGGTACATCATCATTGAAAAGTTTTCTCACTGTCGACTTAGCAACCTGACTCTTAAATCCCCCAACTTCCACACTATATTTCCCACTATCATTTTCCTGAACAATTCCCTCAACTTTCTTTGAAAAACTAAGAAAGGACTCCCCTTTATCCTTTGCAACCAGTGATTCCTGATATTGTTCACATCCTGAATTACCCTTGACCACATCCTTATTTTCTTTCGAATCTACCTTGTGAATGGCAAGAGCAGCTTGCCGCAAAGATTCTGCACGAAGAAAAGTAAACCGAGGTGGCATTGAACCTGAGAAATATATAAAATTTATTACGAGAATTAAAATGAAACGAAACACAATCACATATGTTACATTTCAGAAAAAACAAATTACAAAATAATCAACCTAGCAATGTATTTAGTCCTACACAGAAAGCTAAGATAGTCAATCGGATACAAAATACGTGGAAAAACAAAGAAGCAGGGAAACTACTTCACTTAAAAATAAATGAAAAGGATAAAAAAAAAATATGGAAAACACGTCACCACACCCAACCAAACTAGTACGTATTTCACCCCAAAGGTGAGCTAATTAAAACATAATATTGGGATGAAAGTCGTAGATAATGCAAAGTCCTGATGTGTAAGCCAATTTTTCTCTTCTTCAATATGCATGCCTACTAGTGCAAGAAATGGGTATAGACAGATAAAGTTTCCACAAAATTTTTATAATTTTCTATTACCACTAAAATTGCTAAGATATGTTATTAAAAACCTAAGAATGAATAAGCCACTAACAAAATCGACAATGTTAAAAATCACCACTTCAAAATCGCCACTTTTTAGAACGCTGTTTCCATTTCTTTCCATCAATCCACTGATGAAGTCTCTAAATTCACAGACACACAAACAAAAGCCATAACAGCTGAAACAGTGTCAGGTACCTACCAAATTACCAGCAGCTCCCAACCAACGCACCCGAGGAAAAAAATAGAAGGAAAATCGGAATTGACTCACTCACTCACCAGAACAGTTTCGCTGCCACGATTTACCCTTTCCGCTATCCACTTCACCATTGTCACTGTCAACAGAAAGCTCATCATCATCGACATTCTCCAAAACTTGCGTTCTATCAGATTCGCACACTTCGTCCAGCAACTGCGTCTCACCATCACCCAACGCCTGAGTTTCACTAGCGAGGTTCATAGCTTCGTTTTCCAAAATGTCGTCATCGCCATCAAATACCTGAGTTTCCCCGGCAAGTACCACCGCCTCGGTATCCAAAACGCCGTCATCGTCGAAAGGCACAGTATCTTCGAAGTACCGCCATTCCTTGTCATCGCACTCATCGTCCTCCACGCCTGAGATTTCGCCAAACAAACAAAAATGTTATATTTGATACAAAATTAGGGGTTTCAGTCACATGATAGATATAAAAGAAATTGAATTGAATAAAAGAGATAGCGACCATCGGCGTCGAATGGTTGAGTGTCTAAGTAATCAAAATCTGCGTGGATTCCATGATCATCCTTGCCGGTAGAATGGTTCGGACTCATCGCTGAAAACCTCTCTCGAAATTAGGGCACAGAAAGAGAAAAAAAAAAGATTAAAGAGTCAGAATTTTTTTGGAGGGAAAATGTCGCGGGTTTTCTTGGATAGTGGCGGCATCAAAGAACAGTGTAAAAACAATAGTAATCTGTAACTTTTTCACATTTTAGGGTTTGTGAAATTTTTGCAGTTCTTCACTACTATGTGTCGGTTATTCGTTATGGTGAAGTAACAAGTTTAGTGACTAATCGTCATTTTTCACTCCCATTTCAAATAAAAATAAACGAATTTTGATTACTTATTTAGGATTAAATATATTTTAAGTTTTTAACTGTTTTCCTTTCAAACTTTAATTCATATTTTTAACTTCATACTTTAAGAAAGTTAAAAAATTTATATTTATTTATTTTTAAAATTAGTTTAAAATGAAAAGATTCCGAACTAAACATATCTAATTCTATTTATGATTTTTAATTTTGTCCTACATCATAATTTCTTAATTTTATATATATCTAACTTAAATTTTTAGATTTTTAAGTTAATATAATTATATACTATTGATCTCATTTAACATAATATCATTACAGGTGTTTTGTTTCCAGTGATTTGACAAAACAAAAATACCGAAAGTTTCAAAACTATTTATGCAACATTTTAATACAAATAATATTTTATTTTAAAAATTTTATTTCATGGAATAACCTGTTTTAATTTATAGTTTGAAAACATCATATAATATTTTATAAAATTCTATTATGACTTTTTATTTTAATTCAAAACTTATCTTCTAACTTTAATTTATATTTTAAAATTACTTTTTAGATCAATTTATTTTATAAAGTTATAAACACTTAAATGGATTTGGGGAGAGTGATGGAGGAGATTTGAGAGAATTTGGAAGTAAATTTTTTTATTGTTTATTTGAGTAGATTTGGAGATAAGTGAGAGTAAATTTAGTCAGAGTAAATTTAGAAGTAAAATTTGTGAGAATTAGTGTAGGATTTGATTGACGTGATAGATTAAAAAAATTACCTCCAAATCCACTCTCATCTTCAAATTCACTTAAATAAATAACAAAAAAATTTACCTTCAAATCCTCTCAAATCTCGTCAATCACTCTGCCCCAAATTCATTCAAGTGAAGAAAGTCTATATCAAATCATTTAAATTACTATTATCATAAAATCTATTATTATTTTCTAAACAGATAAACGAACAATTGAAATATATTTAAACTTTTTTATAATTCAAATATAAAATTTTATGTTTTATGTAATAATATTTTTAAAATTTATTACTTTCTAACTTTTTTATTATATTAAATCCATCAAAATATAAATATATATATATATATATATATATATATATATATATATATATATATATATAATTGCTTATATCCATATAATTTTTTGGATTTGAAAATCGTAGCTTGTATCTTTGCAAGGGTAAGAAGTCTGAATTTTAAGACGTCATAGAGTTAGGAACAATGTCAAAAATATAATTTATATGTTAATAATTTTGATAAACTAAATTATATCGAAGATATATAGTTTTTATGTAAAAGTGTAGTGGGAGAAATTGCGTAAAAGAAATGATAATATTGGATTATAATTGTCATCGTTATTATGCTATTATAAATATTCATTATTTGGAATCAAAATCAAATTTGATATTACATTTAACCCTTATGAACATGAAAAAAACAAACTTGAAATTATTACAAAAATTGATAATTTTTAATATAAAGGATCGTAATCAAACTTGATCTCTACTTAAACCCTCATGTTATAGTTAGAAATATACTACTGTGCCCACAATACATATGTGCGAGACAGATAACCAGTAGTTTTATTCCTCCTATGGGCTTGGAAAGCCAGAATAATCTATTGCACTTTATTACTTTTATAACAAAACCCATTACCGCAAAATATATTACATACTTCTGAAGTCATTGCATGTTAAAGCCAATGCACTCACATGGGATTGTGTTATGTTCAGTTTCTTTAGTAAATACTAATTTCAAAGCACAACTTATGTTCAGTTCCTTTAATAAATACTAATTTCAAAGCACAACAATGTTATGTTCAGTTTCTTTAGTAAATACTGATTTCAAAGCACAACAATGCCAATTACAACTCAAATTCCAACTGATGATAAACAAAGCAAAGAATGCAAATGAAAAACCAGTAATACCTCCTTACCTCTAGACAGCTGGAACGATATCTAAGGACTTGTCATATCAAGTGTGATCATGCAGCAGCTACTGCTGCATATACACAAAAAGGTATATTGTTCTTATCTAATTTAAATTTGAAGAACTATTAAAAGAACCGAGTCCAAAATTGTCATTAGGACATCAAACTTTGCTTCCCGGCAAAAGGCAATAGGGTTATAAGTAAACACATTAAGCCCATTCATTTTCAGTTCAGGAGCCCTAGGTTTGTATTATTCGCTGCTAAAATAATAAGGGGGTAATGCTCCAGGATCAAGCTCCCAGAAGCCTCTCAGATTGCCCCCACGTTCTTCAGTTAATTTAAAGGCAGGGATTTGGTGGGAGAACCTGAGCAACTCTTTCCAAAGTATTTTCATGGTCCTAGCTGATCGTGCATTTAAGTTGCACTTAAAAACTGACTTATAACCACTTACCAACTCCAAAGGTACAACATCCATCCACAAATCATTTTCTCCAACAACTTCCACTATGTCATACTTCAAATTTGCCAGATCAGAACGTTTTATTTTAGTCGTCCAATTCTTGTACAATGCCCAAATTTCGCCTTTCCTTGGAAAAATTTCATATTCCTTCTTACCGTCAGTAATAGTCTGCACCTGATGTGAAATAGAACGGGTGTCAGTATAAGTGTAGGGACTGGCGCTCGTTTTGATTTTAAATCTGCCAATGGAAATAAGCATGTCTTTATCTTCCCATCTGACACAGTTCTCTGGTATCCAACAGTTAGTAAGATAAGTAACTTGCAACTCAGGTTCTGGTCTGATCCTAATCTTCTTAATCTGACCATAGTATTTTGGTAGTCCATCCTCATCCCCGTAAAATGCCCAAATCTGACCAACCTGAAACTTTTCTATGGACCTCCCACCGTCAAAATTATAGAACTCGGGATCTGGAATTTCAAAAGCTTCTGCGGCTGAGGATGAAAGATCACTACCAGTATGTTCAACGGGATCCTTGTTCTCCTTTGAAGAATTGTTTCTTTCCAAATTAAGCTTTGCAGTAGATGCATCTACCTCCCTGGCAAATTTCGACATATCTGAAGACCTTGAGCCATTCCCACTAGATGGACAATGTCCGACATTTAAATTCAAATCTCCAGGAACATCAATTTCCTCAATATTCCTTGGCAGGGATACAGGATCAAGTTCCCAAGACCCTACAGGAACACCAACTTTTTCCCGACCAGTCATTTTAAAAGATGGAACCCTGTGAGAAAATCTGAATAACTCGGCCGATGGAATTTGAATGGTACGCTTGCCTCCATCCAATTGAGAGAAGAGAGATGTAAAACCTTTCAATTTACCCAGGTATGCAACAACTACTCCCATACCTTCAATGTAATCTGATAAGATTTCGACAAATTCAAAATCATACTGCCTATGAGACTCCGCATCCATATGCCATTTGATATTCCAATTTTTAAAAAGAGCCCAAGTTTCTCCCTTTCTAGGATATACTTCATACCTACTGCGGCCAATCTTTTCACAAACAATAAGATGGGAGAACATCAGTGGATCTTCAGTACTTTCTGTATTACCAAGTCTATGTTTCCCACAAGCAACTGGCAATTGCTCATTTATCCAGTGGATTTCATCTTTCTCTTCTGCATCTGGTTCAAACCATGTTATTCGCAACTTGAATCCAGGAGAGAGAACTTTTCTGATTAAAGCATAGAATCGAGGCATACCATCAACAGTATCATAAATAGCCCAAATCTGCCCAGCAGAAAAAGACCCCTCTTTCTTGTCTTTGTCAAAGTCACTGAATTCTGCATCTGGATAAATAAACTGAGCTGGTTGATCTGCTGATTTCAAGGGTGAATGCTCTGAAGTTTTGTCTGTGTTTGAGCTACCCACTGCCTCTTTTTCCCTCACCTCCTTAAGCTCCTCTTTTATATTTTGAACGCTCTCTTCAGAATAAAAGTTCTGCTTCCCCTTTTCCTGTCCCTGATCTTTCTTATCAGCAGCCAAACCATTTTGTTCATTAATTTTAGCTGCCTCCTCATGCTCCTCTTCTCCAGCACCAGATGGAGATCCACTCCCTTCATCATCACTCACATTTTCCTTGTAGGAAACCTGATGCTTTTGTCGCGTAGATCTCCGTGGATTCTCTTCTATGTGGGTAGAAAAACCAGGAACAGCATCATTGTCAAAACGAATCTCCTCTTCAGATTCCGAATCAGTACTGCCCACAGATTCAGAACTTTCACTGAATTCAGCTGCCCGCTTTCTCCTTCTCTTTCCATTTGGCTTTACAGGGTCATCCACAGGATGGCGTTTTTTTTTGTGTGATTCAGTGTGTGATCTGTGAGTATGCACATTACCTTGAGATCCAACACCAACATTGAAAGCGCTATGATTCTGGCTATGGTTCTGTGCACCAAAAGCTTGCTGAGTTGAATTAGTTGATGGTGCTGTACTTTGTATATCCAATGCAACGAAGGGCCTATTGCAATGTTGACAGCGAAGAGATCTGTGTAAAACTTCCAGAAAATACTCATATCTAACAGAACAATGTGAGCACATGGTCCAAAAAGTAGGGCGGCCACGATTAGGCCCCTGATGAGATGTCTGTCCAGACTGTCGTTGCTGATGAGGATTTAAGTTTGTAAAACTGGGTCTGACAGTGTTTTGCATCACATGATTAAAATTCATCTGAACATTCTGATGATGATGAGATGGCATGGTAGCTCTGTTCATTGGAGCCCTGCCCAGATTCATATCAAGCCTAGTTCGTTTTTCTCTATCTAAAAGAACTCTTTGAGCTTCCCCAATCAGCTTAAATGCCGCTTCTGCACCAGAAAACTTGTTTTTGTCAGGATGAAGTTGGAGAGCAAACTTCCTGTATTGCTTCTTAATTGTTGCATCATCAGCCGTCAGCTCAATTTGAAGAATTTTATACCAGTTCGTCTCATTGCCAAACAATTTCTGATCAGCAAAGCAATGCACATCACAAACAATAAGCATTTGATTAATATTCTCCAAATCAGGATAAAGCTGCTGAGCCTTAAGAGCAAATTTTTGAGCCCCACTGAAATCTTTGTTTTGCATTTTCTTTTCAGCAATTTCCTTGGCCCTCACGGCCTCTTCTTTATTGCACTCCATCAAAAATTCAGATTTCAAAACCTGAAAGTGAGTGCTATGACCAAGCACACTGACAACCAAGCTACATTTAATTTGTAACTCTTACGAGAACAGGCTAGCAGAATGCAAGTGTAAATTGTGAACAAATCCTCCAAGACCCCACCAGCCAAAAAAAATTTGCAGTCTACACATTCAAATGGACTCTGCAAATATTGTATAACATGCAATTATAAGATCCCATGTAAAAAATCTTAAAATGAAGTTGATGATATCACAAACAACTTTCTAAACATAAAATTAATGCATCAGTAGATGGACATCCAGATCTTTCAATTTGCTAGGAAAATAGTAGCGGAAACACTATAGGCATCCAAAACACAGTTTTCAGATCACCATAGTTTAACTTGTGTGAACTTGTCACACAAAACAAACAGAATAAGTAAGGAAAAAAGAATCACCACAGCTTTCCTTTTCATTATTTTTAGAGACGTCAGCATAGGCATAAATAACAGAGAACCAAATGAAATGTAAAGACAGATGTAAAAATGCTTCCATGCACCCAGGGCAGGTTCTGCTAATCAAAATACTTAGCTTGAAGTCTGATTTTCAATTCTTCACAGCCAACAAATATAGTTTTTTAAAACAATTCACACTAATCAACACTAGTTCTGAAAATTCCCACCAATCAACAATCAATTTATCATCTAAAATCTACTTTTGAAAATTCTTTCCAATACAAGTGGTTTAGAAACCATACAACAGAAACAACCATTATTTTCAGTTTCTATTCAAGGGACAAACTTTTGGCAAATAGAAATGCATTCAAGGGTAAAATAAATTTAAGAAAACAGTAAGTAAACAACACCCAAACCTTCACTAAGGTTCTAGAAAACACAAAATCAGCATAGGAACTGATATGTCAGATACAGGCATGAAGATACAACAAGTTTACAAAGAGTAGACAAATGTACCATGATCTGAAAACATTTTGAAGAAATGACAAATTTTAATAAATACGGAATATAAACAATAAAATTAGCATGCACTATAAAATTAACTTTAAAACAATATAAATCTAAAGAGAGAATAAATATTTTAAAAGTTATCTTATATTATACATAATATATATATATATATATATATATATATATAAATGTTCTCATTTTGTAAATTATTGTGATATTTGCATTTATTTTGACCAGATATTTTTTTTAATGTAAAATGCAATTAGGAGTATTTGAAGCACCAGGCAACAAATATGCATCACACTACAAGCTTGAAATAACTGTACTTTGTTGCGTATGGTTGAAGCATACCTGCTCCAAATGAGTTTGGTGTAGCACTCCGCCGCGTTAAACTTCCACGAAGGAACCAAAATTCAAATACAACATAAAAAACCCTACAAAAGCTAATCATCTGTACACCTGCACCATAAAAAAATCAGAACATAATTAAAACCCTGATCTTAGAACAAGATTACTGTGCCATAGGCACTTCTTTATTTTGCAAACCTGTCACGGCACCAAACAGAAGCAACATTCAAACAACAAAGGAGAGTAACAGCAAAAACCCTAATTTATTCCAAAGTTAACCAAAAACACGGAATTAAGGAACAATCCTTATCAAACAAAACATCAGGGAAGCTTGAACAAACCCTTCCCCAGAAAACAAAAAACAAAAAACCTTTACAGTAGGGCACTCGTTGTTTTTTAAGTCAAAGGGAATAAGTTAATGCACTCAACGAATTTGAATATGCATATGGGGAAAAAATTCTTAAAACCCTATATTTAAAAAAACATGAAATTAAAAAAAAAAAAAAAACAATGGTTTTAGAGATGAAGCCGTGCACAGACCTGGTAATGTAATTGAGAGTTGAGAGAAGAGAGCATAGATGCCACACCAAAATAAAGAAGCAAACTTCGAACCTGCTCTTAGTGGAACCCCAGACTACTAATAGTATTATTGTTTATTGTTAGGATTGCATTGTTCTCCTACTGTCCCTTCAATTGTTAGTTTCCAGTGTTGTTTCCTCTGTAATTTACTTAATGTGCAAGGGTTCTCTCCTTTGTTCTTTGACCCTGGAGATTGTTGATCCAACGGACCACGTCTTTTTGCTTAGGGACAATTTGGTACATTCATATTGATAGATTTTTTCACTTCACAAATTTTGAATGAATTACCGTGGTTGAAAATTACTATAAAAAATAAATGCAAGTATTTAAATAACATAATTTTAAAAATTATAAATATATAAATTTATCATCTATACTTACTGTTTAAGGATATTCTATTTTTATTGTGTACACATTGTTTTTACTTTTACCTTTTAATAACTGTTTTTTAAAAATAAAACAACTATTTTATCAAATGACTGTTTTTAAATTTTTATTTATTTTTTATTTGAATATTTTTAAATTAAAAAATTATTTAAAATAAAATAATGAAATTATTTTATTTTTATTTTTATAATTATAATAATAATATGTTTATTGACACTCATTTGTACTTGGTTTTCAATATATTTAAATGAAAATAAAAGTTATATAATTATATTTAAAGATAAATTTGTTCAATTAAAAATATATAGCATTATATAAAAGGATTTGTTTTCATTTTAGGTACACATTTTTTCTATCACTTTTATCTTTTAAATAATAATTTTAAATTAAAATAATTATTTTGCTAATTTTACTTTTAAAGTGATATTTTTTTTAAGTTTAACATTTAAAAAAATTGTATTGTTTTTTTAACTAAAATAACTATTTATAATAAAAAAATTATATGAAAAATAAATAAAACTTTATAAAATAAATTTGTGAAATTCATTTACAGTTACTTTTATAATTATAGTAATGATACTCATTATTTTTTGTCAAAGAAATTGATTATAAAAAAATATTAAATCATATTATTTAATAAAATATAAGATTAAAAGTTATTATAAAAAATATATATCTCTTTTATATAATAATTACCAGTGATGTATTTTAAAATTAACTTTTTTAGTTTGTTTTTTTGTAATTAAAAGTAGTCTAATGATTTGGGATTGTTTTTTTTCTTTAATATTTTTTAATTTTATATATAAAAATAATAAAGTAGTGAAATTATTATGTAATGAGATATGATAAAAACTAGGTTGTATGTAGGGATGACAAAAAATCTGTGTCCGCGGATATCCGCGGATAAAATTCGCGACGGATAGTTGATACTCGCGAATATTTACTACCCGCAACCCTTGGGTAGCGGATATTTTAATACCCGCTTATAAACGGGTCGGGTGCGGGTATTATACTATTCGTACCCGCTGATACCCGCTACCCGCAAAAAATAAAAATAAAAATTTAATTTATATTTTATTAAGTTAAATTTAATTAAAATTAAATTAATTTATATTTTACAAGATTAAATTTAATTAAATTTATATTATATTTTATATATTTTTTGTAATTCTATTTAAATTTTATTTTAATAATTTTTTAAAATAGATTTTTTTTAAATATTTGCGGGTATCCGCGGATATCCACGGGTATCCGTGGATTTTAAAATAACTGCGGATATTTTTTAAGCGGGTATCAGTGCAGGTAGCGGGTCAGGTAGCGGGTGAATTTTTTTTTTGTCGGGTCGAGTTGCGGGTAGGCACTATTCGTGCCCGACCCAACCCGTTGTCATCCCTAGTTGTATAGTTGTAATTGTTAATTATACCTATGTTGTTTCGATTGAGTTATCTTAATTGAGCTTATTTAGGTTGAGCTTTTCCAAGCCAAGCTGAATTCATTCAGGACGAGTTTATCCAAGGTGAGTTCTTTTAAGTCGAACTTTTACATATAGAGTTCTTCCGGTCCAACTTCCTCTAGATCGACCTTCTTAAGTTTTTTCCTTTTCAATATGTTTGATTGACTCTTTTAGACTCGTTTAAACAAATATTATTTTAATGTAATGAATTTGGATAAACATTTTTCTTAGTTTGAACTTTGGATAATAAAGTTTTATGTTTGGTCTACGTACTTTTGTAATCATTAATTAAAGTTTTTATCCATTTATTTTTCTGCAATGGTTTTACAGTTAAAATTTTGGTAAATAATGAAAGATTTATAAATTAAACGTGACATCACGAAGAGAGTGTTACACTCTCCATATTGTTATAGCTACATTGTGTTTTGTTGTGTGTTGTTTTAGAGCCTATGTAGTGTATTTTCATTCATTCGTTTGAAGCTAAAAATCATATATATTTTATGCATAACTTTAATAAAATAGTCATTAACTCTTTGTTGTTTGCTTGCTTTTGATTCCCTCTCCACCTCCATTACACTCTTAAATATTCATATTTGATCCAAATATACCTTTATGAATTTTAATATGTAGATCCTAGGAATTTTTGGGATATGTTCTGCATTGCTAATTTTGTATTGGTGATGTGGATGAATTAAAGGATGGTAAACTTCTATAAAGACTTTGTTCATGACCTTGCATATGATCTAGTGAAAGTTTTACAATAAGTTCAACAATTGTTTAATCTGTTTTTCTATTTTTAGGATGTATTGTTCTTATTTCTTATCATATGCACGATATGATATATAAGCTTTTACATTCAAATGAAATAATTTAGTGTGACCTGAAACCATTAAGTATTATAGGGGATGAAAATAGATGCGCAAATGTACTTGATTAATTTTGTTACTTTTTTTAAATTAATATGATATAATTTTAAATGAATTATGCATATATCAAAAGTTCATTCTTTCTCGGTGTGTTTGCCTAACTCTTTAGTTTTGCATCGTCTTTACTCTAAATAGTTCAATAAATATGTAAATATATTTGACAATTTTCTTCACGAATTTAATTATTTTTGTTAATATATTCTAAGTTTGTATACTTTTAAACGCTAAAACCTCTTACATGACTTTCTATCTTTTCGAGGATGTTGAAGTTTTTTCTTATACTCTTGACTTTTGGACACATGGTTTTTTTCATATTGATATACTTTCTCCCTTGTGAAAGTATTGCTAAATATGAATACTCTCGTACATCTTAATGAGATATGCTTACTTAAGTTTTTTATCAAACAAACTTTCAATACAATAATCATTTTGTAATTGTATTAGTTGATTACCAAAACTAATTATCAATTATGATATTATTCATAAATCTATTAAGAGACTATTTTATTATGAAGATATAACACTAATGAGACACATGTCAAATTTATATAAAGAATTAACATTATTTAAATTGAAAACCTTAAAGTAATAAGTTTATAGTTATAATTTTTTTTCTTATATATGATTTCATTTTCTTATTTTTACTCCATATAAAATCTTTAACTTATGCAAGAGATAGATGATTATTTTAAAAACTTTGATGAAATATGTATGATTCTCGCATTGATCTTAGTTATTAGTGTGCATTTTAATATATAAGAACATATGAATGTGATAATGTAAAGTGTTTCCACAATCATGGTCATAACAACAAAATGCAAGAAGAAGAAAAATGAATGTTGGCAAAAGAAACATTTGGTAGCATTAACAACTAGACGGACACAAATATATCACGATAACAAAATAGATGTTATAATGATTAGTCACAAGTTCAAAAAATATCAAATATTTTCCACAAAACAAGAAACAATAAAAATAGATCTAAATAAAAGAAAAAAAAATGCAGACAAAAATAGTAACAAACACAGTATGTAAAACAAAAAATGGCAACATTATAACATTTTCATCCTTTCAACTAAAAACCTTTTAATGCTACTAAAATAAAAAAGTAGTAGGCAACGACAAAAGAAATAAATATGAGAAAGAGAAATATAATAACACCGAATTGAGAACTTCAATATCATTCCACTTTTGATGATAAAAAATGGAAGGTAGATTGTTCAACACAAACTCGTGCAAAAAAGAATAACTGTATATTTTTTTGTTTTTACCATTATGAAATTTAAGTGAATATTTAAATTGTGTCATTAAAGTTCATAATTTTTATTAAACTCAAACATTTCCTGACTTTACACATCCTCTCTTTTTAAACAGATATGTGTGAGCACACGCGATAATGCATGAGGTGTGATAATAAACCATTTCAATATTATTGAATAAAAAACATTAATAGTTGCAAATCTTTTGTGAAAAAATACACGCTTTTAGAATTACAACTATTTTAAAGTTATAGTTTATTTTTATTTCTAATGTAATAATTTTGATATTGGAATAATTCTTTTTATATATTTTTTTTTATTGAAGTGCTTATGTATTTATATAACATTGTTTTTTTCCCATAAAATAACAACACATATTTAAAATTGTGGGCCCTTAATTAACACACAAAAGTCACTATTATTTATGTCAACTAATTCGGTCAACATCGCAATAGTACAAATATTTTTGGGAGACCAGTAAAATTTATATAAATATATTTTTTATTTTATTTTCTTTTTTCACTTTTAGAAGGAAAGATTTTTCATCGCATCATTTGCATACATATTTTGTATTTTTTTAAAGCTGTATTTCATTAAGAAAAGCACAAATAAAAACATATAATACAATATTTTTATATTAATCATACGTTATTTTTTATTCTCATATTTTTTGGTTACATAATTTTTTATCCTTTGAATACTAAATTTATAAGGTATCGAAATAAAACAAATTTCCAGTGTCATTATTTCTCCTTCGTCATGCCATTATGAGGAGAAAATATATTGTAATAAATAAAAGTGTGTATTTTTCTAATATTCCTCTCATTAACAAATAGGAAAGCTCCAATATATTTATTTTCTTTCTATTCCCAGTAAACTAGGAGTAAAAATTTGGATCAACTAATTTATTTTATAATATCTAATATATTATAATATTATTATACAAAATATATAAATTTTAATCGAATATGAAACTAAAATTAATTTTACTCTGTTGGCGAGTATGTGAAAAGTATATTCCATCAAATTTGCATTTTAAAAAATGCGCTAGTTGTATCCTTAGGCATAGTCCCTTTGATAGCATAATCTCCTAATTTTGATTTTTGAAATACCCCGCCCGTTGGCACAACGTTTCTTTCTCTCTCTTTTTCTGTTTCTCTTTCATGTTCCTCCTCCGCAACGACTGAAATCTGCGACGAAAAACCCTAGAAAGATGAACCAGTACCACATTTACGAAGCCATCGGTCGCGGCAGATACTCCGTAACGCAACCTCTTTCTTCTTTATTCCATTTCCCGCTTTCTTTCTAAAGCTCTGTTCGGTATTGTAACTCACGATCACTCTTTCTCTTTTTTTTAATACTCGTAGACCGTTTACAAAGGCAGGAAGAAGAAGACTATCGAATATTTCGCCATCAAGAGTGTTGATAAATCGCAAAAAACTAAGGTTCTTGAAGAGGTAAGTCATTCGATTTTGAAAAACTTAAAACTTATCCAGGCTTCTGGTGCTGTAGTTCATTTAATATGATTTCATTTTGTTTTCTCTTTAATCAATTGTTAATTATTGTTAGTTGCATCTGTGATGTGTTTTCTCGCACTTTTTCTAGCAGATCCTGAGCTGTATCGTGTTTGTTGAATTAACCACTTTCTCCTTTTGCAGGTCAGGATTCTTCACACGTTGGATCATATAAATGTGCTGAAGTTTTATGATTGGTAATGCTATTGTTTCATAGAAGAATTCAAGAATTAGGAAATCCTATTAAGAAACTTCGCTCTAAAAAAAAAGTTTCCCTTGAAATTTTAGAAATCTTGTGGTATGAATTTTGAATACTGAAGTGATTATTAATATGTAAAACATATATAATTATTAGGAGGGACTCTCTTGAGAGTTTCAATCATTTATTCTTTCTTTCTTTTTAGGTATGAAACTTCTGCTCATTTATGGTTGGTTTTAGAGTATTGCGTAGGAGGGGATTTGCTCTCCATATTGCGACAGGTACACAGTGTGTTTTTGAGTCTGTAGTACATTCATCATATTCGTTGTTTGCAATACTAAATTAGTATTGACTATATGAATTGCAGGATAGTAAATTTCCAGAAGAGTCTGTTCACGATCTTGCTCTTGATTTACTGAAAGCTTTACAGTAAGTTAAACTGTCTTAGTTTTGTTTTTCTATTTTTAAGATTTATTTTTATTCTTATCTTGTGCACTTATGACATGATCTATATAGGTTTTTACACTCAAATGGAATAATTTATTCCGACTTGAAACCATCCAATATTCTACTGGATGAAAATGGATGCGCAAAGGTATGTAGTTGGTTTAATTCACTTTGATCTAATTTGAAAATTTGAAATGAAATGTGTACTTTTGTCTTGCAGCTATGTGATTTTGGATTAGCGAAGAAATTGAGAGATATAACAAAAGGTTTTTCTTCTTCGGTAGGTTGCTTAAGTATGATAATTTGGCATTTTTATGCATAAATAGGAATAAATAATAAAAATATATTTGTCGTTGGTATACCTTTTTAGTTACCACGAGCAAAACGCGGAACACCTTCCTACATGGCTCCGGAGCTTTTTGAAGATGGTGGAGTGCATTCTTACGCTTCTGACCTCTGGGCATTAGGATGTGTCTTATATGAATGTTATGCTGGGAGACCACCCTTTGTAGGAAGGGAATTTACTCAGCTTGTAAAATCTATCATTTCAGATCCTACTCCACCACTTCCGGGTAATCCCAGCAGACCTTTTGTTAATTTAATTAATTCCCTTTTGGTAAAGGATCCAGCTGAAAGAATACAATGGTCTGAGCTTTGTGGACATGCCGTTTGGAGAACAAAAGTTCCTCCGGTGCCTCTTCCTGCTCAACCTGCATTTGATGATATGGTAGAGCTACACACTAGATCTGTCTTATCAGAAAATAAATCTTCGCATAACAGGACACCTCCCAAATATCGTGAAAAGGATGTCAAAGGGGTCTTGAAGAAAGATGAAAACTCTATTTTAGGATCTAGAGGCCTTGAGACACCAACAAGGGCAACACCAAATGGCCCCAGAACTCAGATAAAAGGGTCTGGTAGAACAAATGACGTAAAGCAGAAAGATCATTCTAATATTAGCAAGGGTGTGAATCTATTAAGATTGTCAAGAATAGCAAAAACAAATTTACAGAGGGAAAATGAGAAAGAAAACTATCGACGCCCCTTGCCTAATAACTCTGAGAATGATTCTGAAGTTAAAATTGAGAACACTGACATGGAACTTGATTTTAATGAGAATACCGAAGATGATACACATGAAGAAGCTGATGGCAACGAACCTGGTGAAAAAATAGACCATCATTTTCTGAATCAGGGAAAAACAGAGGAGATTGAAAATAGTGCACACCAGTTCGATACCCCATCTGCTGTTAACCCTGCCGTCTCAGATGATCTTCATGAATTAACTCCTGACATGTCTGGTATTTCTCCCAGTGTGAGCCCTCAGGTGAAGAAGCATAGAGCTAAAGAAGACTCAGGATCTGGCCTTGACTCTGATTCTTCAAGGTTGTCTAGCAACCTTTCCCAGGTTCTTTGGCATCCATCTGATCTCTCAGTCAGACCTGTAATGCCTAGCAGAAAAGTTGATAAAGTCTTAGAAGTCATTCCTTCACTCCCTTTTGAGGCATTGCAAGCGTCTGATTTTGTTAAGATGCCTAAAGAGAAATTGGAGGCAGTCCACAACCGGATATTAGCCATTTTGAACGGAAATACCAGCATTGGAGAGAAACAAAATGTGATTAGGTACCTCGAGATGTTGAGCATTAACGCTGATGCAGCTAATGTCTTGACCAATGGGCCAATTATGCTTACGCTTGTAAAATTGCTTCGTCAATCCAAGGCATCAGCTTTGCGTGTTCAACTTGCTTCATTGATTGGTCTGTTGATTAGGCACTCCACTTTTGTTGATGACAGTTTGTCTAATTCTGGAATTTTAGGTGCACTGACTGATGGCCTTAGAGACAGGCAGGAAAAAGTAAGGAGGTTTTCAATGGCTGCTTTGGGTGAGTTGCTATTTTATATATCCACTCAAAATGCAGACTGCAAGGATAACAATCAACTTGAATCTCCATCAAAGGACAATAGGACAACAACATATGGCTGGCAGGTTAGCTTCCAAGCTTGTTGCTTACTATGTTTGTTGTTCATCTGTGTAGGCCATTTAAAGCTTGGCTTATCTATTACTGGTATACAAAGTCTTACAATTTCCTAATAAAGTTTGCTTGCAACATGGTATGGTAAAAATACATTTTTCATCAATTTCGTGTCCTCCTGTCAGCTGTTTTAAGTTTGTTAGCCTGGTTTCTAAGTTCACATTTTTCATGCTTAAATAATTTCCACCTTGCTGCAGGTTCCAAATTCGTTAATTTCGCTTGTGTCATCAATGTTGAGGAAGGGCGAGGATGATATAACTCAATTGTATGCATTGAGAACAATTGAGAATATTTGCAGTCAAGGAGGGTTCTGGGTGGGGCGATTGGCCAGTCAAGATGTTTTTAGTAATCTCTGTTATATCTATAGGGCGGCAGGGAAACAAGAGAGTATGAGGCTCACTGCAGGATCATGCTTGGTGCGCCTTGTTCGTTTTAATCCACCTAGCATTCAGTCTGTTATTGAGAAACTCTCATTCAAGGACCTAGCTTCTACTCTTGTAAAGGGAAGTCCACGAGAGCAGCAAATCAGCTTAAATCTTCTTAACATAGCAATGCTTGGGAGTCACTTGTTCACAAATATTGGAAGATACCTTGTACAACTTGCTGAGGATAAAAATCTGATCCCAAGTCTTTTGGCTCTTGTTGAGCAAGGTAGTGAAGTTTTAAGAGGAAAGGCATTAGTACTTGTGGCTCTCCTCTGTAAGCATGGCAGGAGGTGGCTTCCACACTTCTTCTGTAGTCAAAAGTTGCTTTCTGTTGTGGACAGGCTGGGAAAAGAGAAAGATGCCTATGTGAGACAGTGTTTGGATGCATTTGTGCATATTGTGGCATCTAGTATTCCTGGTTTATTGGATATAATAACAGGGGATGTCCAGCAAATGATGGGAGGAAGGCGCCATGGACACATCTCTGCCCTTACCAGCAGATCTCCAAAAGCCAACATTCATTTGTTTCCTGTTGTCCTTCATCTTCTTGGAACTTCAACTTTTAAGCACAAAGTCGTGACACCACAAGTCGTACTTCAGTTGGCGAATCTAATTAAACTTGTAGAGACACCATTTCAGGTACGTGACTCCGCCGTTGTACCGTCCTTTTCAGAGAAATGGTAAAACCATCTCTTTCTTAATTAAATGAATGGGTTTTACTTAATTAAATGAACGGGTTTTACTTAATTAAATGAGTCTTACGCCCTATTTATCGTGTCTTATCTTTTTTAGTAAATTACACCCAAGTTTCAGACAATAATTTAAAAGGTGTTAATGTAGCATTCTGCATTGGACTGTATGCTTTCATGGATTTTGAAATAGTGGAGCTGCTATATTTCTTTAAATATAAAAGTTGTGTGGTTTAAATATGTTGTTCTGAGATATAGCCGTTAGATACTTAAATTTTTAAGAACTCGAGTTTGCTTTTTGATTAAGATTTTGATCATAAGGGTTGTGAGGATGATGGCTAAGAATATAAAAAAGTTTAAGGCCAATTGTTCTATTTTTATATAGAGTATTTTTTTTAATTAAAATTGTTCTCAAAATTCCATAGAAATTATTTTAGCATGTTAATAGTTAGAAACGATATTTCATAATAAGTCTTAAAAGCAATCACGTGTTTCATTGAATAATTAACAGACGCATACTATATTTGATACATGAATGTGAGAACATTGCGAATAATCGTATTTTCTTAGTTGAACGATTATTTGTTTTCACTGAGAGGGGTAATCGTTAGTTAAAGATGTTTCATATCAGATTTATTAAGTTAAAGAAGAAATTTGCGAATAATTACGTATTATTAAATCTTAAGCATTCGCACTGGGTAATTAACAAAAACGTGTTTCTTTTTTACATGAAGTTAGGATGAAAGATGCCAATGAATATTTATTCTCATTAGTGGATATTGTTTCCACCAAAGTTAGTTTACTCCGGAATTTATCTTTAGAAAAACCGTATGGCTCTTATTATTATCAATTATATATCTCTTTTTCATTCCTTAAAGATTACATATTTCGTCATAACGGTCTAGTCTTGACATTAAGTTTTCCCTTGATGTAACGTGTATAAATTTGGGTATAAATTTTAAGATATTTTACTTTTTAATATTTTTTCCACTAAGTTTTAACTTAATTGAAATGAACGGCAGTGTTTGATTCATTGACTACGTAATTTTTCACACTGTCTGGCTACTTAATCTCACTTAAATAGATGATCATTATTTCACTGATTGCACAATTGAGTCATGATTTTATTAGTTGGATGTTATGTTGCATTTCAGTAGAACAGGGTAATAATTGATATTCGATTTTACTGTCTTTCAGGGAAGAGATGACTTCCAAATAACCCTTCTTCGAATTTTCGAGTCTCTCACAGAGGAATCTCCTATGATTCTTGTCAATGCTGACATTTTCATACGTGAAATCCTCCCTAGTTTGACTGTTCTCTACAAGGGTAACAAGGATGGTGATGCCAGGTTTTTGTGCCTTAAAATTCTTTTTGATGTGATGATCATTCTTTTGAGTGAACCAATTGAAGAAGAGCAACGATTAAAGGATCTTAAATTCATATCAAATACCCGTTTTCTTCCGCTCTATCCAACCTTGATTGAAGATGAAGACCCTATTCCTATTTATGCCCAGAAACTTCTTGTTATGCTACTGGAGTTCAGTTTTATTACAATTCCAGACATTCTACATATGAAGGCAATTTCACAATGCTTCGAGTTCTTGCTCGGTGATCTCTCAAATGCAAATGTGAATAATGTTAAACTGTGTCTTGCTCTAGCTTCTGCTCCCGAGATGGAGTCGAAATTACTCTCTCATTTAAAGGTGGTTAGGAGGATTGGCAACTTTCTTGAGTTTGTACATGCAAAGGGCATGGAAGATTTGCTGGAACCCACTCTTGGGCTGTGTAGAGCTTTTATAGCACGTTCAGTCGGCTGTGCAAAAGGCTTGAGCAGCTCAAGAGAACCAAATCTCTTAGGTGACTATCCTCCCGAGTTGAGTGGTGGTGCTGTTGATCCCCAGCAATGCATAAAAGATATCGCAGACTTTGGAAGCAATTTTGGTGTCTTGCTAGAGTTGAGTGCCTCTGCAGAAACCAGTATTGCCGATATAGCTTCTGAATGTGTTGTTTTACTGTTCAAGGCAGCTCCTAGAGAAGCCACCACTGGTATACTAACCAATCTTCCCAAGGTCACTGTGATCCTAGAGAGCTGGAATAGAGGCATTCCTCACTTGATGGTGCAGCGAATGCTTCATTCTTTAGGTTATGCTTGCAAGCAATACTTACTGCATGCAATGATATTGTCGATTTCTAAATCAGAGATTTCAAGAATTGAAGTTGTAGTTTCTGAAATCAAAAGTTCAGGTGTACCACTCTTAGCCAAAACTGCTGGGCTAGCAGCCTTGGAGTTGCAGCGGTTGCCTCGCTGCATTTGAATGATTTGTAGGTGTCATGTTATGCTCTGTTCTCATTAGAACCAGTAACTTTTCTAGTCCATCGTTTATCCTTTATATTTCAGGCGGGCCTTGCTAAATTCTAGATAAAGGTTGAGCAATTGGGTGAATTCTACAGCTCCACTGTATTTCGATGTAAAGTATGTGTACTCTGTATCTCCTGATCATTAAAATGTCAACGAAAATTTTCGTTGTATTTCTTTTTTCTATAAATTGATTTCATTAAGGCCAAACACTAACAGAAACAAGGTATTGGACACATGAAATGACCAAAAAAACAAGAATAAAAAACTGCATGAATATATTGAGATTCTTATTTGATAGGTACCATGGCACATACTTCCGAACACAGAAAAACTGTCAGATGTGTTAAAAGGCTTATTTAAATAATGCTCAAGCAACAAAAAGGTCCAGCCTAGCCCCCTTTATGCTTATAGGAATGTTCGTCACGAGACAACCTCAAGTTATAAAATTCACCTCTACCCTGAAACAGTCTCATGAAGACAGATGATCATACCGCAAGCAACAGATTTGGAATCATTATGGTTCTTTCTTTTGTTTGCCGATTATTTTTAAATCACCTTTGAAAGATGAAGCACTATGATTGTGAATTTTGTAAAGCAAGACTACAGCCGTTTTCCTGTTTGCTATAATTAACAAATTGGCTTTAAGGATCAACAGGAAATCAAGAGCTGTAGTGCACCAAAGATCACGGGCTTAAAAGGATTCTCTCTCACCAAACGCAGCACATGGAATCCTTTCTCAATCTTTGTCTCTTCCTCGAGGTAAAAAACCATATCCCTTATCATCATCCAATAGAATCTTTACACATGGTACCCCATTTGTCCCACCTAGTCTTAGGTAGGAGGTGAGTGAGAGATCTGAACCTGCAGACTTAGGAGACTGACGATTTAAAAGCCTTGCCATAATTATACCCACTAACTGCCCACATATCTCCCTCTCCCTCAAATATCCTTACACAATTATATCCATTTGCAGGTAGTGTAAGTTAGCTTTTCTTCACCTTCAGAATGGCATTACACAACGTTTATATAACACTCATGACCATCTTAACTTTCATGCCTTCACCTCTGCATTCATCATATTCACAGCCTATTCCAAAACTTCCCACACTCTCATCTTCACCAGCAGCACTATCAGATCCTCCTCCATCTTCACTGTCCCCTTTCAAAGAATTGTCCCCAGACATTGCTCCGCTGTTTCCTTCTCCTGGTGGTGTGTTGCCGACTCCAACTGGCTCTGACATTCCCACTATTCCTTCCAATCCAAGCCCTCCAAACCCAGACGACTTAATAGCTCCTGGACCTCTTTCTGCTTTTTCACCATTTGGATCAATGCATGCTTCCTCCAATGCCCCTAGAAGAATCCTAGTTAGTAGCCTAGCCACAACTATTTTTGCAGGTTTCGCAGTATATTGGTCTTTCACTGTGTGATAGTATGGGTGATTTTGACTTGGGAAGTGGCAGGTTCCAATTATTATAGGTTCCAATCATTCTTACCTTGTAGTATATGAAAGTGTAATAAACCCTGGTTCTTCTTGATTGGCTTGAGTGTAGTTTCCCCAATAGTATCAATTTTCTATTTCTTGATTCTACTGTTGATTTGGTGTAATTATTGAGGTTACCTTAGTTTTTGTTTCATTTGTTTGTTTTTCCATTATGTTAAATGATCCTTTACCTTTCCAATCAGAGGTCCATGATTGAACTTTTTAAGAGCCTTTTTTGCATTTCTGGCTTCACTAAATAACTGGAATTCTCGTTTAGATGGAAGATGTAATATTGATATACTTCCAGCTTAGTTATGTTTGCATGTAATAAATATATGGCGGCACATGGTTTGGGCAAGTGCCAGTATTTTCCAAGTTGCAACTGAAGTGCACGTGACAAACACCTAATCAGAAGGAATCCAGCGTTCTATTATTGTTTTTCCTGCAATTATGGGTTGCATGCTGCCAAATTAAGTGACAAATTTCAATAGTAAAGTCACTGTACAGTGTTTAGGTAATACTGTTTGGTCTGTTTTTGCAGTCTTATTCCTTGGATATCATAATAACGTATATTTATGTGCCTAACTTTCTGTTTCTACTCCATGCAAAGATGCTTATGTTTTTTTCTTTTTTTGAAAAAAAAAACAAATATAATAAAATGAAAGAACAGCCCATATACTATTTGGACCTAACCTTAATAACATAATCGACACATCCGATATCTCATTCTGAAATCCATCTTTTACACTTGAAATTCTTTTTACAAATAAGTCTAAATTCCCACCTTATCGACTAAATTTTTTTGCAACGATGTATTAAAAATTATGATTTTGATTAACAAATAAAAAGTAGATCTTTACTCGCATCAACATAAGGAGGTGGCATAACTTCCATAGATTTTTTTTTGAAGAAATTCTTTCCAAAAATGTATTAAAAGGAAAACAATATAAAAGGTTCTTAAACAACCAATACTGCAAATTTTACAGACACATATTGATATTATTCACATTATCTCTACATTTAGCTATTCTAATTGTGTCCATGTTTGTGAAAGAGCGCTCTTTCTGTAAGTCCTGAATCGAATGTTTTTGCTGAACATGTTCGGAATGTTTATCGTTGATTATATGTTACTTGGTTTTATAATTGATTGCGTTAACAATTAGATAATATACTTATATGTTTTTACGTCAACTTTTATTTAGTTTTTGATAAATTATAATTAATGACATGATGAGTATGAAAAACTAGTTTAAAAACTTGTTTATGAATATTTTTTTATCATAGTCCCTTAGTCGTTGTAGTTTTAGAATTAAAATAAATATTGAAACAAAATATTTTCAAAATTAATAAACTTAATTGATAGATTTAGTGTTGAAGTGATTGTTTTATAACTTACGTTCCATAAAAAAACATTTTAATTGTAACTATATTATATATTATTGTATAACTAATAATAACAATAAAAACATATTTTATATCAAGTTATTACTTTATTTTTTATGTATTATTTTCTTAAAAAAATTAATATTTTTTAATTTAATAGATGTAATTTTAAATTTAAAATGAATAGAGAAATGACTTATTTTTAAAATTAATAAACTTACAAGATAAATTACGTGTTAAAGTGATTTTTCAATACAATTAGGTCACGTATATGAAAAACTATGTTTTAGCTGTCACTATATTAAGGCTTTGTTCACTTGAATGAATTTTAAGGAAAGTGATTCAATGAATTTAAGAGGATTTGAAGGTAAATTTTTTATTGTTTATTTGAGTGGATTTGGAAGTAAAATTTGTAAGAATCAATGTAAGATTTTATTGAACTGACAGATTAAAAAAAAAATATTTCCAAATCCACTCTCACTTACCTCCCAACCCACTCAAATAAACAACAAAAGATTTACCTTTAAATTCTCTCAAATCCATTCAATCACTCTTTCTCAAATCCATTCAGGTGAACAACAGTGTAAATATTATTATATAAATAATAATAGTGCATCCTTCAAGCTTTTGTTTTGTTTTCTTAAAAATTATTACTTACATTATTTATCATGATTTAAAATGTGTTTTTCTTTTCGTTTATACAAGTGGGTTGCTCCTATAAAATATATTATATTATATATGAGCTTTTAACATGATCTTTCATATAGTAAGTAGCATCTTTGTAACCAATGTCTTTAATTATATTTTTGTCAAGATAGACAATTGAGAAGGGTGACATTGTAGTTTAGGCTTTGCAGTAACTTTTACCAGTAAAATTTATTAGATTTTTTTATCGAATGAAAGTCTTAATGAGAAGGTTCTGACGAAACTAATAAAATCTTGTGACAAGTAAATATTCCAAAGTAGTGAAGCATTCTTGGGTTTCTTTATTGAAGAGTTACAAGCCTCAATTTTGTCATAGTCATTCTCTTCTTCCAACAACTACTGATATGAATATGATTGTGTTTTATGCTCTGTTTGGTTCAAAATCAACGGCCTCAGAGTGAGTGCTTATCTCATGTATGTTCAACGCAATTGTTACTCTTGTTTCCATAATTATGACTAACAAGTTTGGTAGATGAACTATTTTATGGGAAGAAGGGATAGGTATTTCTTTTTAATACTCTGCACCTCCAAAAATTCCTATTCTGTAATTTCAATTAATAATCAATTTTTTAATATATTTTATTATTATTATTAATGTTATTTAAATTTAATAATCAATTTTTTTAATATAATAAAATAAATATTAATATTTTAATTTATAAAATATTATTTATTAAACAAAAATAAATAAAATATATTATAAAATTAAAAGAAAAACAAAAATATTGTTAAACGTAATTGAAAATACGGTTAATTAAGATATAAATAATTCAAATCCGTATTTCCAAATACGATTAACATCCTGTTTTAAGTTTTTTTTTTGTTTTTAATATTTTAATATGTTTTATTTATTTTTGTTTAATAAATAATATTTTATAAATTAAAATATTAATATATTTCATTATATGAAAAATATTAATTTAATTAAACATTTATTAAATAAAAAATATTTATTAATTATTGCATTAAAACAAATAAATTTTTTAATTTATTTTTTTTAATTTAAAATATTAATTTTTATTTTGTAATGTTATTATTATTATATAAAAAAAACTAAAAAAAACTTGTATGTGTTCATCAACTACTCCTCTGAATATGTAGGCTGCTTTAGAAGTTACGTGTACGTTAGACAAGGCTGTGGAAGTGTAGAATTGTCTAATTTATTCGAGGTAAGGGAAGCTAGTAATTTAATTATGTTTTTCTCTGTTTGGAAGTTCTGTGTGGACGTTTGCATGTATAAATAAGTGGATGTTTGATTGAATTGTGTTTGAAATTCTGTGTATGATTGAAACCTGTGAACTGGTTGGGTTTTTTGCAGAAAAATGTTCGGTCTGTTCTATTTTTTGTTTTAGAAGAAGTGAATAGAGAAAATGAGAGTTTGAGGTTAAGAGTGAAATTGGGTGGTAAGGTACGTCTAGGCAAGTTTATTTAGACTTGTTAGAATCTTTAAGATGTTTTAAAAATGTGTAAAAAGTAAGAAAATGGATTTTTGGTCAAAATTGGGAGTTACTCATAATTCTACAGAAGTTTTGCAGAAATATGCAGAACGCCGAGCGGTTACTGTTGACTGTTCGACCTTGTTCTGTGCTTGGTCATTAACTGGGTTCGGTCTCTTTGGAGTCCTATCAATTCATGACCCTTTTGTCTTAGAAGGGTGGGTTTCTTAGTGTTAGCGCTCAGTCTTATACTAGCAGCCATGCTAGTGTTAGCGCTCGGTTTTATACTAGCAGTTATGCTAGTGTTAGCGCTCGGTCTTATACTAACAGCTATGCTAGTGTTAGCGCTCGATCTTATGCTAGCAGTTATGCTAGTTTTAGCGCTCGGTCTTATACTAGCAGCTATGTTAGTGTTAGCATTCGGTCTTATACTAGCAGTTATGCTGGTGTTAGCGCTCGCTTTTATAGTAGCAGCTATGCTAGTGTTAACGCTCAGTCTTACACTAGCAGTTATGATAGTGTTTTAGCGCTCGGTCTTATACTAGCAACTATGCTAGTGTTAGGGCTCGGTCTTATACTAGCAGTTATGCTAGTGTTAACGCTCGGTCTTATACTAGCAGCTATGCTAGTGTTAACATTCGGTCTTATACTGGCAGTTATGCTAATGTTAGTGCTCGGTCTTATACTAGCAGTTATGCTAGTGTTAGCGCTCGGTCTTATACTAGCAGTTATGCTAGTGTTAGCGCTCAATATTATACTAGTATTAACTTTTGGTCTCTTATAGTGGTCGGTCTTTAATAGTGTTCGGATACTTCTTCTGTTCTATCTATTGTGGATCATTCGGTCATATTCTTGGGTAGTGAGAAACCATTCGGTGTCCAACGTTCACAAGGTTCTCGGTCTTATGAGTGAGGATATGATTTTTGGATGAAATTATATGTTAAATGATGAGAATTATGTTTTAAGTACTGTGGAAGAGAATTCCAAGGCGAAATGTCTCGTGGATGATTATTGAATTGTAAAGTATGAATATGGATATCGTGCTAAGCTGGTGTTTTCCTGATATTCTATGATTACTCATTCTCAAGTAGAGAGGAGTAACTCATGTGTGAGAATGACAGGAGGTCCTTTAACCTCAAGGTATCAGGGTAATCTTCACTGGACTAACCTTGTGGGGTAGCTTGATGGGGTCTTGTTGTTTCACCACCACAAGTGCAGGAATGCATGTAGCTACACATTCATACAATTCGAATGGTCAAGTCAGGTGTTCGGTTTATGCATGAATTTTGGTGTTCGGTCATAACTACTTGAGTATTTGATTTGCATATGTTTGCTTGTATTCGGTTTTGGTATGTTTTAGTGTTCGACCCTTGCATTGTTTGGACTTGTTTGAAATGTATGTATGTGTATACAATTAAATTACATTAGCTTACCTTTTTTCCTATTTTTGTCCATGTTTCCCGTTCGGTTATTCTTTTGCAATGATCACCCTATGGGTGTGAGCAGTTGGAGAGGAGTTCTCGGTGGAGCAGTCCTTGGAAGGAGAGGACCCCTCGGCTTAATACAAGATCGCTCGGTCTTGTGAATAGTTTTGTATGAACCGTTCGGTTATAATCCTAATTTGGTAATTATGCACATAGTTTTGGAATAGTGTAGTACTTTTTGTAAAGTTTTAAATTTATGGTTATTTTGTAATAACTGTAAGGTTAACTTTATTTCCAGTAACTGTTTTATCATATTATTAAATGATGACACCTGTATATAGTTTTATGCTATATTTTGGGATGTTACAGTTGTCGTATGTGACATATATTCACAAGAGTCTCAACAGTAAAAAATAATTAAAAATGAATGATTAAATTTGATTTGAAAGAGAGCATATAATTATAATTAATGATGTTTTATGTAGGTGTGAAAAATATATAATTGTAAGGCTTAAATATTATTTTGATTCCTATTTTTGTCAATTTTGTTCAATGTGAGACTAAATTTTTTCGAGTGTTCAATGTGATCCCAATTTTCGTATTTTATGTTCAACTTGATCATTTTTCATTACGGTGTCTAAACCACTAATGGTAGATGAACATTGTGTGTCACGTGTCAATTCATAATTTTTAATTATTTTTATTAATTCCTTTTATATTTTTTCTTATTTTAAAAATTTTGTATATGTGTCAAGTCAATATTGTATCGTGTAATAATGTTTATGTCACGTGTTAAGTCAATTTCAGTACCACATGTCAAGTTAGTATCAGTGTCATGTGTAAGTGTCAATGTCACATGATGTCTTGTATTCAATTTGATCCCAATTTTTATTGTTTTTTTTCAATTTAGTCCCAAATTTTGTTAATTTTGTTTAATTCATTCTTAATTTTAAATTTTAGAAGGAAAAATCTTTATTATTTTTAAAATTAGATGAAAAATTCTTCATTATTTCTAAAATTAGATGAAAAATTCTTCATTATTTTTAAAAGTAAAAGAATTTTTTTTAATTATTTTTAAAATTAGAAGGATAATTCTTCATTGTTTTTAAAGTTAGAAGAAAAATTCTTTATTATTTTTAAAATTAGAAAAATTCTTTATTATTTTTGAAATTAGAAAAATTCTTCATTGTTTTTAAACCTAACTCTATCCCTAGTTTTTACATGTAAAAAAATAAAAAATGTAATAATTATATTCCAATAATATTGTTAGGCTTAATTTATGAATAATGAAAGAAATATTTAATAAAAATGTGAATTTTAATAAAAATATAATTTAATTTTAATTTAGAAAAAAACAAAATTAAAAATGAATTAAATAAAATTAATAAAAATTAGGACTAAATTAAACAAAGTTAAAAAAAATTGAGATTGAATTAGTAAAATTACTCCCATTTTGAAATTTCAATTAACACAATTATATATATTTTTTTACTATAACAGATTTATTATGTTGATTGTTTTTAATCTTTCTTAGTAGGATATATCCAAATATATAAATATTAACTAATTCATTTATAAATTTCAACAACAACTCTTAATTCTTATTAATAGTAGAATTTATCAATAAATTTTTTATACATTCACAAATATCTTTTTTATCATGTTCTTTAATCTTTTTATTAACAAATTAAAAATCATCGTTCATTCGCCAACTTCAAAATTATTAATATATATTATACATATTATACATACATACATACATACATACATATATATATATATATATATATATATATATATATATATATATATATATATATAATAGATGTTATATATAAATAATTATTATGTTTTCTATATATAACTGATTACTGTTTTTCCTCTTAATAACAAACTCCAACATTTTCATAATCTTTAAAATCACACTCATTACTCTATCTTTATCCTTATCTAACTAGAATCTTTTTAATCCTATCTTTAATGTTCATATTTATTTTCTACCCTTCCTTTATTTATAAAAATAATATAATTTAACTATAAGTTGCTTTCTCCCTTGAATACAAATTGCAAAATGTGTTAAATTGCATTTTCCGATAATTTGCTATTTACGTGTAAGATAATAACTAACAAATTTTATATACATTGTACAGTTCAAGTTAAAATTAAACAATTCCAAAACCGCACCTTTATATTTCTATTCATTTTAGACTTTGAAGTAGTTTGAAATTTAATCGAGAAGTTTCTATTCCAAAGATTTTATCAATTTAATCCATGTCAACCGTTCAACATGTTAATTCTCATAACAATACAATTAATCCCATACATAATATTTCTTTATCCTTTCCTTTAATCATATAAATAAAAGCATAAATTCATACATATAAAAAATTAACCTACATTATATAAATTCATCTCATAGCACTCAATTAAAGAAATTGAGAACTTATTATGAGAAAACAGAGAGCTTAGTAACAAATATATAATTGAATTATTCTTTTATTAGTGGTCTTCTAATATAATATTAAAAAAAAATTCTAACCAACTTTTTTTTTTACATTAAACAGATAAGAAAAAACATATTTACATCAAAGTATTGTAAAATGTACATTATTAATGTGTAGTATATATTTGAAACACTCACATTAACATATAAAGTGCAATACGATGAGAGGACAATAATGATAAACTAGTTAACCATAAATGATATTATGAAGATGACAAATATTAGTAATTTGAAACAAAAAATTAAAAAAAAAAGATGTTTCTTTTATCAGATTGAGTGGCTATTATTGAATAAATTAAATCTATCAATCTAAATTTTTTAATTAAGGATCAATCAATAAGAATAAATAATTTATATAAGACCCATGTGTCTATTTATAAAAGATTCCTTTATATTTTTTTCGTTTTCTAAATTTATACTTTAAATAAAAAATTATAAATTAAAATAATTATTTTAAAATTTTATCGTTTTTTAAAATTTAACTGTTTTTAAAATTTGACCGTTTTTAATTATAAAACTATCTATAAAAGGAATACAAAACTATTTACAATAAACTTATAAAAATAATTTATATTTAATTTCATAACTATAGCCATAACAATAATAATAATAATTTTATTATTTTCTATTATTATTGAAAAGTGGAACACTTATGTTTTCACTAGTTTTAAAGGAAAAGAATAAAGCTTTTAACTCAAACGAATAATGAAAAAATAATAATAAATATGTTTAAAATAATTTTTGTTTTAATTTTTCTATATTTCTTAACTATTGTTCTTCATTTTCATGATTAAATTACTAAAAAAACAATTACGAATACACTCAAATAAATTAGTTGATTAATTTAAATTGACCTAATTTCATTTTCTGAATCTTTAAAATAAATAATTTAAATAAAAAAGAAAAAGTTACGTAACAATAAAAAATTGAATAATATTTATATAACAATATAAACAGTATAGATAAACAGTACTTCTGTTAATATTAGATTACTTTTTATAATATTATAACTTATAATTTTTTACGATTATCAAAATTATCTTCGAATTTATTATAATAAATTAAAAACAAACCAACCTGCATGATCTAATGATTGTAATCGTAATCCGTTATCATAGTAAGTCGTTACTATATTATTTGAGAAAGATATCTCTTAAAAGAGATAACAGATATAGATATACCGGTACAAATTTAAACCCTAGTTTACCTTATAAATTAAGTTCACCTGTTCGACATTTTTACACGAATTACTTCTCTCATTCATTCAGTTCTACAGTTTTACACGAATTACTTCTCTCATTCATTCTTACTTCCGTAGAAGCTTTTCAAAATGGCCGGCGGTTTCATTCAAGGTGGTTCTGTGGAAAAGAACTATCCAGGAAAGTTAACTTGGAGAGCTTTTATGACCTGTTTTGTAGCTGCATTTGGTGGGTTGATATTTGGCTATGATCTTGGTATCTCAGGTATGTTTAACATATGTATCTATTTAGAATAATAGTATTATGATACACTTTTACGTTCATTTGACACATAATTTATGGTTGTTTTGTTCATTACTTACACCAATATTTATAGGTGGCGTGACTTCTATGGATTCTTTTCTGGAGAAGTTTTTTCCAAAAGTGTATGAAAAGGAGAATAACATAAAACCCTCCGACAATCAATACTGTACATTCAACAATCAAACATTGACGTTGTTTACATCGTCTTTATACTTGGCCGCCTTGGTTGCGTCATGGTTTGCATCTTCCATCACTCGACTTTTTGGGAGACGCCCTACCATGATTATTGGAGGTGTGCTGTTTCTTATAGGTGCTGGATTCAATGCTTTTGCACAACATGTTTGGATGCTCATCGTTGGTCGCATGTTACTTGGTTTCGGAATTGGATGTGCCAATCAGGTAATATATCTATGTATTTCTATATTTACTTTTATTCAATTTTTGATAAATTATAATTAACAATACAATGAGTATTAAAAATTAGGTTAAATTCTTTTCTTATATTTTTAAAATTAATAGATTTATTTATGTTACGTAGCCCGTGTGAATAATAACACTAAACATACGCTTATGATTATACATGACGATTTTGTGAGGCGTTTTCTTTTTTATAAATTATTTGTTTTAATTATATTAATCAATTATTAGATTTAAAATCATACGTAATTTTAAAATTAATAAAATTAATGATTTAGATAAAGTAAGGTGTTGTGAATTATTACTTTATATGTTATTTATTTAATTTTTTTTGTTTACTTTTTTTTTGCAGTCGGTTCCAATATATGTGTCTGAGGTTGCTCCTTGCAAATATAGAGGAGCACTTAACATGATGTTTCAATTGGCAATTACTATTGGAATCTTTGTAGCCAATGTTCTCAACTACATTTTTGCTAAGATGGAGAATGGAGAAGGGTGGCGTTATAGCTTAGGCTTTGCAGCTGTCCCTGCTATCATGATTATCTTTGGTGCATGTTTTCTTCCAGATTCACCAAATTCTTTGATTGAGCGTGGTCTTGATGAAAAGGCCAAAATTGAACTTATCAAGATTCGTGGAACTACAGATGTGGATGAGGAATTTAAGGATCTTGTGACAGCAAGCGAATCCTCTAAGAAAGTGAAACATCCTTGGCTTTCTTTATTAAAGAGACAATATAGGCCTCAACTCACATTTGCTATTGCCATTCCGTTCTTCCAGCAACTTACTGGCATGAATGTGATAGTGTTTTATGCTCCTGTTTTGTTTAAAACCATCGGTTTTGGAGCCAATGCTTCACTTATGTCTGCCATGATCACGGGAGGCTGCAATGCAATTGCCACTCTTGTCTCCATATTCACCGTTGATAAGTTTGGAAGACGAACTCTTTTCTTGGAAGGAGGGATACAAATGTGTTTTTGTCAGGTAATATCTTTTTATAACACTCTTTTAAGATTATTTTACTAGTATAATGTGATTAATTTGTTGTTTTAATTTGGTTTGAAACAGGTTATGATAATGTTCGCAATTTTGTGGAAATTTGGAGTTAAAGGAAACCCAGGAATTTTGCCAGAGTGGTACGCTATCATGGTTGTATGTGGCATATGTGTGTATGTGGCAGGATTTGCATGGTCTTGGGGTCCTCTAGGATGGTTGGTTCCAAGTGAGATTTTCCCTCTTGAAGTGCGTTCGGCTGCACAAAGTATCAATGTCTCAGTGAACATGATCTTTACCTTTATCATTGCCCAAATTTTCACCACAATGCTTTGTCACATGAAATTTGGATTGTTCCTTTTCTTTGCATTTTTTGTTGTGGTAATGAGCATCTTCATTTTCTGTCTTTTGCCTGAGACTAAAGGAGTTCCCATAGAAGAAATGCACGTTGTGTGGCAGAGTCATCCTTTTTGGAAGAAGTTCGTCAAACCAATTGATGCGGGTCCTAATCGTGAAGAGTGCTAGGAATTTTTTTTAATATTATTGTTAGTTTTTTTTTATTATTTAGAATATTGTTAGCTTTTTATTTTTTTATTTTATTGACATTATAAGTTGGAAATATTTTTAAATTTGACTTCAATAAAAGTATTTTAATTATTATGTTGATAGAGTTCGATTAAATTTGTGGTTTAACATAATTCAATTTTGTAACCCACCTTAACAACAAAACTAAAATTCTATCAACATGTTTTTGCTTTGTTTTGATAATAATAATTTCTCGATATTAACAATATATATTAGTTATAATATTATTAAAAAGGTAAAATTAGAAAAAAGAAATCGTATAAGATGAATCTCATCATTAATGGATCGATTATAAATAATAAAGGAAGTAAATTTTTTTTAAAAAGAAAGGTCAATCTGTAAAATATTCTTTTCGCTTTCAGTGAAACCGACTGTTTCCAAAACTTTTAAGGAAGAGACATTATCATCCATTTTTTTTTATTAACTTACTCTTCCTTTTACTAAGGGACAAACATAAGTGAACGAAAAGAAACTGAAAATAAACTAGTGCACTTATTAATTTTATTATTTATTTTGATCCTTAACTGAAAATGTAATTCAATTTAAATTGTAACAAATTGAAATTGAAAATCTCAGTAATTGGCATAACTAGATTTTGAGGAACAATTTCATTCAACGACCGTATAAAACTGAGACTATTATTAGAGAAGTTTCTATGCAGTCCAGAAAAGAAGTTGCAGTTACTTGAAGAACAATCAAATTCTAATGCAGTCGATATAAACCAAAACATATAAACCCCTTCAATCAAAATAGCAAAAATTCCAATAGGATACTCATGTCTTCTTTTCTAGTTTAAGCTTGCTTTTCAAGAAGCTTATCAATCATTTCAGCAGCATCTTGAACGGTGGTGATGCTCTGGGCACTGTCTTCTTCCACAGTGATACCAAATTCCTCCTCGAGTCCCATCACAATCTCAACCTGCACAGATCGAAGAGCAAGTACAAGATCAGCAAAGTTAAGCCGCGGATATTTGTGTTTTGACGTGTCACACAAGTACATAGTTTAGCCTCATTCGGTGGGTTCGGCTGGGATAAAGGAATAGAGGTCAGAGATTTGATTCTCATCTTAAAAAAAAGATAAACAAATAAATTTAAGAAGAAAATGGAATTGTCAAACATGATATAGATTATAGAATAAAGGCGTAAGGCTACCAAGGATAAACAAAACTGAATTGCTTAAACAAACTCGGGCCTTCAAATTCAAAGAAGCACACAACAATAGTTTGGTAAGAACTACATAGACAACTTCAGGCATTTTATCATTAACATTGAACAGAGTGCTCTGCACATTTCCAGTACCCACGGTACCTAACTACTTTTCCTTTTAGATCAGCAAGTACTTAAGGAAAATGAGTAATCACTAGCCACCTTCTAAAAGAGAATGATATTCATACACATCGTCGTATGTAAAATAGTGCAGTGATAAAATATGTAGGCTCATATGTCTTTACAGAGAAAGGTGAGTATATAGTTCAAATAACAAACAGGTGGTAGATACAGTCAATTGTTGTAGAGAAAACTAACAAATTTTATATATTTATTAATATAACAATTTTATTTCAGAGTGTGATTTATACCACGAAAGCAATGCATAGATTCATAGATTGATATTAAAGTACCGTGTCAAGAGAATCAGCTCCAAGTGCAGCAAATTTAGACTCTCCTGTAACAGTTGAATCCTCTGACAGCGCTAATTGCTTCTTGACTATGTCACACACCTTCTGCACTGTCTCTGGTTTTGCCTGCATGATAAAAAACTTCGATGGTTAAGTAATCTTCCATAATACAAAAGTTCGTGCGACATAAGCCAAAACCTTTTTATGGATATATGTAGTTTTAAGCACATAATTAGAAATTGCGAGCATAAGGCAACATAGATAATTCAATATTGAAAATACTGTGAATTTTAACTACTTAACAAGCGCATCTGCCCCCAATGAATAGTTTACTACAAGATCAATCAAATTTCAACAGCAAAACAAGCTAAGAATGAAGTCTGTATTCTCCACAATCCAAAAATTGTTTAAGCATTTAGAGTATTAAACAAAAAGATTGAAAAAGCCAGAGTAAATCAAGTCAGAGGATTCCATTTCTGGGACAATGGTAAAATATGGGTTTTTTGCTGCAAATCTTACCGCGCATCTAAATTGAAACCGACGTCCTCTGGGCTGCAATGTAATGGATGGGAAATTTCTCCCGTTAATTGAAAGGGAAACTGAACTTGGGTTGGAGGTCCTGGTGCCAGAGACCTGTTTAATCCAACAAGAACTGAGTCCAGGCAATATAATATAATTAGAAGAAACCGTAAAATACTACACAAGAGCAGTTTAGTTTTTAACATTCAGTATGTTTCTACCATGTATAACTGAAACTCATAAACAATGAAATATTTTATTTGCAAAGGCAGATTGGGTTGTTGAGGGAGATTTTGACTAGAACATAGGAATAATGTTAAAAAGAAGTTCTAAGACAACTAAACAAATTAAAATAACATAAAAGAACCAGGAAGCTAACATAGCATTGCTATAAAATATATAAATTTGGCTCTCTTAATCAGGATCTGGTATTTGAATCTAGTGAATCGAAAATATATGATTGAGAAAAGAAACCCGAACAAATGTAGTAATAATTTGTTCTAGCAACATGGTGAAAAAAAAAATGCCCATTTTAGAATATGAGTAACATGGTTGTTGAAATTGGTTTTGAAGTGAAATGATCTTATGATGCTTTTCGCCAAAGTGAAACTCTGAAAAAAAAAATGATTTTGGTTGAAATTAGTTTTGAAGTCAAATGATCCCTGTATATGTTTTTATTGTAAGTACAACTTCAGCAGTAAAACTTATCATAATTTTTTTTATCCAACACAAACATTTACCTGAGATCACTTTATATGATATTTCAACGTGATTTTATACCAAAAAACATGCATACAAAAACAAATCTTCTGTTGAAATAAAGTATAGCATACTTGCATACCAAATAGATGAAAAAAAGTTAGTGTGTTCAAGGAAAATAAGTCTTGGACCAAGTTCGATCGACACGTAAAATCGTCTATGAATTGTGAAGGTGATGAAAGAATATTTAGTAAACTTATATATCACCATAAAAATAAAGGCATGCAAAAGCAAACGATATCAAATGAAAGAAACAGATAGCTTCGAACATTAATCAATTGATCAAACAGATTGAATACAGATGAAATAAAAAGAGGAAGAGAAGAAATTTGAATATTGCTAGACATATATATATATATATATATATATACCAGAGTTTGATTGGAAAGAGCAGCGAGAGACATGGAAGATCGCATGATGGAAGCCATTAGAGACACTGAGAGAGATCTGGATCGAAGGACGTAGATTACTAAGTGCTGAGCGTTTCTTGTTGGCGAAAGGATGGAAGAAATGGACAAGTTGATGGGTGTATTTATAGGAAAAGCATGTGAAACAGTGTTAACTGTGTTCGCTTTAAACCTGACTTCGTTATTCACGAGGAAAGGCACGTGGGAGTTGGACGAAAGAAGCTGTTTCCTTGTTTGTTCCAACCCATCTGGGTTTCTTTTTCTTCGTTTGGTTCACCAAGCTAACATTCATTCTCCTGCTAAGTGTGTATTAATTGGAAAGTATTAGAAATTGATTTAGAAAACAGGTTCCTTTTTAATACATAGTTAAAATTTATGGAAAATTATTAAACTATTATTAGTTTTACGCCATATTTAATAAAATAATAGTTTTAATTTTGTACATTTTAAGAATGTGTATTCTTTACACTTTTCCATTTGAGTTTATTTACTAAACTTAAATGTATGTAAGTACTTATGTTAACTATAACCAGCATTGAAAGAATATTATGCTTTGAGATTGAACAAAATATGTTTTACTTATTAAAAAATATCAATCACTTAATATATTCTTAATTACTACTAATGTTAATCGTCTCGAGCTAACTGTGTCGGTTTAGATATCAATGCAGATGTTATTACTAAAAAAGAGACAGACCTGATGTGTGTTTTTATTTTCATTCTCTTTCACATTTTAATTTTCAGGGATTTTTTTTTAAATCTTAAGTTAGTATATATAGTAAGAGTACATACGGTTTTACCATTTTATATTTCACAAGTTTAAATGTTAGATATATATTTATCATTTTATTTACTAAATTTATAGTGCTAATATATATTTGTCTCTTTAAAAATAATTATAATTAAAAAAATCACATAAATATAGGGATTACTACACATGCAAACTCATGAATAATTGAACATTTATTTAACAGATATGAATTATTGAAATAAATAATTATTTTAAATTATGACGATTGTTGATTCAGGCGTGAACATGTGAAAATACAGTTAAATGCGAAATTCATGTGAGACATTATTCATCTTGAATAATTTGATTTAAGTTAGATGGTGTAATTAGTAAAAATTGACGTGACAAGCATAGCTAGTTTCTCTCGTGATTTCCGCAATCCTTAGGGTTAGTTCTTTCTTCATTGCTCTCTTTTAAAACGTCTGGTGATCGTTTTTGTAACAATTGAGACTTTGTGGAATTTTATATTTCAACCTTCTTAACTATTTTTCGTATTTTCCAAATCGCATGACTTGGTTTATGCTGGAGGCCAAACACGTCTTTTTCTATTTGATAACAGCTTCATTTTAAATTATTCATCCAATAATATTCTTAATTGTGGAAGAAACCTTTGTTAATTTTTAACTAATTGTGATAGACTCTTCATTAAATATTTGGTTGCTAATAAAAAAAAAAATTCCGACCAAGTGAACATGGTTTTTTCCTAAATCCAGAACATCCATTAGTATATGCATAACACTTTGTATGCACCGTCCACAACTGTTGTCAGTCCACAGCATCCATGGCCCATTTCCTGCTTCATCAAGAACAACCTCTTTCTAAGCTATGGACAACCTTTGTTGTCAAATTTGAAAAAAATAAAATGACACAAATTTATATTTATTTACAAATTTATATTCATTTTATATATGTTATAAGAGGTAAAATAATTATAAAAAACAATTCTTTTTTATATTTTTAAGAAAAAATAAAAAACAAATATAAAAAAAATTGTGTATATCAATTTTCTTTTTAAAAAATTAAAATGAATGGACGGTTGAGGTTTCATAGAGATATCAGGATTTGGACATCTAACACTTCCTTCAGCTATATCTTTATTGTCACTGTGTTTAGTTCCCTAGTGATGTTTATTTTTTTCCTCATATTTTCTTATTCATTGTTTTCTTTTTTTTTCATTTAAAATACTTAGTTATAAAACATTTTTTTAAATATTGATGTTCAGTTTCATTTCTATTGACTAGTTTGTGAAAATAATAGATAAATAAAGAAAAGTAATGAAGGCAATTTTGAAGCTTACAATATCTTGATTAAAGGGTAAAGAGTTTAATATATTTTCGTCCACTCAATTTCTTTATATCTGAACAATATTTTAATATATTTTTTATATTTTTATATGTTATTAGGACCACAATTTAAGTTTAACCCATTTTATAAAACATATTTATAAAATAAATTATTTTTATTTTTAGTTAATATGAGATGTTTAATATATTTTTTCACAAGTTTATGGATAATTAAATAGTATATAATATAATATTCCTAACAAATTTACTAAATTAGATGCTAATATAAATTTAAGTGACTTACAAGATAAATATTATTTTCACTTGTGTAAATTAAACTTATTTATAATTTATGTAAAATTTCTAATATTAATAAATGTTTTAATAAAATATATTATCAAATAATATGATTAGTAAATAGTTTAAATGTCACATTCACTATTGAATTATTTACCACGTCATTCTAAATATTGAAGGGAAAGTGATGCCTAATTTTTTTTACTTTAATTAGGACCAATCATTTATCAACTAGTTACATTAAAATAAACGGTACAACATTCACACGATTATACCGGAATTGAGAAATTTCATCAAACGATTTAATCGTAATAAGCTAATGCTCACAGAACATTTTTTTTCTTCCATAATTATAATTATAGCATTCTCTTAAAATTTTAACAAAGTTTAATTATGAACTAAATATAATTTTTCTTACTTATAATTATTCATATGATAACAATAAGTGTAAGTTCCTCGAAATTATAAGGGCTATTGGGTCCTATTTTCTGAGGTAGCCAGGCCCAAAGGGTCAAGGGCACCATGACCTTAGAGAGAGTCTAATCTTTTTCAACTCCGATCTCATCATTCAGTTTCTCTTTCTCTCTCTAAACTCAGTTTTCTCCTTCTTGCTCTGCATTCTCTCTACCCTTACACTCATTTGAACCGTCGCATTTTCAATTAGGTGGTGTTCTTTCGCTCACGGAGTTGAGGGATTCCTATCCATCCGATTAGTTTTCGATTTGGACGGGTAAGTCAGTTTCTCCACTCTTCTTGAACCTAGGGCATGCAACTTTACTGGTTGCATGAAACTAGTGGTGCTCCTTTTTTATTCTCTGCCTATTATAGCTCTAAGAGTTGTTTTCATCACCATTTAGGTGGTTTAGGACACCGTTTGGGTTCTCTCTGTGAAGGCACGGTTAGGACACTCTAGTTGGCTATACTGCTCAACTTCAAGGTAAGGGGAGTTAGGTTTTTCTTAAAGTTTATTTGTATGAAATGTGTAAATGTGTTGAACCTTGTGTGACCATGCTGTTTGAGTTGGAACTGTGTTTTTGAGATTTTATGTATGAACTGTATGATGAAAATTGGTGACTGTGGTTTTGGTTGGACTGAGTAATATTTCAAATTTGATATGTTTAAGGTTTGGGTTCTGTCAAAGGAGGGTTAGATGGAAGGTAAGGTAAGTATGCACTGTTTTGAGTAAATTGGTAGTAGTCCAGGTCAATTTAGGGGAAGTGACATAGTGATTCTGAGTAACAAAGGTCTAGGATGAGTTTACAGTGTTGAAACAATTTAGAGGGATCATTTGTGACTTATTGAGAGCACTTTGTTGGTAGGATAGAGGAACCTTAAAAACCTGAGTTGGCACATCCCTGATCATAGAGCAGTCCTGGCCTGGTCCAGTCAGTTGTGACTAGTCATATGTGCTGGCGTCGAAGGTGAGTTTGATGCGTTCAGACATTGGGTTCTTCTCTGGTGACCAATTGGGCAGTTGGGTTAGTTTAGATGAGTTAATGGAACTGGTTAGGAGCCTAAAACTGAGTAAAATCATGTTGAATGTGGTAGAATTGAAATTGGGTTCTCGGGTTAATGAAAGTGGAGTTTTAAGTTAAATCTGAGTATTGTTCACCTTAGAACCATGTTAATACAATATTGTAATCAGCTAGACAAGTTCAATTAGGTACACAACTTGAATTACAAGCCTAAGAAGTTAGCCAAGAGTCCTAGAAATGGTAAGGATTAGTGTGAGTGTGTGATTCTGTAGAATTCGCATTCTGCAGATTATACAGTGTCGCTATGCGAGTTGTCTCGCATATCGAGACCCTGTAGAGGGTGCTCACTGTCTTGGTAATTCGTTGTGCGAGCCGGTGCGCTGTTCGAATTACCAGAGGGTGACGCTCACTATTTACGGACTCGCCATGGCGAATCCTGTCGCTATGCGACTGGTAGTGGTCTGGGATCACTGCCCATTTAATTCGAAGGGCGAGTGAGGCGCATAACGAGAACTTTGGGGAGGTTGATCTCTGTCTAGGTTCTCGCATAGCGACCTGGGTGCGCTATGCGAGAGGTTTGAATTTTGATGTGTGCTGCGACTTAATTCGCTATGCGAACTAAAGTGTGCGTTGTGCGAGATCCTCCTGTCTTGCCTTGCGAGAAGGATGCGTTGTGCGAATTCTTTTGGGTCAAACCTTTTCTTTTGCTCTCTCTCTTGATTGATTCTAGTGTGTGAAGTGTTTGGGATGCATAAAGTGATGTGATCATGTGATTTATGTGGGAAGTGTGTGAAAGTATGGGATGTGTATGGATTCGCTGTGATAATATGATGGTATCTGGATATTCATGTATGGGTTAAGTTTCAAAGTAACAGTACGGTTCATGAACGTAATTCCATGATCCTCAAGGAGAGGATTCATGGTGGTGCCCTGGTGGTGTGTAGAATGATTGCATGGTAGCTCAGTCTTGGGGGTTTTCTTAACGCTCCAATGGTCTTTCATTCTCAAGTAGAGAGGATTGATCCATGTGGTGAGGAGTAGCAGTATGCTCCAGGGCGCGGAACGGACTAACCTCGTGAGTGTGGTAGGGTGGAACCCATTGGCAACGGCTTTGCAAAGCAATAGAGGCCACCACGAGTGCATAACCCGTCATAGCTCGGTAATCATTCTAGTCCGGATGAGTCGGTCTTTAAAGCAACGAGTCTTGTGATGTCATTTTACCATGTTTGAGTGACTTTTGCATGCCATATGTGAATGGATAACATAATTTTTATATCTAGCTCACCCTTGCTTGTTTGTATTGCTTGTGTATGTTTCTTCTTGCGATGATCATCCACTTGGATGAGAGTAGATGACGAGAAGGTTCCATTAGAGACGGCTTTGGAAGTTGAGGACAATGCTGCAGCCTAGTCTTCTATGGTGTTATTAGTTATTTCTGTAATTTGGAATATTGTTTCCCTTACTCTTAACTGCGTTCCTATATCATGCATGATGACGTCTTTATTATATGTATGCCTTTCTATATATTTTGAGACGTCACAATAAGTTTACTCATTTTTATATTTAAACATGGTTAGATGAAAAAACTCTTCAATTTTTAATATATTTTAATTTCAAATTTAAAACACGATATATAATTGTTTTAACCTAACAATTTTTTTCTAAAAATTATTAAACATTTTAAATTGACATTTAAACTATAATATTTTAAATTGCTTAAATAAAAATTTAAAACATCATTTAATAAAAAAAAACACAATAATTTGGATTCAAACTATATCAAAATTTATAAAATAACATTTTAATTTTATATCAAAATTTAAAAATTAAAAAGTATATTTAACTCTATTTCCACTCATATGTCAATGACGGTAAACAATTATTATCTATGATTATCCTTATACACTAGGAAGTATCCTTGAAAAAGTTGCCCATATAAAAAGTACATTAGAAAAATTTAAATCAAAGGTAGCCGTTCATTGGGTGATTTTGCATCTTTCTTCCCTGTTTTTTCTTTTCTTCTTTTTTTATTAATGGTTTCGACCCTACCATTTTCCAATCACGAAAAGAAAAGTGATGACAAGAAAAAGATAAAGATAGATGAAAAAGTTAATACTTTTAAACGTCAGATTTGTCACTTCTTCTTCCAAGTCTATTTTTTTGTTTATTTTGTCACTTCTCCAATACAAAATAAACGCCTACTTCAAAACGTTTAAAAAACAAAACTCCTAAAAAGAATAATGTAAAACTGCTTATAAAAAAATATTGTGAATACCCTACATTATCCTTAGTTTTTTTTTTCTTTTTAACTTATAGTTGTTATAATTTTTTCAAAAGTGAAAGTAAGAGAGTAAAATGTTCTTCACTTTTCTTGGAGTAACTTTATACTTATATTTGGTGGGATGACCAAATCCTATCCTTCATTTTTTGAGTGTTATCTTTTACCTTTCGGTGGGTTTCACTTAAATTAATTAGTGTAGTTTAATTGTATAATATGAATGTATTTGTCTTTATTGTTCACACAAAAAAAAAAGGTGATTTTCTTGAGCTCCTAAGTAAAATATATTTTAATTGTTTGTTTCTTTGGTTAGTGTTAAAATCTTTTGAATTTAGTATGTTTAACAAGTTGTCTTGGTCATCGCTATTTAATCATACTGGGATCCAATTAAGTGAGTAAAGATTTGACAAGTTCAACAATAGATGCGTATTAAATAGGATAATAATATTTTGACAACATTTTGTTTACACCATTTTAACACCATCTACGTGTCATTCTATGATTGATTCATGTTGATGTTTATGATTATTATTATTGATTGTGGAGTAATTTTGGACTAATCATATAATCACACGTAGATGATGTTAAAATGTTGTCAAGTATCATTATCCTATTAAATATAGCAAAACTAACTTAGTACTTTGTATTTATAGATTTCGGAATGAACTTTGGATCAACGTCTAACTTAATTACGACCCAACTTACTTTGATTTAAGTTAATCATCGTCAATTTTAATGGTTGTTTAAGACTGATCACTCAATATATGTTGTTCGACCAAATCACTTGGTACGTATTGTCTAACCAACCCGTCTATTGAATATTTTTAATTGATTAAGCCGTACAATCCTAAATTGACTAAACAATCATACATTATAATTTTTTATTTCGATTACTCTATTTATTAATCTACACTTAATATATACTTTTCTAAAAGTATTTAATTGTACTTATATTTAATCATATTTTAATCATAGTATTTTCAACTCATACACTACATTGGATCAAGAATACATAACTTAAAGTATTAATGCAAGATGGAATACCAATGTAAGTAATTTTTATCTTGTTCTTCATATGACATTGAATTTAAAAATCTCACTTTTAACTACTAATACAGATGGTCTTGATTTTAGTGTAACATACAACCTTATAGTCATCAAGGTGACTACTATGTGATATATTGGAAGTCTCATTAACATTTTTTTATCAAAATAAATCATCATTTTTAAAGACGATTGAATATATTAAAAATAGGTGGACAATAAATTTTTCAAAAACTAGAAATAAACAAGCATAAAACTTCTAGAATTTTTTATTTATTTGAAAGTGTAGACAATTGTCTCTGTTTTAATTTAAGAAGCGCTACACTTTAAGTTATATCATTGTTTGCTTTAGATTGATTCTTGTATTATATATGATTCTGATTAATATAAAATAGACATACCACACTGAATACATTTCTGACAATTTAATATTAATTATGCACCGAACGATTTTAACATTAACTTATAACCTACTATTGAATAGGTAACTTTTAACGACATAATTAATGTTAAAATCAGTTAGGTACGTATGTGAATTATCACATTAACTTATGTACGTACGCAGATTTTTTTTAAAACTGATATTAGTAAAAGAAAGAAAGGAAGAAGGAGAAGCTGAGTTCGGAGAGGAAAGAGATTAAGTTACAAGCAGTGTGTCGCAGTCCCACACCGTCCCCCACCCCACGTAACCAACACAACACAACAACAATGCAAAGCTATGCCTTTTCTCTCTCTTTTTCCCATTCTCTCCTTCTCTCTTTTACACCCACTATCCCCATTCATTCTCATTCTGCATCCTTCACATGGCCACGGACCTTCTCCAAATCCATCCTTCTGACATCACTTTTCGCTGTAAGTTTTCTTTTCACTCTCCGCCGCTCCTCCTCTCGTTTCGCTTCCTCCTTCACTCACTCTCTCTCTTTTTTCTCTCAGTTGAATTGAAGAAGCAGAGTTCCTGCGTGGTTCGTCTCGCCAACCACGCTTCCCACTATGTTGCCTTCAAGGTGCTACTCAGTACTTAATCCACTTCCAACTTTTCGTCTCAATTCAACGATTCGCTTATCATGATTTGCAATTCAGGTCAAAACGACGTCGCCCAAGAAATACTGCGTCAGGCCAACCGTCGGCATTGTTCAACCCCACGGAACTTGTGATTTCACCGGTATCCACTACGCTTCTCTTACTTTTCAATTCCCGTAACCTGTTACATTTAATGATTAACGCTGTTCTTCTCTTCCTCTTTTTTTTTTTTTGTTTGGTTTGGAGGTAGTTACTATGCAGGCTCAGCGCACAGTCCCACCGGATTTCAACTGCAAAGACAAGTTCCTTGTTCAAAGCGCGGTTGTCCCCGCTGGAACAACCGAGGACGACATCTCCTCTGACCTGGTCAGTCATGTTTTTTACTTTTATGTTATTCAGCTAACCGTGTTTGTCATGTGGTTTAGTTACATTAATTAATCTCTTCCCTCTTTGCTTTCACAGTTTGTGAAAGACAGTGGAAGGCTCGTTGAGGAGAAGAAACTAAGGGTTGTCCTCATTACCCCATCTTCTTCCCCTGAAAATGGAGATTTGAGCCAAGATCCACTCATCCCAATGCCTTCTCCTCTTACTGTGAGTTTCTCCCACTTATATATCTCCCCTGAAAACTAAGGGTCTTGGATCACTACGTGTTGTATATTCCAGTCTTATTTTTATGTATTATGTGACTGAGTTTTTCAATTTTTAAAAAGAGTTTACAGAATTTGATTATTTGTGGCTTGATGAAGATTGCTTTGAACCAAGATAATTCTAAACCGTGTAATAATTTACATGAAATTATTATATGTTTCTGGACCACCATGTGTCTACAGTCTTGACTAATATGACATGTGCTTCGATTTTTTAATTTACAGGAGTTAATTATTCAATTACATGTCAAGAAGAGATTGTCTGCGAGTAGTAATTTATCGTGAAAAAGAACATTGCTCTAAAATTGTTTCTTCTTTTGTCAGATTGAAAAAAGTTTGGAAGTCGCCCAGGGTTTGAAGGAGGATGGAACGGATAGGGGTACTGTTGTTCCAAGAGTAGTTGAGAAGGAGGGGGATACGAAACAAGTTAATGGTATTGAGAAATTGAGTTTTCCTAAGGATTTCAAGGAATTGGAGTCAAGGTTGAGTATAATGGATGCAAAGTTAAGAGAGGTTAGTCATAAGTACTTTTTGACTTGGATCAGCAGTTATCTCAGTTACTTTGATTTTAAGTTTCGTATTCCGTTGGTTGGTTAGTTATGGTTTAACCCGAATTTTCATCTCACGATATCGCTGCCAGTGACAAATATTTGATTTTTGAACTTGAATTGGGCTACGAGCTTCAAGGGGAATTGATGGACAATTTGGACTGGGGGAATCATGTTCAAGCTATGTACACCATGTAATATAACTTGGGATTTTACTTAGTTTAAAAGAAACATGAGTGACATAAGATAAAATAACATGCTTTAGATAGAAATATGATAGACCGCAAAAACTTAGACGCCTGTTCATTGATGGTGAGGATTTGACAACTTGCAGTAATTACTCATTGTTACAAAAGATAGAGCTAGAGAATGAGATAATATAAAAGTACCAACCGACTCCGAGACATGTTCTAGCTTGGTGAGTTTCCAAATTTCAACTCATCCAAACTTCTTTCTTTATAAAAAAAGAGAGCATGTTTTATCATTACGTTTGAAAATGTCCTTTTTCTCCTCTAGTGTACTCATGATTGCGTATTGCCGAGCTCGTAAAAATGAAAAATGTTTATGCTGTGCCATATTGCCTTACACACTGATGTGCATAAGGTTACAAATTCCTTGACCTTTTGAATAATTTTCAACCTTTAAACATGGAAGCACACAACAAAAAGTTATTATCTTTGCAGGCCGAAGGAACCATGGCGATGTTGAATGAAGAGAAGCGCAGGAACACCCGAGAAAAAAATTTGCTCAAGCAAGAGTTGGTAGGTACCTTCTTATTTTATTTTACGTTCCAATAAACTATAAAACAATTCGTGAATTCCATTTTTCCTGTTCAGTAGTCCCTTTTATACGTTCGATGGACACAGTTTACACAATAGGTTAGCAGATTTTTTCAATCTTCTCACACCATTATACTTGCGATGTAAGATGCAAACGTAAAAGATGAGTGACTTTTGTTATAAGTACAACATCAACACAAGATGCGGCAACTCCAAACCTCTTATGAATCATCTCTACAACTCTTTTTAAAACACAAATTCTGTGACTGCAACATAACTAAAGGGACCAGCAATTATCACTCTCTTCCAATGGACAATAGATTTTAATTTTCTTACCTTCTTTAACAGTTTATTTATGGTATATATAGTTATCTAAGATGGTTTCTCTAGAATGCTTCATCCCTCTCTGTTGCTTGGAAGAAGTGCACCATGTTTGAAATTATTGTTAATGTTGAGTTGCTGAATGACCATTTTTTATATTTGACACCCCCATTTTCTCTTTTTGTTAGGAGATGATGAAGAAGAAAATGAAAATTAAAAGAGCTCAGGAGGGCTTCCCGTTTTTGTTTGTTTGTGTGGTTTCGCTTGTCAGTATGGCAGTCGGATATTATATTCATCCATAAGGAGCGACATTGTGTATAATGATTGAGGTTCCAAAATAATGGTGTACTCCTTAATGCTTTGGTAGATAACTATTGTTAATTGTAATGCTTGAACTCAACCAATGTCAATATGTGATACGTGGAAACCTTTCTGAAATGCTAGTGAAATGAACTGCACTTCATAAGAGAAGCATTATCTACGGACTCTGATATTTGGAACCAAAATCAGAGAGTAGAGTTAGGTAATTCTCCCAATATTATTGTTCATAATGTTCTGGTTACGTTCTTGAACAGTTTGGTTATCAACGAAAGTAACAGAGGTAAGAGAGAAAGATAATAAAATGTTGTTTGGTTTTTAAGGAGATGAAAAAACCTTCTAATATGTTACTACACTTTAATAATAGTAGGAATAATAATAGACGAAGAAATGAAAAATAAAAGTATATTTGCTCAATTATATTAGATCGAAATTCAAAGGACAAAAATTAATAATGGTGTACATAATGACAAAAATGATAAAAAAAAATTATAATAAACACTATATATAAAAAATAGTTTATATCCTTAAAATAGCTTCTTTAGCGTTGGTAAACAAAATTTAAGTTGAAAGAAACAATAGTATTTTTATTATAACAACAACAGTTCTTCATATAAACCATAAATAAACAATCTTTAATTCAAATAAACCGGAAAACAGTCATTCTGATAGTATAATTACGTTGACAGCTTTCAAATTAAGGTCGAGTAGAAAAAAATATGGATTTCAAAATATTAAATATTTTTAATTTTTACTTTTTCAAGTTAAATTTAAAGTTATCCACCTTTAAATTATTCTTACAAAATTCAAAATTCTTTTTTTTACTTGACTAACATATTTTTGTTATAAAATATTTTAAATTTCCATAAAATTGAATTATCCTCCTTTGAATTAATTAAATTGATTTTCGATGTTAAATGAATACGTCCTCTTTTGCCTAGATAACAATTATTTTTTTGATAAAATATATGTTTTTATTACCGTTGTGTTAAACTTGTGATTTGTAGGATGACATAATCAATTATAATCAATGTTATGTTATTTATAAGCGATGCTACAGACAGTTTTATGAAAGTATTAAATTTTTTATAAGCGATATTAAAGAAATTATTAAATACTTATGGAACGGTTTAGCAAAGCATTGTTTTGATTTAAATGGAGGGAAGGTAAAGACAGGAGAAATGAGAGTAGGAGGATTAATTATAATTTATTATTAATAAAAAAGAAAAGTGACTGTACAGTGGAGTTACAGTGTGATGCAGAAGAAGCGTTACGCAAAACGCTTTCACTCACCCTCGACTCGCTTCTTCAAAACTCTTCCTATTTTTGCCTTCTCCCTCTTCTCCTTCTCCGCAGAGAAGAGAAGAGGAGAAGAACCTTCCAAATCCCCAAAACTATAAAACAAATATAAATAAGGTAAATCCTATTCTTCTCCTTCTCCGTCTTCTAGGGTTTCTCTTCCGCCATTGCCAATCTCATCATCACCTCCCACTCTCTTTCCTCTGCAGGCATTGCTCTCTCTTCCTCTCCATTCCTCAATTCTATTACGATTCCCTAATTTCTTCTTCTCTTTTTTAGGGTTCCCATCGCTCTCTAACCGATTCCGCCATTTTTCGCTTCCAGGTACGCCCATTCTTCTTTTGCGATCTATTATTCATACGTTTCGCCAATGCCACTTCTTCTTTTCTCTGCCTTTTCTTTCTTCGTTGCTATCTCTCTCGCTTTTCCTATCCGTCATTCGCTTCGATGTTAACCGCTATTCCTTTTCTCTGTCGCGTCAATGTTGTCTGTTGTTCTTGGATTGACGATGATCCATTGTTCAACGGTTATGCAGGTGCATTGTCTTCTCCTCTCAATGGTATGTTCCCCGGGAGGTGGGAGAATGGAAGTCATGGCAAGGCTTCTTGCTTCTGGGGGTTTCTCTCAGACAGTAGCAGGTATTTGGAGACCCTACCTTTCAGTGGCTATTAGCTGCATGTTATGCCTGACACTGTTTTCTGGATTCAGGTCATCATATTGTATATTTAATACAAATAATATAATATAATATAATTCCGCGCAACGAATATTTTTAATTTTTGGAATAAACTAGTACAAGAAGTGACTGCATTTATTTTTTTGAATGAATAAAAAGATAGAGAAGTCAAAAGAAGAAGAAAAAAAAAAATAATGGTTAATATCTTGCAGAAGTTCCATAGTTAGGAGATTAATTAGTGGGGGAAAAGTCAGATGAGGGATGTCATAGTGGCTTCTGGAAGTTATGATGCAGCTAATGGGTAAATAGGAAAAGAAAACGAGTTTATGGGTGAAAATGTCTAAAACAATGCATTCCTGTAATTATTATAGATTATGGATTAGATAATATATGCATCGGCAATGTAAATAATTTCTTATATTGCTATATCTGATGACAAATCACCGAGCCATTTTTTATTTTTATTATAAATATCTGAAAAGTTGTACTTACCTTGACTTCTGATCGATTGACGGTGTAGTTTACTAAATTCTTTAATTAATGGATTTTTCTTTCATTTTCAATGTCTGATTGAACCTCGTTTGTTTATGCATGGTTTGGAAGATGACTTTGCCCATCAGAAGTCGGCTGCTGAGTATATCTGTACAGAACTACGTGAGGCAGACGAAGCGAATTTGCTTCAGGAAGAAGGTTGTTTCAAGTGTTTTTTTTTTGTTTTGTGAATCAACCTTTTTGTAGTACAATCTGTGGATATTCCTTGGTAGATAGTAATGTATCGTCTTCATTATTTATTTAGTCCAATGTGATTTATTTGGTAGAAGAATGAATGGTAATGACTGCCATTCTGAATATCAATCGGTCTCTGTTTGGAAAAAAGCTTCTTAAAAAACTACTTACAGAAGAAGAAAATAAGACGGTAAATGGATTTAACCTCTCTCGTGAGTTATATATTAGTTTATGCTTATGAAGTTGGCTTTCAGAGTAGCTAAATAAAAGAACTTCGACCAATTAGATTATGTAATTTTAACTTACGAAATAACTTTGTATTATCTTTTTTTTTCCTTTTAACTTTTCTTTAAGAAACTTATCCTACCATAGTCTAAATGTAAATATTTTATTTTAGGGGCAACGGGGACAAGGGGCTTTGTCGAAGTGGAACTACGTATAATGGTCAAATGAACATGTTTAGTTTTGAGGATTTTTTTTTCCGGGCTTAGCTTTCGATTATCATCTTATTTCGATTTTGAGTATAATTCCTAATTTGTTCTTATTTTCCAGTTTTTTGGTCTTTGTACGATTGCCATTTCGTATTGGAGATTTTTAAAATGCTTCTTCACATGTTTTATATCTCAGATATGCATGTCTATGGTGTTAGCCCCATGACTGATGCCTTGCAGCTGGTAAGGTTTGCCTCATGTTTCTACTTTTTCTTGTTCGCTAGTGGACTAGTATTTGTGTTCTTCTTCCCAAGTGTCTGGCCTGAGATTTTATGTGGTTTCTTTATTGGTATAACCTGTTCTTATATGTTTTCATGCGGATATTATATGGCATGATATTTATAATCTGTTATTGCTTCCTATAGTTTAGTATACCTTAAATTCAGTAATTATTGCCTCTTTTTATTACTTTTCTACTGCCATATTCACAAGGATGGCACAGAGTAGCCCATCTGTCTCAGTTTGGAAACAGTTTATGCATTTTATACCAACTTTGTAGATTATATAATTGATTTAGATGTTATAAACTTGTAAATATCTTCATCTGCAGACATTAGCTTTCAGGAAGTATAATGTAAAGAAATTCATCTAACTGATTGCTTGATATCCTTTTTGAGGTATGCTGCAACAATTGCAAGAAGCCAATTAAGGACAGTCAATTTGCTGCTCATACAGGTTTTTTTTTCGGCTTCTTTTAGTATTTATAATTAAAACTTTCTTGTCTTTTTGTTGTATGTGAGGCTTTTCAAATTGTTCAGTTACACATTGAACTGCAAATGTCGATGTGTGGCTCGTTTACTACCAGCTTTCATTTCTTGACCCCCATATTTTAAAAGGTTACTGATACTGAACCTTGCTTCGCCACCCTCTCCCTGTGTTTTCAGAACTTTGTCGGTCATTAAAGCTCACAGAACAAACTACGTTTGAGCTTGATGGCAGCACCGGGAGTCGGAAACCTCCTAGGAAGGAAAAGAAAAAGTTAGCAGCTTCTTGTGCTAGTATCCTTAAAATATGAATTAATTAATAAGTTGCTAATACATTTTTAGTTTCTATACTATCATAGCTTAAGTTTAGTCTTCGGTAGTTTAATCTTCTGCTGATTTTTTTGTATAAGGTATATGACAATCATGTTTTCATAAAGGCTTATATATTTTGTAGTCTCTGAAATTAACGAAATTTTGTTTCCTGTACTTTTTTTTTCCATTTTTTGTTTGTTGGTTTTGGTGACATATAGTGACATTACATTACAACACTAGTAGTATAGTATGCATTTCTTGGAACCTTGGACCATGAACAAAGAAAAAATTGCACAGGGGCCAAAAAACAACTTTTTAAATTTTTAGGTCGACTAAAAACATACTTTAAGCCTTTATGAAAATAGTAACTTTGATTTCTTTAGTAGACTTCTTCTTTTAAAGGAGTCTTTTAGTCTTTCTTAATACATTCTAATGTTAGGCTTTTGTAACATTACTTTTTGTGCCTCATAACCCCTCATAGACCAAGCTTCGGCAGTTGGGGAGCAGAGAAGGTCTGGGTCTATGGATAATATTGACTCGGATTTGTCACAATCCCACCGGATTAGTCAAATCAGAGTGATTCCCTTTTCAAACAAGGTTAAAGGTGAAAGCCCGATTTTTTTTGTATAAGTTTTCTTCTTCATTATCAGTGGAATTCTTATACGGAAGTTTATGTATTTTCTTATAAATTCCATTTTACCATGATTCCTGCTTGTTTTAATTTTTTTCTAGATTTAATCTATTTTAAAATTATTTTTTCAAAACTTAAGGCATATTGGTGTTATTAGTTTGCTATTTCTATCACTTGTGTTGTTGACTTTCACTTTCACTGAAACCTTCAACAACTAAATATCGTTGGCTGTGGCTTTACGAGTATTTTTATGGAACTAAAATTTATCCACCCCTCTATTCTACTCATGATCATAGGAGAATATGATCTTTGCTTTTCATTGGCGTACAGGTTTAGTTCAAAACCTTTCATTATATTGCTAAACATGGATTGATTTGAAATATTATACAATGTTAATGATAGTTTGGACTGTAATTTGTCTTTGTTAAAACATATTTGATCTTTTTTGCTTGTTTTACTGTTATTGTTTGTTGATAGAGATATCTATTTTCCCATGCCCTAAGCTACTGGTTTGCTAATCAATTTGAAAACTTGATTCATTTTAGTTCCAATTTCCTTAGGACACTCTACTTGTGTCGATGGAGCATCTATGATGGATGGTACTGGAATTAATCCTGGAAATAGGGACCACCCAGCTTCTATAATGCATCCTCCAACAAAACGTCATAAATTGTATGCTTTCTTTGTTCATCTGATGTGCGCACACATGTTGTAGTATGATTATTTTGATATCATTGTCGTTAACGTTGTGGTGTAGATTAGATATTGATATTTGGAGTGTTATTATGATTCTGTGTGCCTCTGCTACCAGAAAATAATCATAAATTCATGATTACCAGAATAAATTTGAATGCATCATTTATTGCATAATACCTCCATTGCCCCCTCCTCCAATAAAGTGCTACTATCAAATGGAAAACTAGATTAAAACTGCAGATATAACAAGTTGTTAATCGATTATCAAATAGGCTGGTGTTCGGTGGGAATGACTGCCATAACCAGTATACCTCCATTGCCCCCTCCTCCAATAAAGTGCTACTATCAAATGGAAAACTAGATTAAAACTGCAGATATAACAAGTTGTTAATCGATTATCAAATAGGCTGGTGTTCGGTGGGAATGACTGCCATAACCAGTATACCTTCACTGTATTGAAAAATAAAAATTATAATTATAATTTTTGAGTTTAATCACATTTGTTTAAAACAAATGTTAGAAAATTTAATATTTACCCATTTATTGGAGTTTTTAATCATCCCTCTTCAATTTATTTCCAATCTGTTATGTTTATTGCAGGCGAGCAAACACTAGCCTACCTGTATTAGAAAGCCCTGTAACAGATTCTGTAGAGACCAAAACTCTGAGTTTCACTGATGGAATAAGTTGTAAGTGTGCAATTTTCGAGTTATTATCCATAATTATACAACTAGATAATTATCGAGTTAACTAAATCTAGCTCTGCATTCATGAATTAAAAATTGTGCACAAGCTATTACTTATGTCCATGCATGCTCAAATATGTGTAGTTATTTTCATATTTCTCAAATTCTGTTTATGTGGACGCTAAACGATGTTTAACTTTTGAGAAACTACTTGTAATTTTCACATAATATTCTTATGCCACCAAAAGTCCTCTTATGGTGTCTGTCCAGAGCAAATGACTTTTGGTCTTGCAGAGTTTTTTTCTTTTATCCTTTTCTACCTAAAAAGGTATTAATGGAATTTGTCCTTTATTATTTGTGATTTTTTCCTTTTGAACTTTTGTATGTAGATATGCACAGTGAACCCATGGTTTTTGTAATGTTTAGTCTGACATCAACGACAACTGTGCTATTGCTTTTACTGTATTATGCTGTTCGCTCATTGGCGATAGGGGGGACCTTGGTCATGGAATGAATCACCTAATTAATTTTCTGGATTCCATTTAGGCAAGGACTTGGTTGAAATAACTACTTCAGAACATGGAGATCCTAATCGAAAAATCCTTGGGCAGGTCCTTGTGCAACCTCCAAACACTACGAAGAATGGTATTAAAAATATATAATTTAAGTTTTGAAAGATATTAACTTTCGGCAGCTGGTAAAATGGAAGACCTTTCCTCCAATGTTTTTTCCTTTAATTTTTAATTTTAGTGTTTCTAATACAAGTTGGTGTTTGTAAAACACGTTTTTTTGTTGAATTAGAATTTCCTGCGCCCCTTGCTACGAAGATATTTTATTCACAAAGGACCAATCGACTGCGTGCCAGACTTCGCCATCTTTACTTCCAGAACTTAAACGAGCAATTGCGTACTGATTTGTGTCCAAAGACATCACATGCGGAGATGGTCACATTCCAAGATTCATCTCTTAGATGCCCTTCATCTTCTCAAATGGACAATGTGCACGAGGTGTGACAATCTTTACTCTTGTTTAATGCTGATCATTTAAAATTATAGGTCGAATCATGTGACCAAAGTTATACAGGTTGAATGAAATCCAATCTTTAGATGTACACATCAGACTGACAATTTATTATGTTGCAAGTTCTTTACTCAGGTGATTTTTTTATTTTTTATTTTTTATTGTTACAAACATAAAATAATGGGGAATTAGGCTTTATAATCTGCTGGCAGGCTATGAGTTTCTGTCGAAGGATAAAGGTGGAAATACATTCCATCACTACCCCCAAATCCAACTTCCCACCAAGAAAAGCTTATTTCCATGCTGATGAAGCCATCTTTGAGTATTTCTTTAACTTTTTTTTTGAAAAATAGGGTCGATCACCTCAAAAATCTGATCATATTCTTGCCAAAAGCTCAGAAGTTTGCATACTTAAAGCAGGAGGCCTGCCAAGCAGTGGTTTGTCAAATCAGTTTCTTCTCGATAATGTTTCAAGGTCTACAGCCACTCATGTTGGTTTGACTAGAAGCAACTTTCTTCCAACATCCTATTCATTTTCTAGCAACACAGGTAAATCTATTATGCTATTGAGTTGTCTTTTTATTTTTATAGTGTAAGCTAAATTTAGAAAACTAAGTAATCGTCAAAAGCCTATCACTAACTGAAGGACCGATTGAGGTGAAAGCTGACACAAAGTTGACAATTTTTGGAGTGATACTTGCATAATAAGCTGTAACATGTATAGCTTGAAGGAAAATGATTGGTATAAGTTGTTAATGAGTGTTTTTTGTTCTGTTTTTGTAGGAAATTCATTGGGAACAATGCAGCAACCAAATGGGAGTGTTCCTGTTATTTAGAAACCATGGTGGAATTTTTTTGGGTTGGTAAAGGTACAGGTAACCAATACTTGAGTGTAGGATTTAGCTCCTTTTTTGAAGCTGATAAAGTAAATTACTCAAATTGTGTATCCTGTCATCTGCTTTGTACATGTAAACTTCTGTATAAATGGATGGAAATGAAGAAATTATTAGTTCTATATCCCCAGTGTTCTCAACTCGATACTTGGTCTTCTGTTATTTATGCTTGCTAGTCATTGCATAGCAGCTTGCATCGTTCTTGATATTACACAGGTTTCTCAATACAAGAATATATTTATGGACAGATATTCAGATTTAGGATGCTATCAGCTATGAAACAGGTTCATGTCTGTCAGAAAAAGTGAGTTTTGGGCTGTTTAACAATATGATCATAATTAGACTAAAACTTCTGTTTCTCCAGTAGGAAATCTTTAATTTATTTAAGAACTGCTAAATTTGTTATTATCACAAATGTTGTATTTTGTTTTAACAATCAGTCAGGGTTCTGTATTTCTGTTTGAACTGGAGCGTCTATTTCATTTTTTGTATTCTTATTCCTAAAATTTAACTCTGTCAAATCATTGTGTTTCCTGTTGGATTTATTTTGAACCAGAAAAGAACTCCCCCAATGCAATTTAGTACTTATAGGAATCTGGAAATTTATATATATATATATATATATATAATGTATATTTGAATTTTTAATTTTGAAGTAATTTTGGAGGAAAAAGTTTGTTTTAAATGGGGGGCAGATATTCTTTTGGTGTGAGTACAGTAAATTTATTAGCACGTTGTCCTTTTGTGCAATTCCATGCTTAAAATGATCATGGAACCACATTCATTATTGATATGAATATTCACCGCATTTTGCCTACCTGTGGAAGGTTCGTGGGAGTGGAGAATCGGGTGCTCAACTTAAAATGAAATTGAGTATTTCGTTCAAACTAGTTGTTGTGCCTCTTGTGAGGCAATTTGATAAATTTTAAATAGGAAATGTAATAACAGTTGATGTTCTGTACATGCGAAATGACACCAGATATTGACTGCTCGCGCTGTCACTTTTGGTAGGAATTGTCACACCCCATTCACGTCTTCTAATATCTAGAAGCAGATTCTTCCTTTATGCCACCTGGAAAAAAAATCAGCTGGTATACCACATGGAATTTTATTAGAATAGATGATGTCATACAACGTGCTGGTCCAGACTGACTGCAACTAGGTGAATGCTTTGTTCCAAAAATCAAAGATACTTGATTTTATTTTGACTTGTGTGAAATGAAAAAGAATTATTTATTTCAGATTATACTAAATAGATTTATTTTAAAAATGTATCTTTGATATAATAATTAATTTAAGTACCTTATAAATTTTGGTTTTTTAATTTAATATTTATCAAAAAAATTTAACGACTGTTTGAAATATATTTTTGTTATTAATGAAATGATGTGAAAACTGTATTTCTATGTTTTTTATTTGTAGATAACATGTCTTTTTAATATTTTTAACTTTTTTTGTCAATTTGCTTTTTGACTGACGGGATAATTTTTACGGTAAGGAAGAATAAATAATATTGTAGATGAAATAAATAAGTTGAAAATGGGAAGAGAGAATTATTATTTTAAAATACTTTTGATTTAAGTTGTTTTCATTTGATCTATTTTTCGTCTGTGTAATAATTGTTTGAGAAAGTGGTAAAACAGTGATAAGCTGAAAACAAATAAGATACCGTGGGAAAGAAGATCAAATCGTTATATTTATATATTCCTAAAATAAAGTGTGGTACGATGAGGTGGTGCGCCACTTGCTTCTCTTCCGACTGGTTTTGCGAACTCTATTTTGTTTATAATACATTTTCTCTTTCCTCTTTATATAAACTAAATTTTAAGGTTTATACATTTAAATACTTTGAATTATATTTTTATTCAACTTTTCTATTCAATATTTAATTATTAACGATCTTGTTAAAGTAATAAAAATTATTTATTATTTCATATTAATTGTTATATATTTTTATATTATTTTTAAAATTTTATGTTTTTTTAAGACAAGGAAGTAATAAAATAAGTAGGCAAGGAGTAAAATACAAATTATGTTATTTAATTAACAAAAAATAATATAAAACTTTAGAATATTTAATGGATTAATATTTTTAATAGAAATTTAGTTTAAAATACCAAAATTTATGAGGTAGAAACTTAACAACCTATAATCTATTCTATAATGGAAGTGATGAAATAAATGTTCAATATTCAATATTCAATTTATCATGAGTGATTAAGATTGAAATATATATTTGAGTTTCTCAATTTTTCTATGAAATGGATTTTTTTATTGAGTACATAGTTAATTTTGTTTACATAAAATGGTTTTCTTAAAGGAAAACAAATAGCTAGATTTTTTGTCACACTACGAATGATATATTTTCACTATTTTTGTGAGCTAATGGTTTTGTATGAGTACGTGTATGCGTTGTTGAAGCATTTAAATTAAGTCTCTGCCTTCAAAGCATTATCTTGTCTTTGGTCTTTTTTTTTTCTCCAAACACCATTATTTTTGTGTGAAAAGTTTGAGTTGATATCATTTCAATGGATTTGGGAGAGTTGAGTAATGTTGTGTAGTGCTAGAATGACTCACTTATAATATCTTTTTGTTTGCCAAAATAGTTGTAAACTTTTGTCTCCTCCTTCCTTCCTTCTTTTGTCATTTTCATAGTTTTCATTTGTCCTGCTTTTGGCTTATCTATAATTCTATCAACAAACCATACTTTCATGTTATGCACAGAACTCAATCACATAAATCTTAAAACACCCCACTACTTCCCTTATTATCTTTATTTAGCTTCTGCGAATATACATACACAACATCACGTCATCCTTTCCTAACGCACACCCAACCTAAAACAACACAATTGGAATTTGCCCTTTGATATCTTCTCCCATATTGTCAATTCCACAGCCTCCTTTTCACACTTGTCTTTTCTTCAAATATATATATATAAAAAAAATCGTCTTTGTTTATTTGTGTGTTATCTCATAGTAAGCATCACAAATATAGAAATACAATGTTTTTCTCTTTTGCCTTTTTCACAAATTACATGGTCATTTTTTCTAGTTTTTATCCCCATTAGGAGAATAACGAGTCAACTCATGCTAAATTAAGCATAGGTTATAGGTTGTTAAAGTATCATAGAATAACTCTAGGAATTGATGAATGAATTAATATAAATGAAAAAGCTATATAATCCTTTTAGGATTGTAAGTCTTTGTCTTTTAAATTGACTGCCAGTTATGAGACAAACAGTTGCAGTCGGACCTGTGGTTTGATTAGCCTTCTTTCAAAATTCTCAACCCAATTTTTATTTATTTTTATTATAAAAAATATAAAACATGTAAAATGTCAATTTTCACAAAAATAAAAATAAAACTTAAAAAATATCACATAACTCTCTTCGAAATAAATAGTAAGACGCTGCTTTCATGCCAATTTAAATATTTGAAGTGCAAACTTTGTTAGTGGTAATGAAGTTATCCGGTGGTGTACTGTTAAACCAGTAATTCATATATAAAAAATATGTAACAATTATATGAAACTTTTGATAAAAGCAATCATATCTCCGATATTTTTACTATTCATTCATTTAGTCATATAAGTTATGATTACTTTGGTTTTGGTGGAATACTTTAGTATGTAACTTCATTTAAAACATGGGAGAAAAATAAAACTTATAACCATGTATGTTTCTTTTCAGTTTTTTTTTTATTAAATGTACTCATTTAATTGTTTTGGCTATAATTTTTTTTCTACAAAAAATTGTGAGTTATATACTTAACTGGCAATAATATTATTAATTATGTTAGTATTGGTCTGACTGGTTTTGAGCGTTTCAAAAGAAAATATTGAATTAAATATATCATTAAAACTTAAAAGTTTATAGCTTTGATTTCATTTTTGTTTTTGAAAATTAGATATCAGACAGAAGAAGCTCGACAAATTCGAATTATCGAAGATAAACTCGATAAGTTCAGATTGTCAAATAGAAACTTGACAAACTCAATTTTCATTATATCATTATCATATTCCAATTTTAGTTGGTTATTAAAATATTAAATTTCCTCAAATGTTGTTTTAAGCAAAGATCCATGTTGATGTTTTTGTACAAAAGATTATATTTTACTCTTCTCGATCCTTCACCGTAGTTGGAAACTTGCAAAGCACCAGTTTCTGTTAATCACAAAGCCCTTAATAATTTGAAGTGTTGTAATTGACAGTTTAAGCGAAGCTTTTGGGCACCTAAAATTAAAGCCTTTTTATATTGTTGGTGTGAGTTTTAGTTTATCCTTTTGACAACATTTTTTTATAACATTTTAACAATATATACGTGTCATTCTATGATTGATTCATGTTGATCTTTATGATTATTATTATTGATTGTGAAGTAATTTTAGACCAATCACAAAATGACATGTAAATAATGTTAGAATGTTATAAAAAAATGTTGTCAAAGTATCATTATGCCTCTCCAATGCTTAAAGCTTTTACATTTAGCCAAGAGAGTAATTTGTACAAGTAAAAGGGACATTTGACATGAATAAGTATTTGATAGAGTGAAAAGGAAAATTGGTTTAGAAATTAAAACAAGTTGGTGATAGAATGGACCCTAAAACATTGTATTTTGCGTATAGATATTAGTATGGTGGGGCATGATGAGTTCTACCAACTGCTAAATTGTGGTACCAATGCTAAGAACAGTGCCACTAAACTCATTCACCCTGTTTCGATAATGACATACTCATTTTATCAATTCCTTAATAATGACATTAGGGACAATAAGTTTCTTAGGGTTCCTTCATTACACTATTACTCGTCATTTACATGTCTATTAGTTTGGTAAAAGGGAAAGAATCTGCTAAAACATTCAATGGTGCAAAATTCATCGCATTACGACCAAATAGGTTATTATGGTTTACATATTGTATTTTTTTTCTCATGATTCATGAAATTATATATGTACTCCAAATTTTGAAATATTTATTCTTAGTTTTTAGCAGGAGATTAAAATTTTCCAAATAAAAATAATAATTTAAGGACTAAAAAAATTGAAAATAAAAATACAAAAATGAAGATATTTTGGTTATTTGATACATAAGAAGGCATTCTCTCTCTCTCTCTCTCATGTTGGGAGAAAAGCATAACACATGAATGTGACATGTTTTTAAACTTTCATTATGTAATCAGATAAAGAGAAAAAAATTATGTAACAAGATTTTTTTTTTTATGTTTTTCTTGAGTTTTTCATTTTTTTTTCTTCCATCTTGTATGTTAAAGAATGGGCATTATTTTTTAAAATAGGACAACACAGGTAATTACATTTAAATTGGAAGGAAAAAATAAAACTGGTGAAAAAAATAGGAAAAATGAAGAGTTACTTTAAATTAATTAAAAAAAAAGTAAATGTAAGGTTAATAATAAAATTAGTACTGGTGAAAAAAAGTTAAGAGTGCATTTGACATGAAGGAAACTAAGAGTGAAAGTAAAAGAAAAAAAAACAATATAAAATGAGATAATATTTTCATATCACAGGAGAAATTATTTATTTGATTAAATAAAAAATGAAAAAAATAATACTTATATTACAAGTTGTAGAAATCATAATTGTTAATCTATGTCATCTTGATATAAGAAAAGGACTATCCAAATAACTGAACGAATCAAAATATTTTCAATTAAACTAATAGTATGTAACTAGTAACATTACACCTAAATAATGTTCAAACTGCAGTTGAAAAATACTTGAATCTTTTCTAACAGTTTGTACAAATAAAAATTTGTTAAAGATGATATAATTATATAAATAGATATACATTCTAAAGTAAAAAGTTATTATTCTTTTTCGTAAAATATAATAATAAAATTAATGTTTTTCTTTGAGTACCAACTTGAACATCGGCCAAATATCACTATAAAGTACCTTATTTTGAGATTGATATATATCATCGACATTGACACCAAAATAATTAAAATACAAAATGTTAGAATACTAATTTCTAGTGAAGTGGTTTTATAAGATTATTTTAACTTTATAAGAACAAGGCGGAATACAAAAATAAAAATTGAAATGTAACATAAACAATAACATTTTATTTCATTGGAAACATATACACAATTTTGAACTTCTCTGCCCTCCATCTTTCATAAAAGTTATTACAAGTTTAAGATCTAAACAATAGTGATTTTTTTTTCTATTTTCTTAAAGAAAAATGATGTTGCCCTTGATGATGAACAATTAAACAATGTTGAATGTTTTGGTGATATTAAAATGTGTTAGATGTGAAATGGAATGATAGTTGATGATGTGTTGTTTAGTACTGTCAAAGCTACGATAATATACAATAATATATGCCTAACAACTTCTACATGTGATTACTGATTTATCATATCACTTAATTGTTTTCCAAATAATAAATAAAAATATTTATAAAAAGCTTCAAACAGGAAGGTAACATCAAAATATATAACTATACATACTTATAAGTTTAAATTTCTTTTACTTTACTATTAAAGTTCAATACCGGTGGAACTTTAATAAAATAATCATTAAGAAAATATAAACATCAATCAGATCTAACTTTAATTTATATACGAATTTAACATTATTTTTTATTTAAAATATGAAGATTATAATTTTATGGGTCTTTATCCTTTTATAGTATTTTCTCATTTTTATTAAATATGATATTTATATTATTTTTAATCTCAACAATATTTTTCTTATGAATGAGTTCCTTTCATATTATTATATTTTTCTTTTAACCACGAATACTCTTTTTGGTATGGTAATTCATCTTAATGAATTCATTTACTTGAATTCTTTATAAAGAAAACTTTTTATACAAGGAGTAAAAGACTTCAATTATAGATGATATCTAATGTTTTATGGATTTTTCTTTTCTTTCTAACGTCAAAAGTCTGGTTAGATAATGTTATATTAGATTTTAAATAATATATATATATATATATATATATATATATATATATATATATATATAATCATATTTTTTTCATTTTAGTATCCATTTAATCTTATATATTATCGATAGGCGAACTTGATGCATCATAACTCAACTCACAAATCAAAAGTTTTTCGAGAATAATTTAATTCACATATAAAAACACATGAAATTCAATATTTATACGGTTCAAATATATTAAAATTGTGATCATCATGATTACTTTACTCTCCATCAATAATGTATCATACTTTCATCACATATGATTAAAAGCTTTAAACATGATTAAAAAAATATTAGCTTTCCTTGCCTTAATTGTGAGATTTTATCATAAAAAACTCTAGTACTTCTAAAAAATACCTTTACTCATACATGATGCAATATCTACGTATAGAAAATTCATATCAACGATTTGAAGATACTCTAAAAATCAACATCATCCATCTACTCATGTCTATTTTCTTTTATAAAATAGAAAACTAAAAGAATGATGTAAGAAAAGTATTATTTTGTAAATTTATTTTAGGAGTGGTATACGTTTGTTTTTTAAATTAAATTTTTTTCTTTACAAGTCGTGCCTAAAGTGACATGTATTTTCATAAAATCAACATCATCAATCTACTCATTCACCAATTAGATTAATTAAATCTTTTATTATGTGATAAAAATAAAAAAACTAATTTGCATATAAAGACAAAATAGCGTTATCGTAAGAGGGATTATTCATGGATAAGAGCAATCTTATGATATCCAAAACACAGCACTTAAAACAGAAAAAAAAAACATAAAAGATGCAGATAAAGTGAAAACTTTCATGATTCTAAAATTTAAAAATATTCACTATATAGAAAGAAAGGAAAAAGTACTAATTAGAGGTAGTATAAACCCATAAGTTAAAACTTTAATAAATTACTATATACATCTAATATAATAATAAAAATAACATTTATTAGGAACCAAATTTTACTAAACTGTTTTCTTCTTTATGGAAAAACTAATGTAAAACCTTTATCGGATACTGAAATTGAAACAAAAATCAATATAAAAACACTACAAAAGGAAGTATTTCAGAAATACAAAAATAAATGGCACAACAATTAATGATATAACTAAATGATACATAGTAAACTGTTTATTGTATTATTCAAATAATTAAGTGAACACAGACCTTTTTTCTCGGATAACATGTTAATCTTTTCCGAATCCGAATTGGATAAGAAGTATCTAAAGTAAGAAATTATAAAACTAATCTTCGGAGGAAATGGAATAATGTTTTTTAACTGAGAATTCAGTCATCAACAATGTTAATTTCCTTCATCAACTAATACAAAATATTCTTCAGATGAATTTTAAAACAATATAAAAGAATAGTTTTACTGTTGTATTAACCCTACATTAACGAGAAGAAGAAAAAGAAGAAAAATTACCCTTTGAACCATATCATCATCATCATCATTATCATCATTCATTGGACCAACCAAGCAAATTTACGAAAAAAACCCCAAAAGAGTCTCCAGCAGCAGCACCAAACAATTACTACCTACCATACATCTCTCTCTATATTGCTAGCCATTGCTCTCTTCCCTCAGTAACAACCAACTCTTTCATTTTTCATCAGATCAAACCATCACATTGCATTTCACTTTACTGCATCACCCATTATGTTCTCTTCTTTTCTCTCTCTCCCAAACACACAACACAAAAGTACAAAGCCACTCACCATTCTCTCACTTTCTTTCTCTCTCTCTCTTATCAGAATCCCATCCCTCTCTCTTCTGCATCTCTCCTACCCTTTCTCTTTTCTTCCCAAACCCACCAAAAAAGAATCAATTTTTTAATCACCCTGAGGAAAAAAAATCCCTTTTTTCCCCCTCAATCAACGCAACACGCTTAAATTACCACCCTTCTTCCTTCTCGCTTTCTCTCTCTCTCACACGCGCGCACTCCTCCTTCTAAAGGCTTTACCTTTCGCGGAATCGGAATCGGAATCGGTGATCTAGATGGGCATAATCAGAAGCATGAGATCGCGGTCGCATCGCGTCGTGCAGGAGCAAGAAGAGTGTGTTGGTGACAGCATGAGACAGAGTTGTTGGGCCAACATGCCCCAAGAGCTTCTCCGAGAGGTTCTCCTACGAATCGAGGCCTCCGAGGACACGTGGCCGCCGCGGAAGAGTGTTGTCGCCTGCGCCGGCGTTTGCCGCAGCTGGAGACAAATCACCAAAGACATTGTCAAAACACCCGAGCTTTCCTCAAAAATCACCTTCCCCATTTCTGTTAAACAGGTTTCTTCACCACCCTTTTCCTTTGCCTTCAATTTTCTGTGGGATTTCCTCAAAATTCATTTTTTACTTCATTCACTGCACAGAATTTGACACAATTAATTAATCAGAGATCATAGTCGTTGATAGCAATTTTTTTAAGATGGTTTTTTAACTGTTAACCATTTTTACATATCGGTTTTTATTTCCAGAGCGTATTTTAATTTTCAAACGTGTACTTTTGTTTTGGTTCCTGAAGTCAAGTGTGTCTTGATTCTGTTAACCAACATAGCGATAAATGGATATTGGAGTGTAATATGGCCAAAAATATTCTGGTGGTGCTTAATTGCCAGAAATTGTCTCTTTAGTGACAAGTTTTTTTTGCATTCAAATTGTTAATTTTTTTGACAGTTTTACTTAACAGAATTAGGTCACCGTTGAGGGCAGGAATAAAAAAAAATTAAGATGTGATTGGATGTCACAAGGATCAGATGAGTTTCATGTCTGTGATTGGAATAATTACTACAAAAGTTAATAAAAACATTGCAATAAAATGTTTGTGTACAAGTGCATGCATCACTGTTTACTAATATTCAGTTAAATATACACTCTCAAAAAAAGTATACTCATTTACTTTTCTATTAATTTTTTGTTGAGTTGAGAGGGTATTTTGTACTTTTTTGGTGATGGAATTATTTTATTGATTGGGTTTGGTATTATTCCATATCAGCATGATTGTTTGATTGAGTGCAACGAGGTTTTCTTGTGTTACCCATTGTTTGTTTTGTTTTGTTTCTTCCTAACGTTGGTTTTTGTGAAGAATTATGACGATATTCTTGGCTCGATGTTGTGATGAGTTGTGCTTCGATTGTTTTATGGTTGAAAAAAATAAAATAAAAATATTGATTCACCTCGCCTGTGTCGTGAAGGCAAGGGCGAAAGTATTTGTGAGCTGATGGGTAGAGTTGAACCAATGAACTCATTTTTGGGGTCTTTCACTTTCATTGTGTGACTCTATTGAATATTATTAACTTCGTTTGTTTGGAATATTAATAAGATGGTTGTGCATTTCTTCTTTCTCATCTTTTTGTATGACGTATACGAATATAATGCATGGATTAAAATATAATGAACCTCCTTGTTTGTATTAAAATCACTGTAATTTTTTAATGTCTTTTATCTGTCCTTTTAATTATCATGACATTTCATATTCTACTGCTTTTCTGTTCTTTTTCATAAAGTAATTAATGCCATTTTTTAAAATTTAAAGTAGAACTGTAATTTACCTCTGAATGTATGGATAATCTGACGTGTGTTGTTTCAACGTAATTAGTATCTTAAGTTTGAGTTCTAAGTATGCAATCCCGTTAAATATTTCGAGGGAGAATTTTGTTCTTCATAGTGGTTCTATATCCAACTATAGCAATGGTGAATTGATTTTGGACAGATTGTGTTTTATTGTGTGATTTCTAACAGTATCTACTGGGAAAAGGAAACGGCTAAATTCCTGCTTATTCTGTATAAATCCTTTTAATGTTCTTTTTATCCTTGTGGAAATTGGTGATTTTGGTTGGACCATTATATTTGTGGATATTTTTTGCATAACACTATATTCTCTTTTTGCGCCTCCATCACTAGGATTGAATGTTCAATATCACTACTTAGAAGGCTGGGACCACTATATAGTGATGTCACTATTTTAATTATTATGAAGTTTACATGGGCGTTTACTCACTAATACCTTCCACAACATTTTGGAGGACCACTTTAAGTGGCATCTGGGTATTGTCACTGTTACTATTGGCATGGCATCCTTAGTGCATCTTCATCGTTTTTGTTGTGCTGCCCAGTTGTTCCAATTTATCTGGTATTTATTATGTTTTGATTGGGTTGTGGTCCTTGTTATACAATATGCTGGCCAAAAAGGTTAAAGTAGAGGTCAAGCTTTTGGGTTCAGTGGGTACCAAGGTGCCCTTTGCTGTGGAATGCTCTGATTTTTTTTTTCTTTTATATTTCCCTGCTCACTATGGTATCGCACTAAAGATTCCCTTGTACACTGCAAAAGCATGATGCTTGAATGTGACTATTGTGCTTGTCTTTTATTACTTAGAGTACTTCATTGTACTGTTTTCCTTCTCTTGTCTTTGACATGTTTTCATCTATGAGTAATATTGGCAGCCTGGCCCAAGGGAGAATCTCCTCCGGTGCTTTATAAAGCGCAACCGGTCAACCCAAACATACTATTTGTTTCTCAGTTTAACCAATAGTGAGTATATAATAAAACTTGTGGTTGAATCTTCTTGTAAACGCTTTAGTTTCTTTGTTTATCCACCATTCTTTAGCTTCTAATCCTAAGAGAGTGTGTTCTTCAACTCAGCACTAGCCGAAGATGGGAAGTTCCTTCTGGCTGCACGCAAGTGCAGACGTCCGACATGCACAGACTATATCATCTCTCTTGATGCAGATGATATGTCAAAGGGAAGCAACTCCTATGTTGGGAAACTAAGGTGTGATGTAATTGGGTACTGTGGCCATTGTTTGTTGTTTTGTTTATTAGTGCATTGACTCACCTTTTTCTTTCCCTTTTTAACCAGATCAAATTTTCTTGGAACAAAGTTCACAATCTATGACAGCCAGCCACCTCACTCAGGGGCAAGGATTATGAAAAGTCGCTCCACTAGGCTGGTGAATCTAAAACAAGTTTCGCCGAAGGTCCCTACAGGCAATTATCCAGTGGCTCACATCTCATATGAATTGAATGTGCTAGGCTCCCGGTAAGCTTTACATTTTTGAATTGTAAGTAGATCTTCATGCATGAAATTAACTATTGTTCATACTTTGGTGGACATTGATGCTTTGACTGAGTAGGCAAAATGTTTGCTGAAAATATGTTAGATAACTTTTCACCCTCTTTATATTCTGACCATGTGATACTTACAATGTGTATACCCTAAGCAGGGGGCCTAGGAGAATGCATTGTGTTATGGATTCCATTCCTGCCACTGCAATTGAAGCTGGAGGAGTAGCTCCTACACAGACCGAGTTTTCTCTTAACAACATAGATATGTTTCCTTCATTCCCTTTTTTCCGATCAAAATCAAATCGTGTAGAAAACACCATGTCTGGACCCCTGGTTGATCAGAAGGATGGGATGCTCGTGTTAAAAAACAAGTCTCCTAGGTGGCATGAGCAGCTCCAGTGTTGGTGCTTAAACTTTCATGGCCGGGTGACAATTGCCTCGGTTAAAAACTTTCAGCTAGTAGCTTCTGCAGAAAATGGACCTGCTGGACCAGAGCATGATAAGATTATCCTCCAATTTGGAAAAGTTGGGAAGGATTTGTTTACAATGGATTACCGATACCCTATTTCGGCCTTTCAGGCCTTTGCGATGTGCCTCAGCAGCTTTGATACCAAGATTGCTTGTGAATGACATGTTTAAACAGGTATATTCATTTCAAAGTTCAATATTCTAAAATTTGACTCTAGTCGGGGAAAAAGCATTGATCAATAAAAAGCTCATAATAGAATCCAGTAGATGTTTACGGTAGTTCCATTGGTAGATCACTGGAATGACATTTTGGTTTACTTTGATACCCTATTATTTAATTTTGGTCCAAGTAAAATGAGTTGCCAAAATCCCATGATAAGAAATCAGGTAATTGTAAATGTTCAACGAAAAATACAATACTGGCATCACATTAGGAACTTAAAAACTTGCATTTCATTCAATACTATATTTTAATCCTTGGCACGTTTTGCCTGTAAGTTTTCTGGATATAGTGTATACAATGTTCCTATCATCTGATAATGATTACCACATTCATATGACCATCCTTCTAAAATTGGTTACCCTCATTGTGTATGCCTCTATTAAAGGATGAGAGGATAACTACGTGAAAACCTTACTAGCTATTCTCTCTATCTAGCATATTGACAGTTATATCAACTCCATTTTTCCATTTTTTTGCATCTTCAGTTTGCCTATTGACCATGCTTGATTTTTGTTTATGCCAGCTTCAATCCAGATTATATAGCTATCTCTCTTACTTCTGGGAGACGGATGGTTTGAAAGCACTTGTTGGGAAGCAGAAAGATGAAAAATGTTTGGGGTTGGAAGGGTGTCGAACTGAATTTTAAAGGTCCATTCAGTTTCTGGGATCACAATTCACCAGCTCTTGGGAAGATACCATGAACTTGGAATATTATTTGAAAATCCTCCATCCTCACCCCCACAAGACAACACAAAAAGAGAAAAAGGAAAAAAAAAATGCTTTTCTTCTGCCTCCGTGTACATAAATGATATTTTTCATTTATTTTTCTTTTTCAACAACTTTCTGGTTGTTTGTGGTAATATAGCTGTGGTTTTTAAAACATGTCCCCCACAAGACATGTTTTTGTTTATGGGACTACTATCTAGCTTTCAACTTATCCTTTCATGAGAACATGTTGTGTTAGTTAGACTACTTGCATGAAAACAAGTGCCAGCAACTTGGTACGTGCAACTCCTTTCCTTCCGTAATCCACTCTGAACGTGTTCTTTCCAAAACAGTAGTAATGCAATGTTGTAATAGTATTTACAAATTAAAACCGCCATATGCTAAATACAAATTTTACATACTCTTTGTGGAAGTCTTGCTTAAAAGCTATAGTATTTTACATACACGGATTGGTAGAGAACTTACTTTTGGAAATATTTGAGCCAAATAATTACTATAAGTAAAAGTTGTGTTGTGATATGTACTTATATTTTTCTTTTGATATAGGTTTCTGTATATTATTACACTGTAAACCTTTTTCCAAGAAAAGGCATAGTCCACATGCAGTGAAATTAATTGAATTTCAGACTAGTAATTTATTCTCTGATAACTTTTGTTGCGATGAATGGTACTTGATACTTTGAATTGGTGTTGTTCAATGTTATCGAACAGAACACCTTGAAAGGAAAAGTAGTATTGGGAAACATAAGTACAAAGTTGTCATAAAAAAAGTATAGAAGAGTGTTAGTGTTTTGGATTGAAGATAAGTGCATTACTATTTCTAAACGTGAAACAAAAGTTATCTTCAAACGATGTGCGTGAGTCAATTTTAGCATATTGAGGTAAACTAGTTTGATTCGTTGTACTGTAATATGATTGAGCAGATAAAATCTTAAATATAAGTTTCTCTGTACCAGGGAAAGTATTCTTATGAATGGTATTGGAATAAGAATCTATGAGCACATTTTTTTCTATGAACTGATCTGTAAAAAAATCACATTTTCAAAATTTTTAATTTTAAAACATAAAATAATTTTAGTTTACGGAAAAAAAAAAATTCTTATAAGTTTTGTTAAAGTTGCACGAAGTTCACAAGGAACCTATCATCATGTGACACGTGTCCACAATTATAAAAGCTGACTCTTCTCTGTCAATTTTTTGAAGTATATTAATGTATGATCTTTCAGAAAACCTAGTCCAACAACATTTGGAAAGAAATTTCATCCTCACTTATTTATACAATATATTAATATTAACATTAGACTATAACTAAATGACAGAATCGAAAGTATACAGCTATAATCACACTATACTCTATAATATATATAATTTTAAAAAGATATATATATATATATATATATATATATATATCATATTAGACAAAATATTAATGGCTGCAGAAAGTATACTCTAAAAGATTTATTAAGGGAGACAAGATTATTTCTTACATCTAACATAAATAATTTATTTTCATAAAATGGGATAGATGTAAATGATTTGTGAGTTATATTTGCTGATAAACTGTTGAAAAAATAGGACCTTTGTGTCAAAGTCGCGGATTATGAGAAAATGTATTTTAAATGAAATTTTAATATTGTATCTTCGTGCTCATATGACATGTTTAAAATGTTTTGCTTTAAGTGTTGAATAAAGTTTTACATCTTTGACACAAAATGACTTTTTGAAGAAGTTAGAAAGTAAGAAATTTATCATGTAAGTTATATTTTTATTTCAAATAAAAAATAGCCTATTTCATATTTATATTTGGTTTTCCATTTTTGCATTAAAAAAATTTCTGTTAGAGATTTATATTTATCATTTGATGAATCTACAGAATATTTTTTTTATAATGATTAATAAAGGGGTGAAAGGTGTTAAAGTGGAGGTTTTATAATTCATTCGTATTAATGCTTAAAATATATCTTCCATTAATTTTCCACGTTTAAAACGTTATTTTTCTTTTGATCTTAAACAACATTACTTAAGAGGCGCTCCAATTAAAATTTGTTTAGCTTTGAGAAAACACACTAAGCAACTTTATTAATAACTGAAGATATTTGATATCTTTCACAATTATGTACAATATTATGTACAATTATAATAAAGTGATATCTTGAAAGGAGATGTTTAGAACAAAAGCTTATGGAGCTATGTAACATTGACCATAAATGTGCCCAAGAGCACAAATGAGAGAAGGGTAGCTGCCACCCACCTTAGCTAAATTATAAGGAATAACCATATAAGGTCTGTGTTTGAGGATAAACCAGGAAAAGGGATCCTCATAATTGTGCTTACAAAATAAACATTCCTCAATCTCATCCCATGCACTGTGATGCAAGGGCATAACTGATTGTTATATACATCATTATCATACATTACAAATTTACAACCCTTAGGCTGTTTGCATGCTCACACTTGATTCATGGCTCAAAACCGTGGATTCGGCACCTTCCTCCTCCTCGGTAGGAAGATCATCGGAGTGCAATTCCGGTTGCTTAAGGCTCCGGACAAACTCGGTGAACAAAGGAAAGTGTTCTGGAGAAAAGAAAGATGCTCCCATTCGCTGATATGTGAACAAGTCCAATACTTCATCTCCAGATAGATTCTTCTTAATTTGTTCAAACCCCCCCGGGACACCAGACTCGGAAGAATTTTGACCCGAAACCTTCACCTCATGCTTTCTGCAAGCTGTCATAATTTGAGAAAGTAGCAATTCAGGGCTAGAGTGGTTTTCCTTAGGTTGTTTTGCATCAGAAAGGTCCATGCCGGGTAATATCATTTTGCATGAGTTCTTAGCAAACATCTGTGCAACTGTTTCATAGCCATCATTGTTAGCTGTGTTGTAGAACCCTGCGGTTAGCTCTGAAGGATGAGATCGAGTTCCGTACCAAGAGTGCATAAGTGGGATTTTTCCATATATTGTCACTCCAGAGTCACCAAAAGTAGAAGATGCCATTGATAGGAGGCAGTCTCCATGAGCTATGAGCTGATTGGAATACCATGAGAGGAAAAAGACCCCATATGAGGACTCCCAAGAAGCCCCATCATTAAAGAAGCCAGTCGAGTATGGTGACTGATCATAGGTAGGTGCATCATGTGGACCACCAAGCCCCCACAAAGGATTTCCAGATGCTTCAGCATGTTGCTTGAGAAAGCTAAGCATGTTTTGGTCATAACACTGGAATTCCCCAGCTCCTTGAGTTTTACTAGGTAGCTGATGATGAGAGGGGTAACGTAACTCACCATCTGGTCCTAAACCCATGGAAATGCTCTGCAATATGGCAACAGATGAGGAAATTGTCAGTCATGTATAATCTGAAAGAGCATATTACAATTGGAATACATCTGGTACTGGAATGCAAAATATTTACCGTAATCGTAGAGCCCATGAAGGGAGAGAATGAAGACTTGAAGCTCTCACAGAAAGCCTGGTACACTTGGACTGGTGTCTTTCCATCAAGAACAGGAAGATCATCAACTGCCAAGGACAGGCATTCTTTATAATGCTGTCCTGACTTGTCTGTGAAGAAAATATTGGGTTCAGATTCACCAATCTGGGATACCCATTTAGGTAGGGGGATATTTGGCTTCTTAGACCCATGAAAGCAAAGAGACACATGGAGATTGAGACCCACTTTCTGGACCATCTCAGCAATAGCAAGATAGCCTGACCAGTCATATTCTCCCATGGTTTCTTTCTCCACAATTCCCCACCATATAGGGAGCTCAACACCTTCAACTCCTAATAGCTTCAAAGCTTTTAGGCCAGCTGCAATGGCTCTCGCATGGTTTATTGAATTGCAATCATAAGAAACTGCATCTAGGGGCAGCCCCACAAATAATCTAACACCATCCACCTGCAACATATTATTTTAAGCATGTCAGTTACTTTCTAATGCCTCCAGGTTGACATTATATAACAAACCTAAGTGTACTTTTCTACCTAACATGTGTTATTACTGCAGAAGAATCGTATGAAAGTAGAAGAATAAATTGTTACCAAGACAGATGCAGTACCTAGCACTGACATCTAGAAATTAGTAAATCTCTAGCATGTAAATCCCCTTCAGATACTAACCAAAGGAAAAAAAAAAAACCATAGCTCCTTTAACAGTGATGATTAGGTTATGCATTATCAAGGAAATTTCCCAGGAGAATGTCAAGAATCAAGATTTATTTTTTCAAAAATACCACATCCACGACAAAAAGGGAAAACCGCACAAATTCACCAGATGACAAATTCAATGATTGACTTCATTATTTACTCCAACTATGCAACTGATCAAAAATAATTCAGAAATCCTTGATATTTCATGTAATTTCAAATTACCAAACGAAAAGTTGAAGTCAAACTAAATTATTAATTAATTAATTAATTAAATAATAAACCGTTTCTTCAGAACCAAACACAATAAAATTCCCAATTTCCCCAGTCTCTCTTCAACCATACACAACGTGAAAAACAAAACACAAAAACTCACCGTTTTGGAACTTGTTCCAGGCCCAGAACGCTTATTCTCCTCTCTAACGGGTTCAGTTCGATGAGCCCTCAAAGTGAAGCTTATCCCAGCCTTCTTCCACCGATTATTCTGACCAAAACTAACTCTATCGTTCACGACCCTGAAATTCTTCAAATTACAAAGGCCCACTTCCCTAGATGCCAAATCGGAGGCTCCCAGCTTCGCTTGAGAGCTTCCAATCACCGAAACCTCCATAGCCAACAACAACAAGAAAGGAAAACGCAATAATCACACCAAAATACTCGCTCAACAAACAATCGAAAATCTAGTCTTTTCAGGATATCCGCTTAATGTTTCCAACAGAAATCGCGGAGAAAAAAATGGGATTCAAGGAAAGAAGAGATAATGAATATTGCAAAAGTAGCTGAGGACAAGATGCATATATAAGGATGTGGAAGCTAAAACGCGCTTTTTCTTTTTCCTTTTTCTTTTGCAACCATTATTAAACTAAAGAAAAACAAAACTTGCAAAACAGCTGCCACGTGTCCACGTGATAGGAGACCAAAGTAGAGCCGCATAATACTATTGTTGATTTTTATATATAAAATAGAAATAAAAAATAACAAAATATTAAGGACCCCAAATAATAATCATCATCATCATCATTTTAAAACAGCATAAATCAATTTCATAAGCATAAAATAGCTTACATACGAGTTAATTTATAAAAAGTTAGTTTTAATTTTATACAAACCAATGTTAGTTTACGAGTATGAAAAATATTTAAATAGAATTTCTAAATTTCTAAAATAGTAAAGAAACATAATAGTATTTATAAAAGATTGTAGTTTGTGTGGGAGATTAGTCGGATAATATTAGATGCAAGGCTAACACACGCTGATTAATATATAATTAGGAAGCTTAATTATTAATTTGTGGTCCTTAGTTGAGTGCTTGGAACGGTAATATGTTTAAAATAAAAAAACAAGATGATGTTTGGGACCGACAGAGGGACATAAGATGTTACATCAGTTATCCAGAACGAATTAATCATGCACGAACTTTTAACTGTTGATTGAATATTACTGTGTTAATTAATTTATGTGTTTGCAAGAAAAAATGGCGAGAGGGAATTGGTTGGTTGAAAAGTTGGTGGTAACACAGAATGGAGAGTCACAGAATGAATGATAGGTTGTGGATTGGCATGAAACATAGGGCGATGCTGCGTGTGTGCTGACTCATATCCTATAATGTATTATGTTCTATGTGGTGAGGTTTGGAACATGTCGTGTGGGGCCTTTAACTTTCAGAATCAGATTCAGTTCATTGGTCCATGTTTCAGGATCTGCTTCTGCTTCTGCAGTTCTGGTTTTGGATCTCTCTTCCTCTGACTCGGATCAGAATGGATAAGAGATAAATTGCTTTGGTTACAAACAAATCTTGCAAGTAGACACAACACAACATCATTTTATTGGTTAAATAAACATGCACCTTAACATTGTATATGTTGTTGTGTCTGTTTATTTGCGTATATTTATATATATTGTGACACAAGTTGAACGAAAATCTTTTACGTGGCCATTGTAGCTTTGCATGCCCCTCTTGATTTTGAATTGTGGATAAGGTGAAGGTGATGAAAGATTTACACAAGGGATGATGGAAAGTGGTACTAGAAACTACTGAGGATAATGGTGATCATAGACATGTATGATTGTAACACTATCGTTTCTCAGATTGGGTTAGTATAGTGGTGATGATTTCTGATGAAGTTGTTATCATATTATATCAGTCTAAGGTTTTCTAGATGTAGATTACTATAATTCTATACATCAACAATATTATTTACTTACACTTTAATCTAAAATCCTATTAATTTAATTAAAATGTTATATTTATTTATTTTAAAAAAAGTATTAAGATGTTGTAGGTTTACATCATAACGAAGTGAGAATTAATTTTTCATTATTATGACAAGGTTGATAATGATTATCAAAATTTCATATGGTCTTTTAATAGTTATATAGAGGTTTAGATTTATTACCATGTGTGTATTAGTTACGACATGGAATTATTCAACAAGTATATTAATGTAATCAATATATTGTAATACTTTAAAGTAATATCTAATATGAGTAGAATAGGAATCAAATTGTTATTTATTATGTTGTTATAATTTCTTTAAACAAAACTAAATTTTACATTACATGTATTAAAAAATTAATTGACCTATTAAATCATTCAGATGTCATTTTTTATAAAATGATTTAAAGATGAAGTACTTAGGATCTGTTTTTTTAAGAGGAATTTAAGAAAGAATATGTGGATGAATTTGAGTAAAAAAAATTAATTGTTTTTTTTAAGAAATTTGAAGGTAAAATAAATAAATTTAAGAATGGAATTTGTGAGTGGTTTAGTTAAAATAAAATATATCATTTTTTTTAATAAATTAAATATGTAAAATTATTATTTTACCCTTATAATTAAAATTATTATTTGTTATAATTATTATTATTATTATTATATTACTATTTTACATTATACATTTACAGTCTCACCTTTCATCGAAACAATACACCCCTCACCTTTGAAAAACTAATGAGCATTTCAGTAAAACAATAATACATAACAGTAACAAAACGAATTTAGATTTTTGTTTATCAGGATTTTATTCTTAATTAAAATTTAAATTAAACCAATTTATCTTCATCTTTGAATTTTTTTTCATTATTCGGCTTAAAAATAATGCTTTACAAATAAATGATTTTGTTAAATTTCTTTTTCTTTTGCATTGTTTTGTTATTTATTTATTTTAATTTAAGATGTCAATTTGTAATTAAAAACATCTTTTTAATAAAAAAAAAACAAGGAAAAAAGCTGTATATGATTTGAATACTTCAAAGGTATTTGTATTAATTTGTCAAACTATTCTAAAATCTTGAAAATAAATCTTTATTTTAATCTGTTAACAAATATAATTTTGATTCTATTACAAAATGTTTTTATTTTTCCAAACATAATTTGTCTTTTGTGAAATAAGTTTAATAAAAATAAAAATAATTTGTCTTTGTGAAATAAGTTTAATAAAACTAAAAATATTCATGCATTAGTCACCACAGTTCCTTACAAACGTACACGCTTCATGTATATCAATATTAATCGGTGATAGTTAATGAGAAAAAAAAGCTAAGTTACTTCTCTTCTGGTGTTTGCCAACAAAATATTGATGAGGTTTATTTTGTCGTCTTCTTTTTATTTTATTTCAAAATTTATGACTTAAGAATTATTTTGAGCCGAAAAAATTGAAGAGCATCTTGTAATTTTGTGACTGCTAAATTGATTGAATCAAAATGATAAACATGTGTTTTCTTTTTCTTGTTTTCAATCGGTTCATCTTGTACAAGGAAAAAATAAAAGAAAAAGGGTAGATTTATTCTATCTAATTCATATTTTCATATTTTCATATTTTAAATTTCTTACATATTCTTTTCTTCCTTTCACCATTTTTCTTATATTTTAGATTGGGTTTAAAAATTACTATTATTGAATGCATTATTTTAACTATACTACTAGAAAGTACATATGTCTAAACACACATCCTTTTTTTTTCATATATAAGTAAACTGTAAAAGTTAATAAAGAAAATAATAATATATTGTAGTTTAAATAATAACTATAAAAATACCTTTTTAAACAGAGTTGTTTACTCTATATATATATATATATATATATATATATATATATATATATATATATTACATATGATTGATTGGAGAATTTCATATTAAATATGAAATTAGTCTAGTGTGAAAAGTAATAATAAATTTTTAATTAAATAAATAAAGAAGAAAGAGAGAGATGTTTAAAAAAAATGTAAAGAGAGTGATATTGATGTTGCCAAGAAATAATGCTATTAATACTCATTGAAGTCTGGTGAATAGAAAAAGTTGTAATAACAAGAATAGTCATTTATAGGTTGAATAGTAACGATTTAAGAACAGAAATAAATTATTGATACATAAAATTTGATGAAGTGATTAAAGTGAGAATATATAGTATTTTGAAAAAATTGGAGGTTACACTAAATATTAATATATTATATAAAAAAATTATAATTTTAGTATAAAATTTAAACTTTATTAATTTTGTTTGAATTTTATTAATAATTAAAATAATGAAATATGTGTTTTGTTTTTATTAATTGTTATTGTTATGCATATTTCATTAAAATAAAATTAGTTTGAATAGTAATTAATTTTAAAAGAACATCTGCACTTTTTATTTTGTAAAATATAAAATATGTTTGCAGTTTATTGAACATTAATTAAAAATGCTATTTTTTTAAGTGACAATCACTAAAAGTTAAAAGTATTTAATTATTTTAAACACTAATAAGTTTAAATAAAATTAAAGTCTTTAAGATAATAATTTTTTATTATACTAAAAATAAAATTTTTCAATATTTATTATATTAAACTAATTATTTATCTTAAATTTTTCTCATATGGATTTAATTTGTAGATTAATCATACAAAACAAAGCACTTAGGCTTTCTAAATATTAGATTGAAAAGATTTGTAAATTGTTTCTATTTTTTATTATATTTTAAGAATTTAATTCAAAGTCAAGTGAGACATATTGTTGTTTCTATAAAGAAAAATAGACTATATACATAAGTTGTGAAACTGAGAGTACAAACTATAAACGTGGATGGTACAAAATATGGACAATATGTTATAGATGATAAAAATATGAATGATATAAAAACATACAAAATACATGTTTAACATGAAGTTAAACCAAATTAAATATAATTATAAAATGTAAATTCAAATGATAACTATTTCAAGATTTCAAGATTAGAAATGATATTCTAATTGTCACCAATACTTATTATAGATAAACGTCTATAATAAAAGTTTTGCCATACACAACAGCTTGAAAACACTTTATGCTTCCAAAATAAGCGAGGTTGAATCCATCATTAAATTATCACATAACACTTTCAAATAATTGCATACGATATGATTAACAAGGAAACATATCTTTTCAGTTAAGTGGAAAAGTACACAACCAGTTATTCTGTCTATACTCTACCAAAAAAATACTTATCAGAAATAGGATAAAACCATTACATGTTTTACATTAAAAATATTAATTAAATAATAAGTATTATTGTTTTTGCTTCTTATCGTTTAAGGACAGTAACACTAGACAAGTGTCCGTGACGTGTAGGACATATAGATATCGAGGAAATGACAATTTGATAAAATTCAAATATTTAATCATTAATGGGAAGTCCTTCACTTTCCCTTCATCTAAACGTCACTAGAATATGAATATGGCTTCTACCTCCCACACATTTTATTTTTCTTATTTTATCTGAAATATTTTAAACTATTAAAAGAAATTATGAATACTTTAAAATTGCACGTTTCTTTTTTTAGCCTTAACCTTTTCAAGGTGAACAAATTATATTATAAATATTATGTTAATAAAAGGTCATATAATTTATAAATAAAATTCTTTTAAATCAATTTTAATTGAACATGTGATATATTTTAAATTATTTTATTGTTTATTATTGTTATGGATTGTATGTTTCAAAGTGTTTAGTTTATCTCAAGTTTGACATTCAAAGATGATTTCAAGATTTCATGATTTAATGGTTGCATTCTTGACAACACTATAATAGAAAAATAGATATTTGAATGGAGTTAACAAGTAATTCATTTGATTTCTTTTTGTGATTTTCTGTAACAGTAAAATATTTAGGAAGAAGTTGGTTAAAACAGATAAAAAAACAAGTTTGGATGTTACTCCTCCACCACCCCAAGTGCTCCTGCATCTTCTCACTATTTTTTTTTATTTCAAAAATACTCTACATCTTCACATTATTTTCTTTTATTTCAAAAATACCTTACACCTCCCCACTATATTCAAGAATCTTTCTCTTTCTCTCTCTACATTAATGGAGCATTTACATGGCTCAGATTTAAACTTGTGATATATTGCAAAATTTTATTTACACTTACCCTTAAATAATTTTGATTCAATCTTATTTTCATTGTTCAATATATATTTTTTTCTTCAAATTACTTAATAAATGGTAAAATTTTGTTCTAAATTTCTAGAAAAATGTTTATATATATGTGTTTTTTTACATTTAATATTTATAATTTTTAACATTATATTATGTTTTAACTTACCGACATGTTTGACTCAAATAACTTGAATAAAGTATTTAATTTATTAGATAAATAATATAAAAATATTATTAAATACTTAAAATATAAAAGAAAAGTTATTTGTTAAAGATTTGGAATTTATTTAGTTCTTTCGTCATTATAAAGTTAGTATATAATAATAATAATAATAGTAATAATAATATATTATTTACTATTAATATTATTATGTTTATTATTTTGTATTTGCATCTAACTTTTAAGTTTATAAAATGAAAGTGGTAGAAACACTAATATTGAAGTTTCCTCTGAATTTTATATTTTGCAATATATCACAAGTTTAAATCTAAGCCATATAAATGCTCCATTAATGCAAAGAGAGAAAGATTGTTGAGAATAGTGGGGAGATGTAGGATATTTTTGAAATAAAAGAAAATAGTGAGAAGGTGTAGAGTATTTTTGGAATAAAAGAAAATAATGAGGTGCATAAGCACTTGAGGTGGTGGAGGGAGCAACACCCAACAAGTTTTTATTCTCAATAAGGGTGTGGAAGTCGGGTTTTACTCCCTACACCACCCCACTTTACTTCCTGCACCACCACATTTTTTTAAAATGCCAAAACTATCATTTATATTTTAAAATATCCCACACCCCACCCCTTTTCTTCAACGGATGTCAACATCCGTTGAAGAAAAAATTCTTCCACGGACATGCTACATCCGTTAACGGATGTGGCGACATCCGTTGCCTTTTTTTGTTTTTTAGTTTTTTTATTTTTTTTGTTTTAAATTAATATATAAATATTATTTAATTATTTTAAGATTATTACTTAATTATTTATAAATTAATTTTATTTTATTTAATAAAATAATTATTATTAATTTTAATTTATGTATTATTATTTAAATAATAATTAAAAATTTTATTATAAATATATTAAAATGGATGTGCCACATCCGTTAACGGATGTGACGACATCCGTTACTTTTTTGTTTTCTAGTTTAGTTTTTTTATTTTTTTTGTTTTAAATTAATATATAAATATAATTTAATTATTTTAAAATTATTACTTAATTATTTATAAATTAATTTTATTTTATTTAATAAAATAATTATTATTACTTTTAATTTATGTATTATTATTTAAATAATAATTAAAAAATTTGTTATAAATATATTAAAACGGACGTCGCCACATCCGTTAACGGATGTGGCGACATCCGTTTCCTTTTTTTGTTTTTTAATTTTTAGTTTTTTAATTTTTTATATTTTAAATTAATATATAAATATTATTTAATTTTTTAAAAATTATTATTTAATTATTTATAAATTAATTTTATTTTATTTAATAAAATAATAATAATTATTTTAATTTATATATTATTATTTAAATAATAAATTAAAAACTTTTTAAAAATCTATTAAACGGATGTGGTACATCCGTTGAAGTTTTTTTCTTTTAAATAAGAATAATAAACTAAAATATGAAATATGTAAATGGATGTTACGGATGTCAACATCCGTTGAAGGTGAAACGGATGTTGACATCCGTTTTATAGAGGGGCAAATAAGGTATGGGGAGGTGCAGGGAGCGGTTGGTGGTGGTGGAGGGAGCAACTCTCGTGGAAGTCCTGGTGGACTACCCCGAGGAGAGCCCGGTGGGCCACTGGTGGGCCAATCAGGAGGTCCAATTGAAACAACTAGAGGGCAAGGAGGAGGCCGAAAAGGCTCAGGGGCTGGTGGTGGAGGAATAGGCGAAGCTTGTGGCGGAGCCACTCCAATTGATGGTGGTTCAGGTGGTGCGCCAAAACAGTCTTGCAGCAACCAGCAACAGCATACTACATAGAAACTGTGAATGCAGCACTGGATTATTAAAGCATGCATACTCAAGTAAGTCAGCATTGTTTCTCTTAAAATCGTAATTAGGAAGAAAAGAAAAACAAAGGGTTGCATCATTTAGTATTATTTAAGGTTAGTTGTTATTGATGTAGTGTAGGTCTTAATGAAGAGAAACATGTTACCAACCAAGAGTATATGGAACTACAGAGTCCATTGAAGAAGTTGCCAAGAACCGAAGGTGGTCTGGGACATGAACCTGGATATTCTGGAGGCCCAGGTTCCTCTGGTAGTCTCATTCTTACCTTGCTTGCTGAAGATGAACCAAACACACACCTATTTACTATTGTTGAGGATGTCGCGCACTTAAATTCTCTTAAAGGAAAAGACAGGGTTGAATCTTATAGACATTTGGCAATTTATATATAGACAACCAAAATATTTGATTGGAGGTTGCCACAGTGTTCTTAAAACACCTTAGAGGAAAAGTGGAGTCTAACTGTCACTCAGACACAACGGTTATTCAACCTACCCTTTTCTGTCGTGGGGGGAGACATGAATTATAAATGGCAACAGGTTTTGGCAATGAATGAAAAACATTTTTTGGTGTACAAAAGTTGAGCATGATCATTCATCAAACTTGACGTGGAAGGGTAGCTGAACTCGCCTAGGCACGTTGCTGTGTCTCATCCCACACCAAACTCAAACAGTGTGCAACGATTTGACCCAAGGAACCCCACATAAAGGGAAGGAGGTAGGATTATGAGTTGGGAAAAGGAAAATAAAGCAATTCAAATGAGGAAAAGAAAGTAATATGGTGTCGGTTCTAACTCTAATTGACAATCTTGATTTCTTTCTACTCAATGCTGCGGACAATAGTCAATAGATTCTGGATAATCATTACCTTTTATTTAGTATTGCGTAACTCAATCCAACAAACCATTGGTATTGCATTTTTCATGGTATATTGGTCCAGTCCAACATAGATTTTGTCGAGTTCAGAGACTTTCCTTCAAATTTTTAAACATTCTATATTTAAAGGTCAACTCCATCTTACAGGAAGTTTGATCTAATGAAAAAGCATAAACTTTAGCAGACGATGAGTCTTCAAAAAGGTAGAGAAAATTTCTCTGAAAAAAATAGTCCATAAATTTCTCTGAAAAAACACAAACTTTGCAATTCCTCCAACTAGAACCCAAACAATTATTGGGTTTTCTTCTCACTTAAACAAACCATTTTAATCCAATTTTACTTTTCGATTATACACGATTGCCACGTCCATCCAGTGATCTAAATGCAAAAGTAATAGTTATGATTGAATTTCTGATGTTTCTTCCAAAGCACCACCAACCAAATAGAAATAATTTCACTGATACAACCAGATACCACATCAGTATTCGTTGTAAAATGACAGAATCACCATGTTTCTTTTAAGGTAATCAACAAAATTTGTAATTGGGAATTGTATAAAGAAACCAAAAATCATAAAGAACGTTGTGTATAAGTACTGCACAGTTCACAGGCTTCTGGAAAGTAGAAAATAATGAAAAAAAAATTAGGGAGAAATATAAACCGCCAACACTGTTCCAAAACCTACTTATTAGGTGTTCATCTAACCTAATTGAACTTTGATAAGAAAAAAAAACGATATACAAGAAAGGGAATAAACCTCTGATCATTTGAGAGAGAAATGGGAGCAGGAAAATACAATTTGGTTTACCTCCAATGTCATTGGCTTTAGCAACTGGAGGGCAGACATCATGTCAGCAAGATTTGCAGCTTCATCATGAATACTTCTAAAAAATGATTGGTGTTATACAACAAGAATATTCTTTGACTCTTAAAGCATTCTTGTTTTTTTAAGTCTTCCTTTGATGATTTGATGGGCATCATTTCCCATGTTTCTTCTTTCTCCTTGGTGCGCCCCCATTAGCAGGATCTACCAATGGGCCTGACCAGGTTTGGATGTTTGCTTTAGGTTGTGAGAAGTTTGTGGAACTAAATGGAACATCAGGAGGATCAAAAACTGGATCCATGTGATGTGAAGAACCCAGTGGATAGCCTAGAGCTCCATCTTGGTGAGGAGGAGGAAACTTTTCACTCTTGCTCTTAGCATTTGCATGTGTGATCAGCCGCCGTCTCTACAGTAAGAATTAAAGGTTAACACACTTTTATATAAAAGGAAATGTGTGATATAACACAATTATCTTGAATAGCCCCAAAATTTCCAGGAGGGGTGCATATACTTATACAACCAAGGCAACCAAATGCCCCAAATCTAAAGCATTCAAAAAGATGGTGTCAGAACAGTTCAATCTGCCTGCACTTGATCAATAGCAGTTATGGCTGCTGGCAAATGTCTTTATAGAACAATATCAATTAACCGTGTGCAAGTTCTTCTATATATGGAAACAATATCAACTGAATAAATTAATAACTTGTGAAAAAAGGAGGATAAAGAAACAAACTTCCACGTAGATTGCTTGCAGCCAATTGAAAAAATAAATAAGAAATAGATCTTGATGTGTGTTTAAGTGAAAACCTACACCATTGCAGCTAATTGATAATTTATTAATTCATCACTTAATCATAACTCAAGCAATATGAAGTACTAGTTGGAGAGAAATAGGAGCCTTATCAAACATACATCAATATTTGCTTGCAGTTCAGCATTGGCCTCTGGAACTGGAATTCCCCGCCCAGCTCGCTCTCGTGGACGAGATTTCTTGACACCGTCAACATTAGCTTTACCAGCTGCTCTCAATCTACAAGATGACATTGAAATTACATACTGAATTTTTGTGCATTATATTGTCTTGTAAAAACATATATCTTCTGCTCCGTCAAATATCACGAGGCAGAGAAAGTAAAGATGGAGTGCAATTAAAATATGCGTTGAAGCTGTATAGATGCCTAGCAACCTCAATTAAAGAAAGAAAAATGGAGGTGGTCAAAACCTAACCAACATGCATGTACTTTGGTAACTTTTATGAAAATAAGCGTTTTTATCAACTATTGATGAAATGATCATTTAGATGCCAAAAGTAATTTAAGCCACCTTCTAGCTTCTTCATCCCGTAGCTTTGCATCCATCTCCTTGCTGGGAGGATATTTTGGAAGGCTAGAGGGATCACAGGCATATGGTTTTGTTGTAAAGAACTGCAAAAGGGAACCAAAGAACATTACATTAAGGTTATTATATTCAAATTCAGAAACACTATAAGGATCACTAGCACAAATTTGTTCGTCTAAAATTATAAACTTCATACAATCGAATTGACAGCACATGGCACTCTAATTACTGCTGTCATTTACTATGACAAGGAAGGAACCCCCTTTCTGATGCAGAGCGAAGATAAAAAATAAAAAACAATTGTTCAGGGGTTTTCAACACTTCATCGATTGAACTGTAGTTCATCAGTCAGACATCAAAATGTTAATTTTAGTTTACCATGATTTCCAAACTAAGTTTTACGTAATCAAGGATCATTGTTTAACAACCAAAAACAATGGCAACTCAGAAAGTCAGATAATCTTGTTTAACTTCATAGTTGCTATTTTTATGGTATAATCAAAGCAAAAGTGATCCATGCTACTAAAGTAAGCTTGAGTTAGATAAGGATTCTATACCCCAGGTTTGGTAAATTCGTACACAAGCACAACAGATGGACACAGGAAACTAGAGCCAATCATGCAATTGAATTCAGCATATTAACCAGGATAGGAGAGAAGTCAAAGCTTGTTATTAAGGAAGCAATTTCGCTAAGCCATTCTTCAATACTTTTTCAATATTATACTCTAACTAGACAGGATGACAAATCAAGAATGGAATTTCAGAGTTTAAGTTGAACATAAACCTTAGTGCATGGCTAATTAAGTAAATTGGACAGCAACTAGAATTTCCACAATCATGCACTTACAAGACAACCATTTTCATAAAATCATGCAACACATGTTCGAGAAAGAAGATAATTATGGAACCAAATTTCAGAGCTTGCAGTGTTATGACACTCATAACACGAATGTTAATTAAATAATTAGCAGAAAGATGCGCAGAGAGCACTCTATGCTGCATTTGGGTGGAGCATAAGACAGAGCCTTAATGGGCATGACTTGAACAATTGAGTAGCTTCTTTGAATAGGTTTTCTCTTTATTTTGTTGATTCTTATTCGTTCTCCTGATAAGGTGTACTCCTTTTTTTGAAAGTGATAAAGTGTGCTCCTAAATCTCCCTTCTATTGTTAACTTTTTTCCATTTGTCTTGATAAATTTCTTCTTTCTCCATGGTATGTTTTGTTCTAGCTATGAGTGACAACAAAAACACGTTTACTAAAAGAATGAGCAATAGCGAAAGGAAGAAAAACAATCCAAAGGTCTCTGCTGGTATATTATGGAATATATATATTCATGGTTCTTGCATTGGAATATAAATATGATAAAAGGTGTTCTGTTATGCAGTTGTAGCATGCCCATGGAAGGAAAAAATTATTAAAGCATAAGAAATTAGGCAACTTTACAACATTTACTCAATTAAATTATTATCTTACTTCACTATGCAACGCAGCAGTGGCAGTCAAACGTTCATCTGGATCAATTGAGAGAAGGGTGTCAATAAGCGGCAGGGATGATGGAGGAAAATCTTTAAACGTCTCTGCAATACACCGCTTGTATGACTGTTGGGGCTTAAAAATGGTAGCATGTGGCAACTTCGATTTCTTCCAATATTCGTCAGAAGGAGAACCGCATAGCTTAAATATCTTGTGTAGTTGTTCCACCTACAAAACATGAAGCATGCTAACTATATTAGTAAAATCCTAAGCGCAAATATCACGAACAAGTAGAAGAAAATTGAGAAACCTTTTTGACAACAAAATCTTGCTCATAGTCTAGTCAACTGAATACATATTATGCACCAAAAAGATGTAATAACAGACCCTATAAGACGTATCACCATAGAGATTACCTCCGTTCGACCAGGCATAATAGGCTTTCCAGCCAATAATTCAGCAAGAATGCAGCCAGCACTCCAGAGGTCCACTCCGACACCATATTCAGTAGCCCCAAGAAGAAGTTCTGGAGGTCGATACCATAATGTAACCACTCTACTAGTCATAGGGTGCTTGTGATGAGGATCAAAAAAGGAAGCTAATCCAAAATCAGCAATCCTAAGATTTCCATCATTATCAATAAGAAGGTTTGACCCCTTTATATCACGATGCAGCACATGACGGTTGTGACAGTGCTCCAGTCCAGAAAATAGCTGATGAATGTAACATTTTACCTAAAATACCCAGATACAAACATATAATAAGGTCCAGCTCAAGTAGTAACCATAAAATGTAAAAGACTTTTAAATCGTATATTTTAAAACTAAAGATAACACACCAATTACCTGAGATTCCGTGAACTTAATTGCCGGGTTTGTGGCAAGTCCAGCCAGATCATGCACCATGTATTCAAATACAAGATATAAACTGCACGACATTCTAGAAGTCACTAAGCCTTCAAGTTTGATGACATTGGGATGATCTAGACGACGGAGAATCAAAATCTCTCTAGCCATGAACTTCACACTTTCAGGCTCTAAATTGTCAAAACGGACCTTCTTTAGAGCAACAATTTTTCCCGTCAAGGAATCCCTAGCTTTGTAAACATTGCTGTATGTACCTTGCCCGATCTGATTCAAAGATAGCAAAGTCACCAACAAAAGATTTAATATTTGTCAGGCAAGTAGCCAGAAGAAATAACTTTTACACAATTTGTTGGAAGGTTTTTAAATTTACAAATCCCAAACCTCAGAAAAAAGGCTAAATTCCAAATTACTACTTTACCAGTGGCCCTTGTTTGAATAAAGATAACAAAAAAACCCTTCTAAAGTGGGAAATTCCTCATACTATGTTAAAACAAAAAACGGAAACCCAACAGGATCAACACCTCATTGAAGGAAAAGTGCAATGGAGAAGATGACAAGAACCCACATATTGTCAAAAATCAAATCCAGACAGCAAGACCATATCAGCGTTCACCAAACCATAATTGGCAACAAAATTAAATACTGTTGAGTGAATCCAAGCTGTTCTTTACCTTATCAAGCTTCTCAAAGGTGTCAGCTTTCCGAGGCGTCAATCCGTTGATGGCTTCACCAGCAACCTTAGAGAGCCAGGAGGGCCACCCTGCTGCAACCTGCTCACCATGAACATGGTTAGGTGGGTTGCTCAACCTCGGATTCGGCTTCGGCTTCGAAGATCGCCTTCTCTCTCCCCTTGCCCTTGTCCTCTTCTCCTCTCTTTCACCCTCCTTCTCCTTCTCCTTCTCAATGTTCTCATTCTCAACCACCTCTGCTCTACTCACCTCAGCTTTTGCCTCTCTCACTTCCTCTCTCCTCTCCTCCCTCGAAGACTCTCTCCCAAACGCACACCCCATCTCTCAAAATCTCTCATTTACTCCCCCCACTACCACCAGCCACATTTTTCCTCACTTTCTCGCCATCCCAACACCACCCACAACCACTCACCCCTCCAAAACCCTAATCATAAATCTCGAAAAGCTAGACTGTGCAAGCAAACGCTAATTCTAAAGACCCTAACTTTGGCAGACAAAAGTGAGATAACAATGATTTGGAGACACCCCACAATTTGTGGTGCAGTCAAAGAAACCAAAACCACTGTTCCTTTTTTCCCCTTAAGGTGGGTCTTTTTTAAATTTTCTTTCTCCCTTTGACACTGTGATATGGAGGAAGATCAAAGTTGAACAGAAACGGTTGAAGTTGAGTCTTACCAGATTCAAAGATCAGTGAAAAGAACGGAATGTTTTAGAGAGAGAAAAAGAAAAAAAAAATGTGAACGTGGATCTCCCCTCCTTTTCAACTTCTCTCTCATCATACCCATGATGGTTTCTGTATTTATTTTGACTAAAAGAAGAACCAAAAGGTTAGCAAAGACCTGTACCTATAATAACCGAGTTATGGTTGAGGTGTGTCAATGTCTGTGTCCAAGTTTTATTTTTTTTCTTCTTTTTAACCCTTCCAGGACTGTGTTTTATGAAGTTGAAGAAGCTTCCATCATAGTGTCCAATCACACCAAGACACAAAAATTCAGGTTCAAGTACCCCGAATATGTTGGTGTCAATTAATAATTACATTTGATGGTGGTTAATTAACGAATTTATTTATTGCATAAGTAAAATACAAAATAAAAATATTGCTGATATAGTTGGAAAACATTGGTGATTTATAGTAGTAGGAAGGAAGGTACGTTGCTATCTGATTACATTTTATTTTACTTTTTGTGCCTGTTTTGGTGGTTTATAACTTGGAGGTTTGAACATTGCTTTCAGGAAGAAAATGGACTGTGAAGTTGGTCAAAATTTATGATAAAAATAAAGGAAGATCAAAGCACGTGCTTAATAATAGTACCAACAAATACTATAATATATATTTTTTTTTTAATTTTGATATTAGTACTGTGTATTGACACATATATTCAGAAAGATCCTATTATGCAAAATTTAGGTATTTTTTTAAAAGATAATTTATTTTATATTGAAATTACAACGTCATTTTAAGATTGCCTAGTGAAACAAGTAAAATTTATATAAATATAAAATTAATTTTATTTTCCTTTTCACTTTTAAATGGAAAGATTTTTCATCAATATAAACAATATTTGTATGTGACAAGACATACGAACAGATGAAGGCTACAACAAGATGAATGTAAAATTCATTTAAATGAACTTTTAAATGTACTATGACACATTTTTATATTCATTTAACATAGAAAATGGTTATAAAAATGTAAATTTTTGTATTTTGTAAGAAAGAAGAGAGAAAAAAGTAAATAAGAATAGTGTTAAATGAATGTAAAAAATTTAGGTGTGTCAAAAAATATTTTTTTCTCCAATAATAGAACCTTAACAAAAGGGAAACAAATAGTCATTCATACCAACAATAGCAATAGTTTTCATTTTCATTACATTGTAGAAACACAACTTATTCTCAAGATGTTCCTTATTTTCAACAGGATTATAAACTGGTTAAATGCGGTTGTTAACACCATTTTGATCCAACATCCTATGACACTGCGAGACAATGTTTAAAGCACGACATGTTTCTTGATCTTGCTTCTATAATTCCGAATCTCAGCAATGCAAGAGTTGTAGCTAGAAAAACAGTTATTATTCTAAGTATGAAATTACAGACCTAAAAGCAAGCAGTAAATAATATGCATGCAACTACGAAAAATTTGAAACATGATATTGCATCTTTTATGGTTAAAAGTTTAGATAGATGATTTTCAGGTGGCGAGTTCATCTCTCTCCTGACATACTCACCAAGTGGTACAAGAAAACTGAGCATAAAATAGTAGAAAGGGTAACTCAAACTACGTCTGTTGTGGCCTTTCTGAAAACCTAGGTAATTGTTATTGTACTTGCAAGTCAATCTTTCAATTATTTTCCTCAAGAACTCTTGCACTAGATCTTCCATATAAATCAACAGTTTCTGGTAACTCTTCTGTTGTTAAATCATCGTTAACAACGGTTCCTGTAAATAAGAACATAAGTATATATGTTCGATTGCATTTCAACACTACTTTTATATGGTAATATGTTTTATGAAATTTTTTGTACACATCATTGTAATGTATGGGCACAACTATTTAAGAGTACAAAAAAGTAAATTATTCTTAGGTTTTTCTTTTAAGACAAAGTAAACTTATGGATTTATATGGGATGATGGTATGTAAAAGTCATGAAGATAGTTATTTCAAGGAGAATAATCATGTTTTGTAGTTTGTTTGATATGTATTGATAATAAGGATTGAAATAAAATTATTATGATTGTATTAATCATTGAAATCAAATACAAGAAAAGGAATAGATGAGAATTGAAAGTAGACTCTTGTATAGAGTGTCGACATAAGTTGGGTCCGATAGACATAAAATTCATTCGTCAAACTATATGAAATGGAAAAAACCACACATTATAAAACAAGAATAATTAAGTACTCACAGTGTAAAATCTTAAAATGTTGGTCAAAACATAAGTTCACTAGTAAAAAAAACGTATTTTATCTCGCACATGACGCTTCGGTTTCAAAAAAATCGAAGCGTATCAAAACGCGGTGGATATATTGCAATTTTAACCATCTTATATGTCTCGGTTATCAATGAATCGATGCCTAAAGACAATAATGCCTCGATTGTTTGAGTGGCCGAGGCCTATAAACCTTTTTGGGTGGACCGAACGACCTCGCTTATTTGAAGAAGCGAGACAGTAGTTGACCGAACGATCTCGATTGAGCGCTTAACCGAGGCATTTCGTCCTGTACAGACCGAATGGCCTCGCCAATTTGCAGAACCGAGGCAGTAGTTGACCGAACGGTCTCGATTGAGCGCCTAACCGAGGCATTTAGTCCTGTACAGACTGTACAGACCGAACGACCTCGCTTGTTTGCAGAACCGAGGTAGTAGTTGACCGAATGGCCTCGGTTGAGCGCCTAACCGAGGCATTTAGCCCTGTCATCCCTGCAAATCCCTCTACTGCCACTGTAATGTACAGACTGAAGAGACCGAACGACTTCGGTTGAGCGCCTAACCGAGGCATATAGGTTTAAATTATTTTTAAAAATGTCATTCACTAAAACTATTACACATCGGTTGACCGAACAGTCGAGGTAGTAGAGCATTTCTAGCACTACACCTCCACTTTCGCAAACAGTTTTCTTCACGCGATCTTTCTTCTTCCTCTAAGCAAACATTGTTCTCCCACTGCTCGCGCCTCCCTCGTCGTTCTCGCCCCGCCTCCGTGGCTGCTGTCGGACCGCCTCCGTCGCTCCTCCCTCGCGAGGACTCGCTCATATCTCGCGGTTCTTGTGACCTTGTACCTTTGTCGCTCCGTTGTCGTGGGTCATCGCCATCGGCGTTCATTGCTGCCACCTCCGTTGTTGTCGCGTCATTGGTGTCGTCGCTGCTGCCTTCGTCGGTGCTTCCATCTCGTTGCCTGCATTTCGTGAACGAAGCATCCACCTCCATTTCTTTTTAGGCTGCCTACATTACTCTCTAGGCTGCACCACTGTCGTCGTCGCTACTGCTAGGTGCACCACTGTCGTGGTTGGGACCGTTCTTCATTCGCCATTGGTGCTGCTGTTCTTGTTGGCCCGATATTGTTGTGATATTGGGGTTAAAGTTCAGATTCAGAAACTTAGGGTTTTGAGTTTGGGGAATTTCTTTTTCAGGATCCGTTTGCGTTGTTCTAGTTCGTGAGGGTTGTTGATGGTTGTGCCAGTTGGAGAAGAAGACTTTGCGTGGTAGCCTGTGGTGGTTCGGTAAAGGTGGCATGGTTGTTGGGTGGTGGTTCGATGTCAAGCTTCTCGACAGTGCAAGTGAAAAAGCAACCTAGCCGGTGGACACAGGTCACAACCGATCGGTCTCGCAAGAGGCGGAAAAGGTGGACGCAGACAACCGATCGATCTCGCGAGAGGCGGAAAAGCTGGCGAAACCGAATGTTAAAAAAATAAAATAAAAAATACTTTACTGTCTCGATTAAGGTCCCAACCGAGACAGTAGAGTCTAAGATACTGCCTTGGTTTAGAAGGAACCGAGGCGAAAATCTACCCCTTTTTGACTCGGTTCAGAACCGAGGCAAAAAACTTATCATTTTTATCTCGCATGTATATGCTTCGGTTGCAGAAGTGGTGCCTATAAACGAAAATAACCGATTCCATTTCCTTGACTGCAGTAGTGGTTATTCAGATCTTATCAATATATTTCTTGAATGATTTGTTAAGATTAGCGGTATGATAGAAGAATAACTGTGAGATTGGTTTAGAGGAAACAATCGATTCTTAGATTTTATATAAACAAAGCTTATTTTGATGAATTAATTTTGATCTCAGTTATTCTTTTTTGAAATATTATTATATTTATGATCGTGCCATAATATAATTACGTAATTTCTCTCTTATCAATATTACGTAAAAGCTATAATTGAAATGGCATCTAATAACACCAGTCAATTTTTCTATTTATTTTGATATTAGTATTATTTATTGTGAAATATAATCAGAAAGACCTTACTATGCAAAATTTATGTACTGCAATATAATTTATTTTATATTAAAACTACAGCATCGTTAAATTTAAATTTATTTATGTTGCATGAATCATAAGATAATTTATAAACCAAATTTTAATTTTGGATGCCAGATAATTTTATTTACTTTTTTTTGCCAATCCAAGCATATTTTTGCAAGAACTTATCTTTTCAATACTATATTTTCTAAATTCTTAAATAGGTAGTAAACAAATCTTACAATTTTATATTTCATAAATATTTTTTTATTAAATTATAATTTTTTTTATTAGTAGAAAATATATAAAAATTAAGTATGGTATACTGTCATTTTGTAAATATAAAGAAAAACTAACTTGATTATGAAAATTACTAGTATTGCGTAATTATGATACCATTAAAAATATATAAATTAATAAAAGTTACATTCGTAGTGAATTGGTTTTACTTGTTTCAATGAAATCGAATCAAACAGATCATTAAAGACTAAATAAAATTGACTTTACAGGGAAAAGATGAATAAGAAGAAGAAAACTATAATATGAAGGATGTGTGATTAAATATTTCTAATGAATCTTATCTATAAAGTTATAGGTGTATAAGAATATACTAAAAATTAACATTTAATTTACTGTGTAATGTTAAGAGTTTTACTGTATGTATAACATTTATAAAGTTGTTTTTAACTTATTTTTGTATAATAAATAAATTTCTAAATTTTAAAAATATGTAAGCTACCCTGCTTCTTGAATTCTGAGAGATGGAGAATCATTTAAAGCTTCAACTATACAAATGAACTTAGATGGTTAATTATATTATTTAATCACTGAAACAATATTAATGTGTATTCAAAATAATGTAGATAAAAAGTACACTTTACTAATTTAATTCTTAAATTATAATATCTTATCAATATAATTATGTAGATGGATTTTAATGAAATTATAATCAAGTGATTGAATATGAAAAAGAATAGTTAATATAAAAATTAAATAATATAATATGTAGTAAAAATTATATTGAGGAGTAACTCAAAATTTTATTTAAAATCAACGTCGTATAAATATTGTTTTTAACAATTTATTTATTTTATATGTTATTTTAAAAATTGCGATGAAATATTTTTTTCAGTTATAAATTTATAATTTTACTATGAACTGGAAATTACTTTAAGAAAAAGAAAACCGAAAAATATGACACAAATATTTATTTAAAATTACATTAGAACTCTATTTTTTTTTCACTTGGTTTAGTTGGGAGAACCTTAAATCATTATTATATTGGGAGATTGGAGTGTAAGTTTTAACGGCTTTATTATATTTGTATAAAAATGAATATATTACATTAATCTACAATTTATATGCAATTTAAGTTTTACAAATCATCCATTATATGTTTTAGTAGAGATAAACAGGTATGTATTATTAAATTTAATGCGATTTTTTACATCGAATTCAATCATACATACCTTATAAGGGTTTAAATTTGTGGTTTTTAATATTAACCATATACACCTTATTATGAGAAAACTGAATTTTCAGCTCCTAATTATGATGCATACAAAAATAAGTTTTTTTGCCAAAAAGTCTAATTTAAATTACGATAATTAGAATGTGTAATTGTAGTTTCTTTAATTGTGCATTTAATAATCGACCCACCATGAAAACGAAAACTCCTACATCCACCTAACATTGCTTTCAGTAATATATTTTTCTTTTTAATTAAAAAATAATATATGGTAGTCTCAGTTATTTGTTACTAAAACAGTCTTAATTATTTTACTGTAAATACCATAAAGTAATAAAATAAATTGAGTTTTTTTAGCATTCTGAATGCATGAGTGAGAAATGCATTAACTTGAGGTGAAAGAGAAGCAAAGATCATGAACTGGTGGTCCCCCACGCGAAAGGAATGACCCGATTCAATCGTATGTATCAGAATTTTCACAAATCATATCATCAAATCAATCAATGCCTCTGATTTTATCAAATCCTTTCACTCCCATGCAGTTGCATCACACGCTAACAGTGACACTTCTTCACCACCACTCATTATCTATCTTCGCTGCGCCTGTCACCCTAACCACCACCACTACCACCACCACCATGGCCACCAATTTCCAATTCTCCGATGCTTCTCTCTCTCTTCCAATTTCATCGCACCACCTCTTGATCGTCGGTCCCGGCATTCTTGGTCGTTTGGTCGCCCAAATTTGGCGCCAGGTTAACAATAAACTTACATTTTTTTTATTGAGTTTAAGTGTACTCTAATTGTGAATTAAATTTTCAATTTGTTATTAATTTATTTCTGTTCAGAGACTATTATGACAATTTCTTCAAGTTTAGAAAGCAACATGACTGTGTATGGACAATAACGTGTGTTTATTTTGAAGCAGGAATATCCAGGCTGTGAAGTTTATGGACAAACAGTAACCACTAATCATCATGAGGAGTTGGCCAAAATTGGTATTAATCCGTCTTTGGAATGGACCAAAGGTTCCCACAAATTTCCCTATGTCATTTTCTGTGCTCCGCCTTACCAATCCTCTGATTATCTTGGTGATCTTAGGTTAGCAATCTTAATAGTTGAAATTTAAATTCAACTGGTTTTTTTTTCTTTAACAAAATAAAATGGGTATGTTATTCATGTTTACGAGTTTTTATTTTCTTCTGAACTTATGTGGTGGACTGTCTACCAATCAGGCTGGCTGCATCAAGCTGGAATGGTGAAGGTTCTTTCTTGTTTACATCAAGCTCTGCTCCTTATGATTGTAATGATAATGGATTGTGTGAGGAGGTTGGTCTAAAACGTTGTTTGGTCGTTGTCTCAACACTCTTTTATAGCTTAATTTATGCCGTTGATCCTCATATTTAGAAGCATAACATTATAGAAGAGAAAAACTGAGGCTCTCTCTAACACATCACTTGTTTTTATCATCTTGAGACGCTTAACATCGTAGAAAAGAAACTCTAAGATGCTCTCACAAATAATTTGTTTTGCCCATCTTCAAATGCAAGACATTATGGAAGAAAAAGGCTAACCCACTCTCTTACACATCACTTGTTTCCCTCATCTTTATATGTATAACATTGTAGAAGAGAAATGTTAAACACTCATATACGTCCCTTGTCCTGCTCATCTTTAGATGCATAACATTATAGAAGAAAAAAGCTGTTAGGGTCTCTCCAATACATCACTTGTTTTCGGCATCTTTGAATACAAAACTTTGTAGAAGAGAAATGATAGAACAATCTACGTCGTACTCTTTTAAACATTCTCTCTGTTAAACTACCATTATTCTTGTTAAACTACCATTATTCTTGTTAAAAATGACAAAATTGTGTAAGCTTTTGTTTCTTATTTGATGAGTCTTTTTTGTAATTTTGAAGACACTCTATAACACTAAGAGTGCATTAGAGTTTTCCATGTTTTTCCACATGGGTCTGTCAATATATCTTGTTCACAAAGATAGATATTTGTTTATGTGCAGGATAGTCCAGTGGTGCCTATAGGTAGAAGCCCAAGGACTGATGTCCTTCTTAAAGCTGAAAAGATAGTGCTGGAGTTTGGTGGTTCTGTTTTAAGACTCTCTGGACTCTATATATCCTTTTTAGAATTATGTTTACCGGGATTCTAACTAACCATTTACCTTTGGTTATTTCTATTGTTATGTTTATGTCTATTGTCTGCTTCCAACCTTGACATAATTTAAAACAAAGTAGATAAAGGCCCACACATTTATTGGTTAGAGAAAGGGATTGTTGAATCTCGCCCTGATCACATCCTGAATCTAATTCACTATGAGGTCAGAATTTCAGCACATCTTATTTATTCTGCAAATTAACATGGTAGTGTTCATTTTAACATACATCGTGTCATAAAGGTATTGAAGTTCATCTTATATGGGGTTACATCTAAACAAATAGATGTTTCATTCACGTGCTTTCTCATTTCCCATCATACTTCCCGTCTTTTGTTTCATATTTGTCATTTCACCACGAGACCAATTTGAGTTCCTTAACAAACTAAAACATTGCATTTTCTTATCTTCTGAAGGTCATTCAGTATTCGTTAATATGGAAAGTTGAATAGGTTGTTTAATGTGCTGCTTTTCGAACCAGGATGCAGCTTCCCTCGCAGTTGCAATTTTGAAGAAACAATTTCGTGGGCGGATTTTCTTGGGTTGTGATAATCATCCCTTATCCAGGTTAAATTACATGTTATCCCCTGAATATGCAACTAATATCATGGAGACAGTAATTGCTTCTTCCTGTCTTAAGATTTGTTCCTCACCCTCCCCTGCAATTTCCCTGTGTTAGGTAGCGATGCCAACTTATGTTCCTTTCTCTTCCTGACCCTTTCTAAATGTTGTGTTATCAGGCAAGAGGTGATGGATCTGGTATACAGAAGTGGGAAATTTAGTAAGAAGTTTGAGAAATTCACAGGTAAATAAATAACTACTCTTTTTATTTGTAATTGGTTGGTTTGAGATTGAAAATCAGCAGTAGATTAACGAACCATAATCTTGCATTAATAATAATAATCAAATGGTAGTCATCATGATCTGTTTTTCTAACTATTTTTAGATGATATACTATCACTATGTCAGTCGTCATTGTCAAAGAATTGTTGAGCCTTTGTATATTTTCTTTGCAGGAACTGATGATCCTCTAGGCAAGAGATTAAACAACTCCAAAACACGCCAAGAAATAAGGTGGGAGCCAAAGTACTCTAGCTTTGCTCATTTCCTTGAGACCATTTGATTCTTCACACAATATTTTCTCAGTGATGACTTATCGTTTATCGCTTTTTACATGAAATCACAAACTATAAATTGATTGTTATCCATTTTTTTATTGTATATTCGTACTTTACAATGAATATTTAATGCGTTCCTGTTGTGGGGTGATAAAAACACCAAGGAGTGCATTTCCAGATTTAGGCTTCGTTTACATGAAAACTATATTTTAAACGACTTTTATATGTTTTTATATTTAGTGTTAAAATATGTAGCAACATATTAAATAAAGGTATATAAATTAAAAAATTGATTAATTATATATATATATATATATATATATATATATATATATATATATATATATATATATATATATATATATATATATATATATATATATATATGTACCACTTTTAGTTTTTATATGGAAGTTAACCATTATTTATTATAAACAATACATAATGAGTCATCCTAAAGAAAGATGGAGAATATACTTTTATTAGATGGAGAATACTTTTAATTTTTTTTATATATTTTAGTAATTATTTTTTAATAAAAATTTTTATATAAATTTTTATTCATTAACTTAAATACTAATTTAATTTTTATTTTCGTTAAGTTCTTTTAATTCATTTTTAATATATATTTTAAATTATATTTCAATTTTTTAATTTAATTTAATTTAATTATTTTTTATAATATCATTTAAATAATTAACGGTACAAAGTGTTCATGTTGTCAAAAGCTTCTCCCTTTTTCTTCTTCTTCTTCCGTTTATTCATTAATCTCACACGACACCATTTCCATCCTCTCTTACACATTCATCTTCTCTATCTTCCATTCTTTCCTCCTCCACGGTAACCATTATCATCTTCATTCATTTTCTTCATTCCCAACACCAATCCAAAAATAAAAAATCCCACACACAGAGACCCATTATTTTCTTCCTTAGCCCTTCAACCAACATCCAATATATCTTCACCATCAGACATCTTCATCTTCATCAACCATTCACACTCACACAGAAATAATCACGTTTTCCAACCCTTCCACATCTTATCCCTTTTATTTCACCTCTGTTTTTGTAATAATTTTTCCATGGAACTAAATTTTGTTGCAGTTGTGATGCATTCATATTTCCCCCATTCTTCAATTTTAATTGCCATGTGAGTAGGTGGTGGAGAAGAGGGAGTGAAAGAGGAGGTGAGAGAATTTAGTGAGAGGTGAGAAATCTGGGATTTGGCGATTTATATTTTGAAGGATTACGGCGATGGTGGTTATAAGGCAGAGATTTGGATTTGAAATAGTGGGTGAAGATGAGGAAGAATGGAAAGAAAATGGTTTTGGATTTGAAGGAATGAAGATGGAAGTTGATGGAAGTTGATTGAAGTTGATGAAGAGTGAAAGGAGAGTGTTTTGATGGTGCTTTGAAAAAGGAAAATGATATTTCAACAACATGTTTTGACAACATTTAGACACTCGATATATGTCTAAATTTCATTGGTGCAAGTGGAAAATAATTTTATAATAATAGAATGACATGTCAATGAGAGAATTGGGACAAATTCAAAATTGAGGTTCATTTAGAAAATTTCAGTTTTGCAACATTTGAGAGAGAGAAGGTCGAGAACATTTTAGAGAAAGTCGACCTCCTTCCAACCAGCCACAACACTCGCTGGAGTGTCGCTGTCCCTAGACGGTATTGTCTTCCCTCCACCCAGTGCTGCCTTAGTGCCGGCGTTTGAAGGCAAAACCTAGACGCTGTCGTGTTCTCTCCCCCCAACCAGCATGTCGCCGCAGTGCCGACTTTCGAAGGCAAAACGTAGACGGTGTCGTCTTCCCTCTTCCCAACCACCCATTGCCGCCGGAGTGCCGTCGCAGTGTCGCCGGAGTACCTTTATAAAACGTCTTTTCTTCCTTTTTGGCATGAATTTGTTAATAAATTGTTTAATAATTGTTCTCAAATAACTTATAAGTGGACAAAATGATGAAACAAAAAATCAGGCACTCCAAAAAGAGTTTGGTGTATGTAGTTGACCTTCCTGTGCAAAAAGTTGAACAGAAATACCCACTTATTTTGCCTATGGTACCAGTTCTGTTCCTGCACCATGAGTCTAACTAATTATGTTTTTTTGGCACCACTTTGTTAATAATTTGTTTAATAATTGTTCTCAAATTTCTTATAAATGAAGAAAATGGTGAAAAAAAAATCAGGCACTCCAAAATGAGTTTGGTGTACGTAAAAAGTTCAAATGAAGTTTATTTTGCCTATGATACTAGTTATGTTCCTGCTCCAGGAGTCTTACTAATTATGGTTTTTTTGGCACGAATTTGTTAATAAAATGTTTAATAATTGTTCTCAAATTACTTATAAGTGGAGAAAATGATGAAAAAAAAAATCATGTACTCCAAAACGAGTTTGGTGTACGTAGGTGACCTCGTGTGCAAAAAGTTGAAATGAAGTACCCACTTATTTTGCCTATGACACTAGTTCTGTTCCTGCACCATGAGTCTTAATAATTATGATTTTTTTGGCACAAATTTGTTAATAAATTGTTTAATAATTGTTCTCAAATTACTTATAAGTGGACAAAATGATGAAACAAAAAATCAGGCACTCCAAAATGAGTTTGGTGTACATAGTTGACCTTCCTATGCAAAAAGTTCAACACAAGTACCCACTTATTTTACCTATGGTACCAGTTATGTTCCTGCAACATGAGTCTTACTAATAATAAAAGGAAGAAAAGACGTTTTATAAAGGTACTCCGACGACACTCCGGCGGCACTGGGTGATTGGGAGGAGGGAAGACGACACCGTCTACGTTTTGCCTTCGAACGCTGGCACTGCGGCGACACACTGGCTGGGACGACATCTAGGTTTTGCCTTCGAACACCGACACTAAGGCGGCACTGCAGCGACACTGGGTGGAGGGAAGACAACACCGTCTAGGGACGGCGGCACTCCGGGAGTGTTGTGGCTGGTTGGAAGGAGGTCGAATTTCTCTGAAATGTTATCGACCTTCTCTCTCTCAAATGTTGCAAATATGAAATTTTCGAAATGAACCTCAATTCTAAATTTGCCCCAATTCTCTTATTGTCACGTTATTCTATTATTATAAAATCATTTTTCACGTGCACCAATAAAATTTAGACACATGTCCAATATCTAAATGTTGTCAAAAACATGTTGTTGAAATATCATTTTCCTTTGAAAAATGAAGAAACCCCAAATCAAAAAACCAATTTTGAATCCCAAAATCTATTTCGCAATTCTTCATTTTAAAATAATAAACGAAATAAATAAATAATTAAAACAAGATCACATAGATAAAACAAGTTATGTAAGACGAAATGATTATTTTTCATACATTTAACGTTACGAAAAAAAATTGAACAAAATAAAAAAAATAATGAAACCTAATCAAACAAAAAAATAAAAAGTGAATTTGAAAAAAATTAACTGAATTATTATTTAGGCCTTATTTTTTATTATCATAACAAAAATTAAACATGGAAACTCCACTACAAAATAATAATTAGAATTAAACAACGTAAAAAAATTACCTATATTTTTCTAAAAAATTGTACAAAATAATAAAAAAAACTTAAAAATTATAGTTTTATTCCGCTCTATTTTAATTTTTTTTGTTAAATCTTTATCCTAAAGTCAAATCAAACCATTTGTGTTCTGTTGCCATGGTAAGAGTGTATCCTATTGGATAGTGGATGCAACTGGAAAAGCCACGTCATCTCATCGGCACCATCCATTTGGATTCTCCTTCCTCTCTCACCATTTCCAGTTTTCCACTTCATTATCAAAGTTAACGACCATCATCATTCTTTTTCTTCTCTCCTTCATTTTCCACCTCACAATTCTCTTAGGTCGATTTTGCACTCTTTTTCTGCTCCTTAATCTCTCTGTAAACTCCTTAACTTCCAAAATGTCCCTCTGCTACACTTCCAATTTCATATCATTGAACCATCAAAAAAGCCTTTCCTTAACCTTCTCGTCGGACTCTCCTCGCTTCATCAACCTATTTTCAGTTAAGCATCGGAAACCACACCACCCCATTAAGTTCACCGCTGAAAGATTCAAACCTTTTGCCTCTCTGACGCCATCTCCGCCCACTGAGACTGCCCCATCAAGTTACAGGAGCAAGAGTCCTAAAGATGTTAACGTCTTGGTGGTGGGTTCAACTGGGTACATTGGAAAGTATGTGGTGAGAGAGTTGGTGAAGAGAGGGTTCAACGTCACAGCCATTGCTAGAGAGAGGAGCGGAATTAGGGGTAGTGTTGACAAGGATCAGACGTTGAATCAGTTAAGAGGGGCCAATGTGTGTTTCTCGGATGTGACCAATCTGGATGCTTTTGAAGGGTCTTTGAATAGCTTGGGGAATTCTTTTGATGTTGTGGTGTCTTGCCTTGCAAGTAGAAATGGAGGGGTGAAGGACTCTTGGAAGATTGATTATGAGGCAACAAGGAATAGCCTTGTTGCTGGAAGAAAACGAGGGGCTTCACATTTTGTGTTGCTTTCAGCAATATGTGTGCAGAAGCCCCTCCTTGAGTTTCAGCGTGCCAAGTTGAAGTTTGAGGATGAGTTGATGAAGTTAGCTGACGAGGATGGTGGATTCAGTTATAGTATAGTGAGGCCAACCGCATTTTTCAAGAGTTTGGGAGGTCAGGTTGAGTTGGTGAAGGATGGGAAGCCATATGTCATGTTTGGAGATGGGAAACTGTGTGCTTGTAAGCCTATGAGTGAGTCAGATTTGGCTTCTTTTATTGTGGATTGTGTGCTTAGTGAGGATAAAGTTAACAAGGTGTTGCCAATTGGAGGGCCTGGAAAGGCGTTGACACCACTGGAACAAGGAGAGATGCTGTTTAGGCTTTTGGGGAAGGAGCCAAAATTCTTGAAAGTTCCAATAGGAATAATGGATTTTGCCATTGGGGTTCTTGATTTTCTGGTCAAAGTCTTTCCTTCACTGGAAGATGCTGCTGAGTTTGGGAAAATTGGAAGGTACTATGCGGCAGAAAGTATGTTGCTTTTGGATCCTGAGACTGGAGAGTATAGTGCTGAGAAGACACCTAGCTATGGAAATGATACATTGGAAGAGTTTTTTGCTAGGGTTCTCAGGGAGGGCATGGCTGGTCAAGAGCTAGGTGAGCAAACAATATTTTAAGACGGTTGTGGTTAGATATGTATGAACACAATAAGGCAATTAAAGAAACCAGTTTTGTTTCTGTAAATGCATGTATTAAGCTAGAGTCATTGTAATATTACAAGCTTAGACATTGCTGAAAGAAATTCAAGTCCCTGAAAATGAATTGTTGAAGATTCATTCTTAAATTGAATTGCACTATCATTCCCCTGTTTATACATCGTTTATTGCTTTTGGCAGCTGAGTTTGATGTACTAAACCAAGTTCGTTTTAGTTTTGCATATGAATATAGTGTTATATTTTCTTAAATATACTACTACATAAGTTTGCCATTGCCATGACTAATTGTTATTGTCTTCAATATGTGAACCAATTTAGAATGGATGGACTAAACCCTATTTTAAAGCAAGCTAGGGGAGTAGGATTTGCACAATTAAATATAAAAGCATTAACCATATTACTTGTGCTTGATTGATTAGTGATAAACATATTTTGCTTTTGAGGGAGAAAGATAATCGGATAATTCTTTTCAGCACAAATAGAATGGGAAATACAACTGGATCCATGGAGACATCGTTTACACTTCACAAACGTGAGAAATGCTAGATGGGCATTACTTGACACAACTTTTCAATATGTACATTATTCCTAGATGTAATTCATATGAAACTTGGTGAATATGGAGTCTACCTGCATCATATAGCAAGACTCACATGAATTTCATTCAATGACAAAGAATATGTGAAAAGAATGTGTTACTATCATTCATTTTCACATATGGTCACCACCTTAGAAGAAACACTCACAAAGACCAAAAGGGTATTCACACCAAACTATGAATATTAACTCGACACACTGATTTAGTGAATATGTATATGCTGAATGGCTCGTATTCCTTCCTTCTACTTGGGGACTCGGCTGTAAATGGTGAAAGCTGAAAGCCAGATGAGCAGAACAGTGATAATGCTGCCAAACAAAGCCACAGCTATGGATCCAGCAAGATGCCTACAGAACTTGTCGTAGACATTGCAAACTTTTATCCAACCCACATGACTGTTTCCCTTTAAACCAATATATGCCACAGTTCCTGCTGCTCCTGTTGCTGAGGCTATTATCCCCAGTATTAGCTGTACCAAGTCATGGTGAACGACTTATCATAATCTCTTTATTTTGGTTTTGTATGTAAAGCAAGAAAGTTAAGAAAACAAGATGAATAGCAATGTGGAAAGAAAAGTTAATAGATCAATTACTGTATCCCAGAAGATAAAGTTGAGGAGGAACTTCAGTTTGAATTCTGGCTTCTGGATTACAGCGATAGAGGCTAGAGCAGAAACGAGGGCATAAAGGCCAGAGACACTGAATGCAGCCACAAAATATCTACATGCATATCAATTTGTCGAGGTAAAATTGTCATTGAATGATCTTTAGAAGATGTATTTGACAAAGAAAGAGAGAAGAAAAAGAAGCAAATAGAATTAGTCTTCATAATAAATTTATGTGAATGGTGACTTAGGATCTTTAAATTAAAAATACAGAAACAAAAATCTTGAAACGAGCATGACCTTGGGAATATACAACATAAACAAAAAACAAAACATATACTCACAATGAAGGAAGGAAAAAAGAAAACTTTACCTTGTGTTTGCAAAGCAAGTAATAAAGCCATCTGATCAATCATTTACTTTTGCAATAAAATTCCTACAAGACCATTATATTCCATTCTTATTTTAAAGTTTGGTACTCCTAAACCTCTAAAATTGTCTCACAGAACTCGATAATTTAACAAAAACAACTTAAAGCAGTGAAGGGTAACTTTTATCTCAAGGTCGGTATGCTTTTTGCCACTGATTCTTCTTTTGTATCAAGATACTTGATCCTGTATCACAAATAGTAAATCTGCAAAGATTTTGAATGATTCTCAACTTACACAAAAGCTGGTGAGTGCTGGAACTTGGCTGGCTGAGGTACAAGCGTACCTTGGAAGAGGACTAGCTCTGTTTGATCACTGGAGACAATCACTCCAAGTGCCACCACTGATGCCGCCAACAACAGGAATCTGAGGATCACATGAACTTTGAAATAATCCACTCCAGCCGGAGGAGGTGGTGTTGAAGATGATTTGTACTCAATATCTGTAGAAGCCATGAAGTGGTGCTTATGAGCAAGGTGAGTAATGAAGTTGATTTGAGTGGTAGGTACTAGTAGTAGACTTAGTGGGACTTGCAAATTGCAACTTTGAAAGATGCAGGGTGGAGATAGTTGAGCAATGAAGTTATCTATTTCCTTATATACAGAATTGGCCTTTGTGGGAAGCCAATTGAATCTAAAAGATATAAAAGCAAATGAGTTGGAGTTCCCTGCAGGCTAAGTGATATGGTTTCACCAGTTGCTTATTAGTTGTGCATGTGTCATTGAGTCTTACTCCTAATAGCATTAACATGTCATGATATTATTCACATGTCATGATGTAACTGTATTTTAAAATTCCATCTGTTAAAAGAAATTTAATTATAAGCTGAATGTCTCACCTTTTAAATAGAAGACTTAATTAATAATTTAACTTTTATATTTTGGTCTTTGATTTGTTTTGGTCAATATATTTATTTTTGTACTCAATTCTTATTTTAATAAAAATAGATTCCATTAAATTCCTATTTATGTAAAAAAAAAAAACTCAATATGGAATATTAACACATTTAAAAATTTCATGTGTCAAGATCTAAATATGTTACGTGTCAAAATTGTTTAATCATCTTTTATTTTGAAAGTATTACGTATTAAAATAAGAGAAATTTTAAGATAGAGGATAATCCAGATTTTAAAATGTGGTATACCTAAATTTTAACATGTCATTTTTAAACGATATTACGTTAATCAACTATAGTTAATTCAATGGAAAAAGTTATATTAAATTTTTTTACAAAGTAAATATTCAATTGAGTCATATGAAACTATTATTACACTTAGAAAATTAATATATATTTAAATTATTATTGAATTCAAATATTGAATAATATAAAACTATTGAATTTTCGGAATGATTGTTGATTATTTCTTTTACTTATTTTCTTAAACCAGTGTTACCATTATAAGCAAAATAAAGTATAAAACAAGATTGTAAATCTGACTCATTAACAAACTCGTATAAATTAGACTCAAAGTTGAAGAAAAGTAAAGAAATATACGAAGGTAAGAAAATGGAGTGGAATGTAAACGAATGAATTTTGAAGTAAAAAATAGTGTTAAGTTGATTTTAAATTTATACGTAAAATGTTAGGAACTGAACCTTGTTAAGATTACACAATTTGAGGTACAAAGAAATGTTGGCTTACATTTACCAAACAACATAATTAACCAGAAAATTACTAGGATGAGTTGTTGACATATCTCTTAACATGTTTGATGGAAAGTTAAATGTTAGTTTTAACTTCCTTATTAGAAAGTCCCCTTCACGCCGATGTATAAACATGGAGTGATCAGATAGCGGTCCGATAACGGGTGAGAACAAAATGCCCACTATGGGTGGTCCGATAGTGGTTCGACAACGGTTGGAATAGAAATGCCCAATAAACAAGAAATATCAATAGGATAGGCTCTAACCTAACTCTGATACCATGTTAAGAAGTGAGTTTCAAGCCTAACTCAATCTCATAAACTAGTTTGTAAGATGAAGTTTGCACCTTACTTATATATTATAATTTAATCTTATATCTAGTTGATGTGAGACTTCCAACATTCCTTTCAAATGCTTAATCAAACTTTAGTGTTTTGCTTATAAAATATTCAACACTAAAATGAACATTATTTTGACTGTCATTGTGTGGTCTTCTCTCACATTCCACTTCTGCTTGAAAATGGTAAAAATATGTTTTAATATATCTTTTTAAAATAGTGGAATCATAATGTTCAATAAGTTTATTATTTTTTATAATAATTAATTTGAAAAAGACATTAAAAACTTTTTTTTATGTATTGAGTGTGGATAGTCCACGTTCTATTGATTCTAGTAGGTTTTATGGTTTTCTCCCATTTTAAGTAGGTTTTAGACTTAGAAGAAGGGTAGGTTTTTAAGAAAAAAAAAACTTTGTTTTGTCCTTTCATCTAACCCCTTTATGTATGTTAAAATAATTTAATCAAACCTTAAAACTCTTGTATGTTTAGTTCAACCTATGCCGATAAACTTAAAGATATATCCTTTTGGTCTGTTCAACTGAACAAGAATCCAAGAATCTCAAATTTCGTTTCTCTTTATAAATCGATTGAACAGGAAATGTAACACCTTGCTAATGTTGACCATTTTTCTATTAAGTTTATGTAGGGATGATAAGGTAGTGAATATATTTAACTTTGTTACGTATGGGATTTTAAAATGATAAAGAAATATATCACACTAAAGAAAAATTATATCATCAAATATCAGAAGATATATATCTTTTTTTTCTTATCAAATCTCAAAAAAAAAATTATAAAGTTATATAATTACATAAATATTGGAATAGAATATTAAGTAACAATTGTATAAGTATAAAATAATTATAGAAAAATAAATAATTGTAAAAAAAATAAACATGCATATGCATAATAAAAAATTTACGATAATTACAAATTGATGAATACCGAACAAATTAAATTATTGAGAAAGATAATAATTATGTAGCATAGAAGACTTATTTAAGTTAAACTAAATAAAAAATAAATAAATAAGATAAAAATCTTAAGTTATAAAATAAATTAAGATTTTGCACATAATAAACTATTTTCACGTAATAAAATATAAATAATAAATAAAAATAATAAGAGAGCAAAATGACATGATAATTGTCCATACATAATTTAATTCAATAAAATTGTAATTTTTGTTTTTTAAATGTAATGTATCATCTCAACAAAATAAATTATAATTGAGACTGTGATTAAAAAATATTTAAAGTTTGAGTGAAATGAATAAAATAATTGAGAAGAAATAGAAAAATAAATAACAAAAAGAAAATGGACTCTTCAGATCAAACATAAACAAAGAAAAAAAAACAAAATAATAAGAATAATTATTTTAAATTATTTAATACATCAATTTTGTTTTGATAATTTAAAATAAAAACAAAAATACTAAAATTCACTTCAAAATTCTCCAATCAAAATATTTAATTTAAAAAATACAAAATTAAATATTAACTACTCACAACCAATTCATATAAGACATTTTGTTAAAGTCATAACAATTTTAAATTATTGTTCTGGAACGATCTTATACCATTCCTACTTTTATTATATACTTTCAAAGCCAAATTAAGAAACCTCATCTGCTAATTATGCAAATGCAAGCAATAATAGTGCGCAAATAAATTAAAAGTGTGAAAATAAGTGCATAGAATTTTATATTTAGCTTATTAGATTTGGAAGCCTAGCTATTAAGGGAATTCTAGTATGTAGATGCTCTTAGTCAAAACAGTAATTAATTTAATTGTGGATTTTTGTCGGCTAAATTCAAGTGCTTAATCATGCTCACTTCAAACACACACAAAAGTTTCATGGCTACTTCTTCTTGCACCCCTCGTTTTTCTTTTACCTCCATTTTTTTTCTTTTTCCCATTTTACCTTCATAACAACAAACCAGATAACATAATAATATGAAAGATGGGAGATGTGATGAGAATCGAAAATCCAGTAAATCTTTTTGAGAGGTATAGTTGATGAATTTCAAAATCTAAACCCTAAAAGCGCAAAAGATTTTTAAATTCGATAAATATTAAAAGAAGATTATGAAACTAAATTTTTTTACATTTAATTGAATTTCAAATTTTGATAATCAAAAAAATTATATACATAATTTGATAAAAAAATTGTCAACGAATTTTAAAATTTGATGAAAAAAAATTAACACTTAAATTAATTTTGAAATCCCATAAAACAAAAAATTCATACATAATTCGAAAAAAAAAATCCACTTAATCGGATAAAAAATAAAATTTCACTTCTTTATCATTGTTTTCATCACGTCGCTTTTCAGTATCTTTGTGTATCATTTTCATAATGAACAATAACCCTTCTCTAGTAATTTTAATTATATGTAGCCTTTTCTTTAATGCACTGTGTTTTAACTGTCGCTTAATTTACTATAATAAATTTTGGAGCGATTCTCCCTGCACCTCACCGGCTTCGTCCTGCACCTCCAAAACATATTTTAATTCCGAGGATACCCTTCGTCCTTTCACACAAAGACAATATGCCGTATCTCAAACATCTCAAACTCAAACCCTACACCTCCCTTCCAAATCAGTTCTCATTCTTTTTCTCTCCCTCATTCTGCTATTCTTCTCTCTGCCATGTACCAGTACCTTCCATTTTTCTGGCGTCCAGGTTAGTACCTTCCTTATCTGCTTTCTTTGCTGTTCTATGCATGTGCTTGGTTGGGTGTTCGTGCGCCGAAGGTTAGTTCGTGTTCGTCGGAGAGCGTTTGTTGGAGTTGCACAAGGAAACCGCAGTTGGAAGTGCGGTCAGGGAAACCGTAGTTGGAAGTGCGGTCAGGGAAACCGCATTTCGAACTGCGGCAAAGACAAACCGCAGATTCACAAACCCACTCACCGCAGTTCGAAATGCGGCACGGAGAATCCAATTATTTTTTTGAATTATTTTTTTTCTTTTGTTAAATTTTGTTGAATTTGTTATTTTTCAATAAATTTAATTTTCATAATATATTATTTATTATGTATTTAATTTTATTTAAGTATTTTAATTTTTTATGAAATTGAAATAATTATTAAATTGTTTATTGAATTAAATAATAATTATTATCTGTGAGTTAAATATTATTTTGGATTTATTTATAATAATTTAATTATTATATATGTAGTTAAAATGCGGTTAAAAAAATGCGGTTCAAAAATAAAATCAAAAAATAAAAACCGCATTTCCGCACTTCGAAGTGCGGTTAACATAAAAACCATATAAACAATGCACTTCAAAGTGCGGCTACAGAGAAAACGCACTTCGAAGTGCGGCCACTAGTTTCCGCACTTCGAAGTGCGGTTAGGAGATTAGACATTAATTCTTTAATTAAGTTTGACTTTTTATTAAATGAAGGGTAAAAAGGTAAAATTGGGGGTGCAGGAGGAAGGAAGTGAGGTGCAGGGAGAATCCCTCTAAATTTTGACCAACCTCATTCTTTTTCCAAAATCCAAGAATTTAACTTTTTGATGTTCAGGGAACTTCATCATCTCCTTCATGGTCTTGTTAGTATATGAACAGAGTGTAACAAACAACCATCTAATAAGGGATTCATTTCTTACAATTTCCTTTCAATAAGTTTTAGTGTACCATAATCAATGTCAATGCTAAATTTAGAAAAACAAAATGCAGTGAAAGTTTCCCTTGACTGCGTTATGTGGTGGCACTGTTGAGCTTATGGTGCTCTGAAGCGGCCCAAGGAGAAGAAACTAACCATTCGCTTAGAGAAGGTGGTGGACTGCTTCAAGTGGAGATTCATCTGTGCGGAGTCCCAGAGCAACAATCCCAACCACCACACCAACAACCACATCTCATTAAGATCCCAAAACCAGTTCTTCCACTTCACCTTCCCCAAGAAACACAAGGAAATGGTGCTAGCTGCTACTGATAGAACCCCAAACCGAACACAACTCAACTCAACCCAATCCAACCAAACCAAACTTAATTCCAACCTCACTTAAACAAATATTTAAATATTATGTCAAACATAAAGTTCATTTTTATCTTTCTTTTCTTTTCTTCGGTGAATTTATCATTTGGCGAATTTATCGTTTGATGAATTTATCATTTGATGATTTATCGTTTGGTGAATTTATCGTTTGATAAATTTATCGTTTGGTGAATTTATCATTTGGGCAATTTATCGTTTCGTGAATTTATCGTTCATTGAATCTATCGTTTAGTGAATGCTTAAATGCTTACTTCGTCCCCATGTTAAGAGGTAAATTTTTGTTTAGTACCCGGTTTTAAAAATAAAGACATTGGGTCCCTATGTTAAGAAAAATATATGAATAAGGTCCATAAAGAAAGAACAAGTTCAACAAATCATCAAAGAAAAAGTTGAACAAGAGATAGAAAAAGCTGGACAGCAGAAGAGAGAAAAGAAAAAGTGCGGCCACATCAGCATGGACTTAACGTCGTTGTTGTCAACTTAACGGACATGACCTTATTCATACATTTTTCATAACATAGGGACCCAATGTCTTCATTTTTAAAACCGGGTACTAAACAGAAATTCACCTCTTAACATGAGGACGAAGTAAACATTTAAGCCTTTAGTGAATCTATCGTTTAGTGAATTTATCGTTTTGTGAATTTATCGTATGGTGAATTTATAGTTTAGTGAATTTATCATTACGTGAATTGATCGCTCAGCGCCTTTATCGCTTACTGAACTTATCGCCTAGTAAATTTATTGCTTAGTCAATTTATCGCTTAGTTAATTTATCGTTTAGTCAATTTATCGCTTAGTGAATTTCTCGCTTAGTGAATTTATAGCTTGGTGAATTTATCGCTTGGTGAATTTGTGGCTTGGCGAATTTATCGTTTGGTGAATTTATCGTTTGGTGAATTTATCGTTTGGTGAATTTACCGTTGGGTGAATTTATCATTTCGTGAATTTATCATTTATCGAACTCATTGTTTAGTGAATTTATCGTTTAGTGAATTTATCGTTACGTGAATTTATCATTTAGTGAATATATAGTTTAATGAATTTATCGTTTAATGAATTTATCGTTTAGTGAATTTATCGTTTAGTGAATTTATCATTTAGTGAATCTTCGTTTTGTGAATCTATCGTTTAGTGAATTTAACATTTAATGAATTATTGTTTAGTGAATTTATAGTTTAGTGAATTTATCGTTTAGTGAATTAATATCGCTTAGTGAATTTAACGCTTACTGAATTTATCGCTTAGTGAATTTATCGCTTAGTGAATTTATCCCTGAGTGAAATTATCCCTTACTGAATTTATCGCTTAGTGTATTTATTGCTTAGTGAATTTACCGTTTGGTGAATTTATCGTTTTATGAGTTTATCGTTTGAATTTATCATTTGATCAATTTATCGTTTGGTGAATTTATCATCAAGTAAGTTTATCGTGTGGTGAACTTATCGTCTGGTGAATTATCGTCTGGTGAATTTATCATTTGGCGAATTATCGTCTGATGAATTTATCGTTTGGTGAATTTATCGTGTCGTGAATTATCGCTTGGTGAATTTATCGTTTGGTGAATTTATCCTTTGGTGAATTTATCCTATGGTGAATTTATCGTTTGGTGAATTTATCGTTTGATGAATTTATTGTTTGGTGAATTTGACCGCTAGGTGAATTTATAGTTTCGTGAATTTATCATTTATCGAATTTATTGTTTAGTGAATTTATCGTTTACTGAATTTATTGTTACTTGAATTTATCATTTAGTTAATATATCGTTTAATGAATTTATCGTTTAGTGAATTTATCGTTTAGTGAATCTATCGTTTTGTGAATCTATCATTTAGTGAATTTATCGTTTAATGAATTTATTGTTTAGTGAATTTATAGTTTAGTGAATTTATTGTTTAGTGAATTAATATCGCTTAGTGAATTTTTCGCTTAGTGAATTTTTCTCTTAGTGAATTTATCCCTTGGTGAAATTATCCCTTACTGAATTTATCGCTTAGTGAATTTATTGCTTAGTGAATTTATCGTTTGGTGAATTTATTATTTTATGAGTTTATCGTTCAAATTTATGATTTGATCAATTTATCGTTTGGTGAATTTATCATTAAGTAAGTTTATCGTGTGGTGAATTTATCGTCTAGTGAATTATCGTCTGGTGAATTTATCGTTTGGTGAACTTATCGTTTGGTGAATTATCGTTTGGTGAATTTATCGATGAGTGAATCATCGTCTGGTGAATTTATCGTTTGATAAATTTATCGTGTCGTGAATTATCGTTTGGTGAATTTATCGTTTGATGAACTTATCGTTTGGTGAATTACCATTTGGTGAATTTATCGTTTGGTGAATTATCGTATGGTGAATTAACCATTTGGTGAATTTATCGTTTGGTGAATTTATCGTTTGGTGAATTTATCGTTTGGTGAATTATAGTTTGGTTCGTTTGGTGAATTTATCGTGTGGTGATTTATCGTTTGTTGAATTTATCGTCTAATGAATTTATCGTTTAGTGAATTTATCGTTTAGTGAATTTAATTTTTAGCGAATTTATCGCTTAGTGAATTTATCGTTTCGTGAATATATCATTTCGTGAATTTATCGTCTAGTGAATTTATCGTTTAGCGAATTTATTCTTTAGTGAATTTATCATTTAGTGAATATATCGCTTAGTGAATTTATCGCTTAGTGATTTTATCGTTTAGTGAATTTATTCTTTAGTGAATTTATCGTTTAGTGAATATATCGCTTAGTGAATTTATCGCTTAGTGATTTTATCGTTTAGTGAATTTATCTTTTAGTGAATTTATCGTTTAATGAATTTATCGTTTGGTGAATTTATTGTTAAGTGAATTTATCGTTTCGTGAATATATCGTTTCATGAATATATCGTTTCATGAATTTATCGTCTAGTGAATTTATCGTTTAGTGAATTTATTCTTTAGTGAGTTTATCGTTTAGTGAATATATCGCTTAGTTAGTGAATTTATCTTTTAGTGAATTTATCGTTTAGTAAATTTATCCTTTAGTGAATTTATCTATTAGTGAATTTATCGTTTAGTGAATTTATCGTTTCGTGAATATATCTTTTCGATAATTTGTTGTTTAGTGAATATATCGTTTATTGAATATATCGTTTGGTGATTTTATCCTTTGGTCAATTTATTGTTTGATCAATTTATCGTTTGGTCAATCTATTGTCCGGTGAATTTATTGTTTGTTCAATTTATTGTCTCGTGAAGTTATCGTCGTGTGAATTATCGTGAGGTGAATTTAAAATTTATCGTTTGGAGAATATATTGTTTCTTGAATTTATCATTTAGTGAATTTATTGCTTGGTGAATTTATTGCTTAGTGAATTTATCGTTTAGTCAGTTTATCGCTTAGTGAATTTATCGCTTAGTGAATTTATCATTTGGTGAATTTATCGTTTGGTGAATTTATCGTTTGGTGAATTTATGGTTAGGTGAATTTATCGTTTGGTGATTTATTGTTTGATAAATTTATCGTTTGGTGAATTTACCATTGGGTGAATTTATCGTTTCGTGAATTTATTGCTTAGTGAATTTATCGTCAGTGAATTTATTGTTTAATTTGTTAAAATTTGTTTTCAACGTATTAACTTTTTCGTGTTTTCATACTACTCTATTTTAATCTATTAAAATTTATTTTTAAATGAAAATAACAAATTGAAGTATAGTTTTATTTCATTAAAATATTACGGAATTACTACCACTAATTTTGGCATGGTAAGAGAGTAGAACCATGTTCAACACATAGTTGAAGTAAGCGAACAATTTTTATTATAATATTAATATAATTGTTATTATAATAAAAGTATTTAATTTTGTCAAATTTGTTTATAATAAAATATACATATAATTGGTAAGTTGGAAATTGTGTTAATATTATAAAAATATAGAAAAAGTGTTAAAATATTTACATCATTATATAGTGTCTAGAATTATTATGATTATACTGTGTTTAAGGTTGTTTTATTTATCATGTATTTTGTATTAAATTTTAGAAAGAGAAGGAGAGATCCATAGTTTCAGACTCTATTACTTTTATTCGAATTATTTTTATTTTATTTTTTAATATAATTATTAAAATAATAATTATATTTTAACAATTATTAAAATATGAAAATATATTAAATAATATAAGAATTTTAAATTAAATTAAAAAATAATTTAAATTTTAAATAAAAAACAAAAGTTTTAAGAAAATTTAATCGCTATCAAATTCCAAAACATATATTAACGGATTTCATCCGATGGAATTTTCTTTTAAAATTTTCTTTTTTATTAATTTTAGTTTTTTATGTATATCGTTTTTATTATTAGTTGTCATCACCATTATTATTATATATTTAAAAATTTTATTTACAAAAATAAATACAACGTATGTGATTTGTTTCAGGAGTTTTAGTTGAGAAATAGATACTTGGAGACTTTTAAAATCATAATAAACTATTTTTATAAAAGAAGTTATATTTAATATTTTTTTATTGATTAATCATATTTTTTTTATCTTCATTATAATTTTTATTATTAATTTTATTTATTCAAATTTTTTATCTTTAAAATTTGTAATATTTTGAATGGAATCTGCCTTATAATTTTTTCTCAATTTACATATTCTATTATTAATATAATAAGAAAAAAATCGTAAGTTAAAAAAAAAAAAGAATGAATTTAGAGAAGGAACTTTCTAAAATCCATCTCCTTCAATGATTCAAATTGGAATTCGTTTTGACAAGTTGTTCCTTGAAAGATAAAAACAGAAAATTTCAACATGTGTATATTTTTTCTTTAATTTTCAGAATGGATAATAATAGACTGTAAATAAACCGAGGCTGCCCAAATACACTCTGCTCTGTGTATGGAGTTAGTCAAGGATAGAAAATACGGAGAGGCTGCTAAAGAATGGACTAGATGCAAAAACTCTTTAGATATTTAAAAAAAAAATTGTTTCAAGAAAATAATTTTAAATTACCTTTCTTTCTTTTTATTTTGGAAAATAATCAAATTATAAGGTAAAAGTACGATGTCTGCATAAATATCTATTCATGGTTCATTACCTACACTACCTACCACATATATAGTGCATCAGTTAATGGTTTATAAATCTATTTTCATTTAATTAACCGTCTCAAAATATTGAATATAATTTTTATTATAATAAAAGTATTTAATTCTGTCAAATTTGTTTATAGTAAACTATATAATTTCTGAGTTGGAAATTGTGTTAATATCATCTAAAATTAAATTTGAAGAAATTTCTTCCTAACGAATCTATTGAAAAAAAAAGATAAAAAATTAAAATTAATTTTTCCGAATAAGAGGAATAATATCATTAGGTAGAATAATTGATGATTTAATTCAACTAATAAATTATTTAATTTGAACAAAATATTTTGAAATTATAAATTTTAATAATTGATGACGCATTTACTTCCATTCAATATAATCAAAAGAGAGTTGGATTTTTCTTAAATAAACCTATCTAAAGTCTTGACATTTTCTTTTCTTTCAAAGAATTTAAATCTTGGCACATTCGCAATTGTTACTGGAAAACAGAACAGAGAAGAGAAAAGGGAAGGAAAACAGAGCAGAGAAAAGAAGAAGAAAGCTTGTGATCTTAAAAATGGGAAGAAGGGGGAATTCTACCTAAGATATTATGTGGGGCACAAGGGTAAGTTCGGCCACGAGTTTCTTGAATTCGAGTTCAGACCCGACGGCAAGCTCCGTTACGCCAACAACTCCAACTACAAAAACGACATCATGATCCGCAAGGAGGTGTACCTTACTCCCGCTGTTTTACGTGAGTGTCGCCGCATAATCGCAGAGAGCAAAATCATGAAGGAGGACGACAACATCTGGCCGGAACCCGATCGGGTGGGGCGCCAGGAGTTGGAGATTGTCATGGGGAACAACCACATTTCCTTCGCAACTTCCAAGATTGGGTCTCTCGTCGACGTTCAATCAAGTGCCGATCCGGAAGGCCTACGAATCTTTTACTTTCTTGTCCAGGTCACTCGCATGTCTCATTTTCATATCATTATATTGCTGTTGGGTTCAGTTTCTGAAATTTGGTTATAGATGTGTAAAAAAAATGCCAGCTAAATAATTTATTCCAAAAGGTGAAATATTTTTTTGAAGGTTCTGTCAAGTTTTTTTAATAGCGTGCTCTTGTGCCATTTTAGTGGCTAGCAGTAAGTCTTGATTTCAGAAAAGACTCTCTGAATAGATACATTCACATTCACGTTAGGGCATGAGGCACTGTTGTTGGGATTTCAATTTCCAAAACTAATTGTTGTACGAAATCTAAGGAAGCAATATGACTGTCTCTATTTGATATGTGCAATCTTAATACAGAAAATATGAAAGCATGTACTGTACAATGCCCAATTCATTAGGATACAATGATATCAAAAGAGATCGTGCATATCTTGCAACCCTGCTTCAAACTCATTAAGTTCTTTGATTTCTCACTTACATATAAACGAAGTGAAATTTTATGTGAAAGCAACTAAAATTTATGACTTCTATTGCTATGCTTGCTGCCCACTAAAAGTTGTATGATAAAATATCAGAGCATCAGGTTACGCTTGATGATCCACTTGTTTTTGCTTAAGCCAGAAAGCCTTTGAAATTCTAAAATAGTATATTAGAGTAACAAATTTTATCTATTCGTTATTTTATTGAGAAAAGTTATCATCATGAATCATTCTGGAATGTTGTTTTGGGTCATAGCTTGCACTTTGATTTGTGTCAATTTTACATGTTTAATTGTAGTCAAAATGAAGAACGTTTCTATTCAGCTGTGAACTTAAAGTGGTTTTAGGTTCAATCAAAAGACAACAGTGTTGTGGTTATGCTATTTGTAGTACTTTAAAGTATTAAATGGTCAACACTAACTTGCAAAGGAAGTAAAGAACTATGTCTTGTTATCATGCTAAAATTCTTTTGGTATTAAATATTGACCTTGGTTTTGAGGAAAAACTGGGTGGTACACAGTCATCTCATGGACCTCATTTTGGAAGACAGACAACCACCGCATAACCAGCACGGATTAATCATTATAAAAGACCAAATTACTCCCGTGTTTTATGAGCAACCATTGATTTGTTCTGTAGTGAGTCTATGAAAGAATTTCTTGGCATTTAGGTTATAATTAGGACTCCCAACAACATAAATACTTTCCAAGTACATTTATTGGTATCAGATTAAGCTCAAGATCCCAAATGAAAATTAAAACTGCTTAAAAACCGAATAGAAATATCAGCCTATGACGAGGGTCTATGAAAATTGGTAAGATAGTTTTATTAGTATATAACTCAATAAAAAAAAACTGAAAATAAACTGACCTTATATAAATAACTATACTTTGACCTGAAATTTCCCAGTGTAGTTAATGTCAGAATTTCAATTCCATAATTCTAGAGTCAATTTAGCTGATATTTGAAAATTCCTTTGTTCTAGGTTTTTCCGGACTATATTTCTGAATGTTTTATAGTGATGCGTGTTCTCCATGATATGTTATTATTTTTCTTAGTCCGTGATATTTAGTTTCGTGGAGGAAACTCCGGTGAATAATAGCAGCTGCTCATTAGTTCCATGAATGCTAGATTTTCCTTTTGTCAACCTGTGCCTTTGGTTTATTTTATTTTTTTATATTTACTGTTTGCAGGATTTGAAGTGTTTTGTCTTCTCTCTCATTTCTCTCCACTTCAAGATCAAGCCCATATAAGGTGTTCGAAATATTTGAGGGTGTAACCCCTGTACCAAAGTGTTGATTGGAAATGTTACATTTGGAAGTAATGCGTTTTTTTTATCAGAATTTATTGAAATGGAAAAAATATTTTTGTATTTTTGGGTCGAAATTTATACATTCTATTTGAATAAGATTTTAAAATATATTATTTTCAAATCAATTTTAACTGAAATCCATTTTTTAGAGTTCATTCAAATAATTATCTATCATATTCTTTTTTTAAAAATGGGTTTACGGCAATAAGGCCATTGAATGCAAGGGTCAATCTTATTTTACCTTTTGTGAGTCATGTTTTTTTAGATTTTCCTGCAAGCTTTGTTTTAATGCAATTACCTTATAGGTCTGCATATTTATACTTTTTTATGTACATTTTAGTATAAGTAATGAGTAATTTTTATATGACTAAGTTTCATTTAAGATTTATAATTTTATTTAAGTCCTTCTCGTATCATATTAACATACTTTAACTATATTTATAATGTGATATGAGATATGGTTGGTTCAATTCATAGATAATTAGCAGCATAGTTCTTGTGTTTAATTTAGTTAGTTAAATTCTTGAACACCTTGTGATCAATCATGTATGAATATTCGTTTGATTCAAGAGTTTATTAATATTTCTCTCGTGTGGGTGGAAAATCCCAGTATTCTTTATTTTAGTTTCTTCTTAAATGTTGTTATTTGATCTAATTATAATTTAGTTTTAGAATTAATTTAATTTCACAAAATTAGTTTTAAAACCAATATATATAATATATATATATATATATATATATATATATATATATATGTTACCTTAGTCTTATTTCTAATAAATATGTATTTTTATTTATTTTTTCTAATGCTCCTGTCCATCTCCAATATGGGGCATGGAACGTAGAAAATGTGGTATGTGACATCCCAAAATATATAGCAATGTATATATGTAGAATGCATCGATTATAATAATAGAAAGCAGTTAAGAGTACACAATAGATAGGATTAAGGAGTAAAGTTATCCAAGTCTGGCTCGGAAGTTTTAAAACTTAAGTACAAGTTCGTAATTCTCCAAAATACATGATTGAATAAAGATTCAATGGGACCTAAAGAGTGTTTCCAAAATACAGATAATGATAAAATGAAGGCTAGAAGTCTTTCAAAATAAAGAGCTATTTAAATTAAGAGCTAGTAGAAATCTTAAGCACTAGGGGCTGGGTCTTCCTCAACTTCCAAAGCTTGCTCCAAAGGTACATCATCACCTACTGCTCACATCCAAAGGATTGGATGATCATCGCAAGGGGGAAAGCAAACACATGCAACACATACAAATGCAAGGGTGAGCTAGGTCTCAAACAATCATACAATTCATTTTCAATCAATCTAGCATTTCCCAGAATATCCATACACACATAAACACCTTAGTCATCATAAACACAAGCATTTATTTCATAAAACTCATCAAGACAAGCATCCTATCATGTTAAGACTCTAGACACGTCCGGACTTGGAATGAATGTAGAGCTGGGGCGGGTTGTGCACTTGTGATGGCCCCTACTGCTTTGCAAAGCCATTGCCGAGGGGTTCCACCCGACCATACACAAGGCTAGTCCGTTACCGCGGAATAGACCTTCAGTGATAGCGCCTACCCTAGGACCTCCCACTACTCCCACCACACGCGTCAATCCTCTCTAAGTGAGAATGAAAGACCGTTGGAGTGTTAGGGATAACTCCCCATATGGAAGCCTCTCACATTCATTCAATACACTAACTGATCCCACCGAGAGATCTTAATTTCATATTCAGTCCGACCACTTTAAATCACATGATATTCCTCTTGGATCAATAATGTACCTCATAAACCACTTTGATTCACCAAACATAAACTTTCATAGTCATTCAAGTGCATTCTTACTATATTGTCTCATACCAAACCCATACACCATCATACAACATCAACCATGTCATAAAAACCACTCATACATTACATACTTTCACAAAACCATCACTTATTAACACAAATTTCTTTAGGACTTTTAATTTTCAATACTTAAGTAATTCAAACAGCTTGGAGACCCTCACCAATGGCTCCGGAAGGGTCAAAAACCCCCAGAACGACCTAAAGAACGTCCAAAACGGACATCCAGAACCCCACAAACTATCAAAAACTATCCTGGATGATTTTCCGACGACAATAATCGATTATCATATGTGATAATCGATTATTTGCGAGAGCTTTGAAGAGGATACAACTCTCTGACTAAAATAATCGATTATCAAGTGAGATAATCGATTATTCTTATCAGTTTTTGACAACAACGTGATTTTTCTGGTTTTGGTGCATCTTAGACATATCCAAATGAACAAATTAAAATTTGTAACACTAATATTGATATGAAACATGTTTATAGATGAAAGTAAAGTATTGCATTGGTCATTTGGATGGGAATTAGATGTACTAAACCAACTCAATTTCTACTCCAAAACATCTAACTCAATAACTAGAAGACCCCAAACCCAATTCTAACACTTTGTACCTATTCTGACCAATTTGGTGACTCAAACAAGTCACAATCCACTTGCTAAGACTGCCCCAATAGCCCAATTATGCCCAGAACTCCTAACTCTCAAATTCACTACCTCACTTCCTCCAAAATGGCCTAAAATTGACCCTAAAGACACTTGATTTCCTTTCTAACAGCACTACCACAAAATTTTCATGCCAAAACAGTTTCAACATACACAATTCCATCATTCTAAGTCATTCCAAACAGTTGATAGCCCTCAATCACCAAATTCACATAACACACACTTCCATACATGCATTTCAAGTTTAACTAGAACCAAGTTCATGCTTCCACAACATACCACTACAAATTTTATCATGCATTCACTCCACACAGTAAAATCAAGAGTAGAACTAGCTCCCCTTACCTTGGTGGTTATAAGCACAACACTTTAGAAGAAGCCCCAAAACAATAACCCTCGCACAGAAACAAGTTCAACAGGACCTACAAACCACCAAATTGGGTAGAGTACAACTCTTAGAGCTAGAATGAACAAGGAACTAAAGGGAAAAGCTACCAGCTGCATGCAACCAATAAAGTGGCATGCCCTAGATTCAAAGACAGTGGAGGAGAAGGTGGAAAACGACTTACCAGTGGGAATGAAGAAAACGTTTGGTTCAAAACGGAGCTCCCGACTCTCGGAACGCGGGGACGCCACCTAAATTACAATGTAATGGCTGGTGCAGTGTGGAGATTAGAGAGAAGGTAGAGGAAGAAGAAGAAACTTTCTAGAGAGAGGAACACTTTTAAGAAAATGAGTTCAGCTTCTTTTTCTAAAAGTTTAGCAGAAACTATAAAACTGTTTTCTTTTTAATAAAAAACCCCTCCCCTTTTTCTTAATAATGTTTTCACCCCGTCCTCTTTTAATATATACATTATATTAAAAGGTTCTTACATGATAGATGATCGTTTCAATGTACTTATCATAACAAATTCATATATTCATTATAATTGAGTTTTAATTAGAAATAAAAGTGAATATAAGAAACAAAAGTATTTACTAGAGTAATTTGCAATTATGGTGTACTAACAAAAAAAAGAAGTACATGTACGTTAATATAATACTCCTCTTTTTTAGTTGAAGTGTATCAGCAATTTAGATAATAAAAAAAACCCATGATTTGTTGATTTTAATTTAACCATTTTAGGGATACAAGGAAGTGAAATTTAATTAAATTTGAGAAGTAATATTATATAATAGTTAAAAGCAAACACGGAAGTTGTGAGTGAGTGGAATTTGTAGGAATGGGTGTGTTCATCCACCTCTGCCCACGCTCATCAATGCTTTCGAATGAAATATCGTTTGCTTGAAAGACCATCTTCTTATCATAATCTGTGACGTCTATGTTTGGGCCAGAAAACAAAATTAAATGAATAAGAATACTTACTCAGAAATGATGCTGTTGAGAAGGAGAAATAACTAATCGAATTTCACAAAAGCATGCATGTAATTTGTACAAAAGTGTTGTTTTCTCATTGTTCAGTTTTTCATTTGACATCAAAAGAGGCGTTAGGAATTTAGATCCTCATCCCCAGAAGCAACAAGAACCCACAATCTTTCACACACCCATTAAATGAATAACATGCTTACGTTATAATCTATAAATTTATGATACATAGTTTGATGAAATAGAAAAAACTGAACATTTTTTTTTTAAGTTGACAAGTCATATCATATATGAACATATATTATGGCCATATTTAAAGGTAGTGCTATTAATATATGGCATTGTTGTTTGAAATAATCAGAGTGGCACACATGGTGTGTGGAACTGTTGTCTTACACTTTAGCATCAAGATGATGCATGGTGACGGATGAACATAGTCACCATTCGACAAAGCTTTTCTGATTTGGAGTGTTGCGTGTGCATCTTTTGCTCTACGTTTTTGTAGCAATATGATACAAGTTAGTCATGATTTAGCAAGGTTACTACTACACATGAGTTCTGTCATGTATGAAAATAACTATTTCTCAGTGTTGAAATATGATTCTTACAAAATTTTAGAACCACTTCAACCTAATGCATACTGTTAAAATGTTGAACACAATCTAAACTTTGCTTAAACAAATGAAAGATAACTCTACCAATCTTAAAGCTCACTTTTTGAAACACTTAAAAAACACTCATCCAAACATATTTTTCGTAAAAGTATAATGTGAGAATGAGCTCCAAATTCCAATTATATGGTTGAGAAGAGTTGTACATAAAGTTTATCCCCTTGACCAAACTACAGTGCTGCAAAATGGATATAGAAATCTTGTTGATTGTCCATTTGACATTAAACAAATCAAATTTTGCAGAGTATAGAGTTATACAAGTATATATGTAATAAATGCATCAATTCAATTCTTGCTATGCATGGTGACTCTCCATGCTGTCACAAATGTGCATACTTTTCCACGCCTTAATTGCCATTCCACACAAACTGTATGGGATAAATGAATGAAACCCTCATACCCCTTTTATCAGTAACATAACCAACTTCCTTTTTCCCACACTATTTAAAGTCACACATTTCCCTTTTGCCAACACTTCACCACAAGGCTTAATTTTTGTTACTAGAATGGAGGGTCAGAGAAAGGGTAGTTTCAATGTAATGGAAGAGAGTGACGGCAATGGCAAAGGATGGCGTGGATCAGTAGTGAGAACTTGTGATTTGGTTTTGAGACTTTTGGCCTTTCTGCTCACTCTTGTGGCTGCTGTTGTCATTGGGGCAGATAAACAAACAGCTACTGTGCCAATCAAACTTGAGGAATCTATGCCACCTTTGTATGTTCCTGTTGCTGCTAAGTGGCATTACTTGTCTGCATTTGTGTAAGTTCTCTCATTTCTCACTTTTTTTGTCTCGTGTTTTCCTTTCTTAATCTTCATTCCAACAACGCCATTTACACTGCAGTTGGTGGATTAGAAAATGTTATTAATTGAATATTATTGCTGTTGAAATTTGAATTTGTTGATTTCTTAATGTAACACTGTATTGTTAGCATGAATGTTCTTACATGTTGATTGAAGAGGATAATACTGTTATTTTTGTTGAAGCTTGTCTGTCAAATTAATAGATAGATCAAAGTTATGTAGATAAATTAGCAGTGAATCAAATTCATTGAAGGAAACATAAAAAGAATGAATTTCTGTAAGTTATATATTCGGTCAACAAAATTCTTATTTTTAAAATATTACGAAGAATTTAAGAAAATATTGTGATTTTTTAAAATTCTAAAACTAAAAACGTGTTCTCTCTATGAATTACAGAAAAGACAGAAACACTAAAATGGAAATAAAAACAGATGGAAGAAAATTGACATTGAAGTTGATTAGTTAGGTGTTTGATACGTTAAAAACGCCCATACTGAAAGTGAATAATGTTGAAGAGATTGTTATAAAAATAATATCTAAAATGTTTGTGCCAAAGCTGTTGTGCCCATAAATAATCTTAGCAGTTTTATTTGACCTATACCATACTGCATAGAATTTTATTTTAATATCTATCACCCATCAGCAGCTACGTATGGTTATGCCAGGTATGAAGCAATAAACACAAATCCAATCCCACCAAATTTTGATTTTCTTAATAAAATTGAATTAACAATATCTTTAAACTATTATAAAAAAACTGTGGTTAGTTGTTAAATTAAATGATAAAATATTATATCCTTATACTTTATGAATGTTATTCCAATAAATATGAAAGTTATTCTTATACAAATAACATGTGAAACTTATATTATAATACACAGTTGAAATCTTTTTTATTTGGGAATCTTTCGCATGTCATTTGTTTGTTACAGTAACTTTCATAAATTTAAAAATAAAATAAATAGATTTTAAACTTAATTCAATTTTCACAAAATTAGTCTGTAAAATAAGATTATATCAATTTATATACTTTAAATTGTTTTTATTTTTAATTGATATAAAACTTTCAATACTTCTATTAAAAATATTTTTGATACAAAACTTATATTATATTTATATGAATAGGTCACAAATTCTAGCTTTGACATTCACTTAATAAATATGATAAATTTCATTTTTTTTTTATCTATCACATAATTTATTGTATTGAAATGAAATATGGGAAATGCAATAATGCAAGTTTGATGTATTAGGTACTTTGTGGGGGCAAATGCAATGGCATGTGCATATGCAACATTGTCTCTGTTGTTGAGTATTGGAAACAGGCGTAAATGGATGGAGACAGTGATCACTGTGTTGGACACGTTAATGGTGGCTTTGCTCTTCTCTAGCAATGGAGCTGCCATTGCAGTTGGCCTACTTGGCTTGCAAGGAAATTCACATGTTCATTGGAACAAAGTGTGCAATATGTTTGGCAAATTTTGTGACCAAGTTGCTGCTTCTCTTTTTATATCACTGCTTGGATCAATAACATTCCTCTTGCTGCTTCTGCTTCCTCAACTTTTCAGACTTAAACAAACAACCTAGTTAAGGTGTCTTGGGACCTTTGCTAAATCAATAAGTTTGGTTAATTACTTTATTATGTATTCCATGAGTGAGAATTAATGTTAGTGTGGTGGCATCCCAAGTCATAGATTTCATTGTACTGTGTCTTAGAAACTTATTTAAGGATGTTTGATGGGTTCGTATCATAGGTTATTAATGCATGTTAGCAAAAACCTTCTCAACTTTCTATATTTGTCATTTCAGTATATTAAAAATCCATTTTCACTTAAAGTTTTCTTTCTCTTTTAGAAGTTCTTGATGTGACAAAAAAATTAAGGGGAGGGAGCTCTCCAAGACAGGTAATTTGTGATTAAAACATTCGGAAAAAGCTATAGAAACATATTTTTATAATAATTTGTAGATGTATTCTCTTCTATTTGTTAGGATTTTTTAAAAAAAAAATGAACCTAATTTCAGTGCATGACTACGATTGAGAATGTGATCCCCAGATAATACAGACAATAAAAAGAGATGACCAAGCAAACCAGGAGTATGAGAAAGGTCAATAAACAATTTTGTTCATAAAAATAATATTTTCTTTTCAAAAGATAGTTACATTATTTTAATACTTGAAATTATAAATTTATCCAAAAGTTGATTTTAATCTTTGACTGTAGTTGCTTTGAACTATTATATTTGTATCTGCTGAGTAACTTAACAATCTTGAGGAAGTAACATAACAATCAATCAAAAGGAATGTAATGATTCATGCAATGAAGAAACCATATTGAGTTGTGCTGATTAGATTCAATAATGGCAAGAGAAGCACAATTACAACCAATATTGTGATGAATGAATTCAGTTCAGTAACACAAAAACAATCAGTGTTCCCCCACATCAATGCATCACTGGCAAGCACAATTACTAGCCCCTCGGGATGTTCAAACACATTGCCCTGTATACACATGTTTGCATCAGACCAATTAGTGGCTCATAACATTACCACTAGTCCAAGAAAATTTAGGCCACAATACATCATTAATCTTGATGATGATGATGATCATGAATCAAATTAGGCTCTACAATAATTGAGCCATAAATCAAAAGATCTGTCTCGAAAATCAAAAGAATCTAGTCATTGAGGAAGAACAGGAGGAGCTATTGCACGAGTATTGTATGAGTTGCAGTGACCACATTTATGCCCAATAATGTGGAAGTAAACTTCAGTTGTATCATTGCAGTCATTACAGAGTATCCAAACCTGCAATGGATACTGCTTAGTGTTCTAAATCTTCTGATAGAACCATGATATATATATATATATATATATAAGCATGTCTATAAAAGGTGCATTCATACTTAGAAAGCACGTTTCATGCATAATTTGTAGATTTTCACATAAAGCAATTAAATGAAGATAAATAGAAGTAGCGTGTATTCAACATCCATTTCAGAGTAAAACTCTACCTTTCTGTTCTGATAGTCCTCAGGCATGACAGTTGCTTCAATCTAATATAGAAAGAAAAAAGTGAAAAATCATTATTGCAGATCATTTCTTCATGTAAATAATCTTCACCAGATAATTGAACATTATAAAAGGAAAGAAATCAAGTGAAAGCATCTATAGGGTTAAATTTGACCAGCTACCTCTTCGTCAATTCTCTTCCATGTCCTAGACATGTCAATTACCGACTTGGAGCATATGGGACAACAATACCTGATCCATGCATATTATTAAGTCAGTTCAATGATTAAGCAAAGATATTGTTATGTAGATCAAAGAATTGTTGAATGGTTAGTTCTCACTGGTCACGCTTTATCATCTCGTGGTAACATTCAGAATGCATCGTGTGACCACATTTCATAACAGCAGTGTCTTTCAATGAGTCAAAAAGGTACTATAAAAACAAAAATGAAGTCATGTCAGAAGGAAGACCCTTTTGAATTTTTAATGTAAAAATTCTTATTTGATTGAAGAAATGAAACAAGGAAAGAGGGGAACAAAGCACGCACCTCATAGCAAATGGGACAATGATGCCTCATGGAGTTCTCCACACACAAATGATTATCACGCAGACCATTTGAATAGCAAGACCCTGTTAGTATTATTCAGCAATTGATATGTTAACGGAACAAAAAAAATTGTAACTAATGTGTGATTGATTATTAGATATGGCTCCAGATTCCAAAGGAGAAAAATTCAACAAGAGGAACTCAGAAAATTATAGCAAAAATTAAGCAAACTATAAGACATCACAGATCAATAGATAACTTTGCCATGTATTCTTTCAATTGGGAAACATAACATTGAATACTTTTGCTTTGAGGGGCCACTTTTTATTCCCCAAAATGGATTTGGGAAATTATTAACATGAATCAAACGACAGTGAGTTCCTTTGTATTACCAAGCACATGAAATAAGTAGACTTTAGCATAATAAAAATAGAGCTAAAAGTCTTATTCGCAACAAGGTTCCATTCCAACTACAACAATTTTATTTGGAAGCTACAAAGATAAGACAACAACTTTAAAACCTTAGAAATAGAATCATAATAAGTAAAGGAATATAGGGAAAAAACAGCAGAGACTGCAATGCTAGTCAATACAAAGGAGAGTTCTTGATCTTTTGGTGTCACTTACCATACAAACTCTACTGATTACTATAATTAAATTGTATGAAATGTGACCTCAGCACCTAACCGAAATAGATAAAGTGGTACCAAGTTCAAGAAAAGCAATGGAAGGAACGAATTCAAAATTAACAATTTGAAACAAACAATTTGCAGCACAACACAACTTAATTTGAAAAGGAAGAGACTATTCTTATACAACAGCAATGAAAGAGAAGCAACGGTAACGTGATAATGAATGCATACCACACTTTTTGCAGTGGAAAAAATTCTCACGACCACCAACTCTGTTCCAAAATTCATCACCAAAATTAGTAGCATGTCATAAACTTGGATGACTTAGCACATATGGGAGGATTTATTCAAACAAACAGCCAACGCACCTGCATATCCCACAATCATCACAATGAAAATGTTCTTTCCCGGTCTGCATAGTGTGTAATAGAAAACACTAGGATTAACAATCACAAGCCACAGAAGTAAACACCAAATTCCATATCTCAAACAAGTTCATCTCCAAGATACACGAAGAAACCAATGTAAAAGTAAAACAATCATTTTAATGAGACAAAATTAAAAATTTAATCATATAATACAGATTCATTCAGTGATCCCTTACCTCATCATCGAAGAATTTGCAGATGCTGCAAAAATATTCTCCCATTCTGACACCGCAGTTTGTACAAACTTGGGCAACCTTCAAAAGAAATAACAGAGGAAAACCGCTATGACCAAAAAAAGAAAGAAAAGCATACAGTTTCAAATCAAACTAGGAATGGGTATTAGATACTCACTGGCTGCTCTGTATCACAAACTGAACAAACAACCTGAAACGGCATCACAATGCAAAAACCATATCACCATCATTTCGTGTTAATGTCACAACAAGAACGAAGGCAGTGTGGAAAACGAAAATAAAGTTGGAACATTACATGTTCAACATCCTGGCGAACGAGTTCGTGACGATCAAGAGGTTTGCTCAGCATGCTCTAATGAGTCAGACCCACGTCAGATAGAAGAAAAAAGACAAGGTTTTTTAGATGAAACCCAGAAAAAAAAATGAAGGGGTAGAACATGAAATACCGTTGCCTCGTTATGACAATGACGGCAAGAGTAGAGCTCATTGCAACATGGAGCTCGAATCCTGCATCTTCTTCTGTAATGCTTGCACCTACAAAAGCCCACCAACATCATTAAAGGACAAAACTTAGTTCCTTGGATGTTGTTTGTGCTATTTTGTCATGTAAAAATTGAGCTTTACTTGGATAATCCATGTCATAAAAAGCTCAAATTAAAGAACTACACGAATTAATAAGAAAAACTTAAGTTTTGATTGACAACAATACAAACATCATCTAAGAAACTGTCTATGGGTTTTATCTGAAATGGTGAGATTCAAAACCCAATGTTAAAAATGAAAAGTAAGGGCGTGGAAGAATAAGATGAGGTACCCGTATCCCATCTTCCCAAAATCAAGACGTTCGATGACAGAACGTTCCATGAGTTTTGGGAAAGAGAAGGTGAAGAGAAGGCTGAGAAGGGGGGTTTCTGCAATTGGGAAGATTCTGCTTTTGTTGATGTTGGTTTTGGCTTGTCTAGATATTGAGAAAGAAAGAGAAAGAAGGAGTAAGTCATTGCTGTTCTTGTTATTATTAATGTTATGATACGGTGTAATTTTTTAATAAAAAAAAAGAAAAAGATTAAATCTTTGGCTAAAAAAATGGGTAAGGAATAATAAAATGTATCCACTTGGGAAGAAAGAGGATAAGATGGTGATGGTGGGAAGAATTGGAATGGCAGAAGAGAAGATGATGAGTGTCACCAATAATTAACCCAGAGAAATCTGACCGTTGGATCTACCAATGGGAAGCCAAAACCAACCATCAAAACCGTTTTATTCTGTTGTGTTGTGATGTCTCATGTTGTCTTCGGAAAAAATAACAGCAGTTGCAGTACCATGATGATACATCCAACTCAGGTATGAAATGTCAAATTCTTTTTAGTAATAAGACGTGTAATATTGGTTAATTTTTTATGAAAAATTGATTAAAAAATCAGTTTTTTAATTTATTATAACATTGGTTATAATTATCAAATATTAATAGAATAAGTTACCCAAACACATGGTGGGCAATAATAGTAAGCATCTCCATTTAAATTTTGCATTGGAACTCGATCATGGACGAAAACAATCCAAGTTCAATGCATAGATATGTAGCATGTTCTTTCCACGTAAGAAACAAATCTGTCGTAGCGTGTTGGCAAGTGATGTCACATACAAGTAGTTTTTAGACTTTGCTTTAAAAATCCAATTTTCAAGATAAAGATTCTCGTATGTTGAGAAATATTTATTGAATTAGCTAATTCAATAGACTTAGTCAATAATCAAAGTGTGATAAATATTTTGTCTAGATTTTATTGCAGGGCAAATACTAAAGCAGTTTGTAAGTGTAACCAGCTATTAAATTCTGTCGTTTTCTTGCATCAGTATATGCAAGTAGTTGTGAAGCTACAATTATAGCATACCTACAAAAAATAGCTAGTTCTGTCTCACTAATTACACCTACACAACCTACTATTTCACCACTAAACCCTAACAATAAACATCTTAAATCATCCGTATCTCTTCACATTTTTCTTATAAGAAAGATATTTCTTCTTTGTGTTTCATATTTTCTCAATCAAATCACATAAAAAGTAGGAAAAATAAACAAAGACATTTGATCATTTTAAATTGAAAATGAACATAATTAAAGTAACAAAATGATCGCATAAATTATTTTTCTATTGGATTTTTAGTTCAGTTCCTCTAACAAAATGTGGGAAAATAAGTAATAAACTATACAACTTTGGACACTGTTACTTAGTTATTATAAATAAAATTACACAAAAGTTAAGGAAAATTTATTGGATGTGCGGATGAAAGAGGATAAAAAAAAGTATAACAATCTAAATAATCCCTACACTTATTTTATAAAGTAAATATTTAAACATTGATAATTCTATGTATAAATCTAGTCACTTTCAATATGTTACGATTGAGTCTATCAAAGAAGAGATTCACCAGAAAAATACAGACACCGATGATATATGAGTCTAATCATATAAGAGATTTACACCACTTTTTACCCAAAACCTTAAAATAATGAGTTAATGAGTTTTTCATTTTTATATAGTCTTCTATTTTTTTTTATTTTTATCCAATGTGAAACTTGGACTCATAATTAAATTTCTAACAATTACATGTATCAACCCATAGACAAATATTCCTACGGTGGAAAATATATTAGGTGTTATGATTGAAAAAATAATAGAAAACACTTTAAAAAATAGTTACTCTGATGATAAAAATGAATATAAATAAATATTTTTAAAAAATCAAATATAAAATGTATAAATATTTCAGGAATATATATATATATATATATATATATATATATATATATATATATATATATATATATATATATATATATATATATATATATGTGTGTGTGTGTGTGTTGTGTATTACAGACAAAAGGAAAAAAAAAATGGACAATAGTGACTAGAGTGTGACAAGTTAAAATAGCTCCACACTAACTTCATATTGATAAATTTATAGTTCTCAGTGATGATTTTTTGTAACAATAAAATTAGTTGTATTTAAATAGAGAGTTGTTTGGAAGATATACGAAAAAGTTGTTTGCAAATTTAGGTTGTATATTTGATACAATAGCTAAAGTTTTTTAAAAAAAATCCAAAAGAAAAACTTAAATATGATTTTTGTAAAAACTTCTAAATGTTTTAAAAATGTGTAAACACTCCTATATCGTGTAAAGTAAGTTTTTTTCTGGTTATATTCAAATAAAATTAATTTTAAGCAAATTTATCGAAACAAAATATAATTTTTGTTATAATATCAATGAACCAACTTAAATGATTCCAAGTACATTCTTAGTTATCAATGTGATTAATTCTTTCTTAAAATACAGACATTGAAACTCGTTCAGCATCCATTAACATGATTTTAGAGAATTAAAAATCATATCCTTTTCTATTTTAAGTACCATTAATTTTGAAATTTAAAATTCTACCTAAGCCAATTGATCGTAGTGGAAAACAAAAGAATGGTCTCGAATAAAGTGTTCATAGTTGGATGGTTAAAATGTTGAACTATTTGATTTTGAGAGAACACATCTTTCATCTTTCTATCGATTATGTATTATGTACATGGGTTAATGAACATTTTTTGATTTCTTAATGGATGATCTTTTGAAAAATTAATTTGATTCGGTATATTCTTATATATTTTAAGAAATGATGTTAAAAATAATTTATATACATTTTTTCTTCAATCTTTTAATGTGTCTTCTAATGACTGAACTGTAATAAGAGTTTTAAACTCCAAATAGAAAATATCTTATATATGATCATTGATCTTAATAGAAAAATTCTTTTAGTCTTTGACTGAGAAGGCTCTTTGAGACAAAATATATAAAATTAAAGGGAATACTTGAAGCAGGAACAAAACTTATTAAAATATCAAACTTTACAAAAATTTTACTCAAAGCTTAAATTAAATTTGTAAGATCATACAACATATATATCCATCTTTTTTTTTTACTATCATCTTTAAATTCACAAAGTATACAAATAAATAATATTTTAGTCAGATACCAAAGTTTGATATTTATTTACTTCGCAATCTTTTGAGACGAATTTTGGAATGCTCACGGAACAAAGAAGTTGGGTCAAATGCAAATTATGAAAAATCTGTTTTTAGATAATTTATGAAAAACCTCAAATTAAGCATTTTATAATTTATTGAAAAAAGAAAAAGATTTAGCCTTTTATCAAATCCATTAAGCGAAAGAATTTTAAAAAGATTATTTATACCAATCAAACAAATTCACATTCAAGGCAAAATGAACTATTCATAACTGAATGTTAATATCGAATACGCACGTTTGAAGATAACACACTACGGGTTTTCACATCAATACATTTGAGTGAAGTAGCGCACATCCAAACACGAGCTTGCCATTTTTCCTCACTCTCCTCATCATTCTTTTAAACTCAATAGAAAAAATATCAAATAGCTTTTACTTTTGCTTTTAAAACTACTATCTTGAACTTTATAATTTTAGAGCGATCGAGAAAGAAAAATGTGCCATACTTGACTTTTACATGTTTATGTTGTGTTATGATTGTGATTTCGGCCAAACAAAATATAAGAGGGAAAAAGAATGAGTAAATTAAGGTGAATATGCCAAAAAAAATGTGAAGTTTAAATAAAAGTGAGAAACAGAAAATGTGTAAAATTAAACTTTGGAAACCACAATTGGTAAAAGAATTATCACCCAAATAAGGGTTGAAACTAGTGGAATTTGAAGGTGAAATTATACAATTGTCAAAGTATCAAGAATTACTAATTCTATATACAAGGATGCATATATACAAGATTCCAGGACTATACAAACTCCTTACAGCCCTAGTCAATTTCAATAGAACTGTTCAGCTGCGTGGGCCATTACGAAATCTAAAGTTTAGTGTCCCAGGGCAAACCTCTGGAGCCTATCATATGTAAGAGATATTCATAGCCAATTTCAATCGACATTGATAGGATTTTTCTGATTGTCACTCTCTCCACTCAATTTGATGAGAGGGGTAGCAGGATCTCTGTATAAGATTATGTTTCCTCTTGAATCTTTGATGCTAGCATTCTGAATAGAAGGATTCATAACAATTCTGCATGAACTAGGCTCATCTGATCCCATGTCAACGCCATAATAGACCAAGTGATCAGCAATGCTATTCCCAGCTACCGACCTGCATAAAATAGCCAAATCGGAATTGCATCGTAGCACCAAAATCAAGGGAAACTTCAATTTTATTCACACCCATCCAGTGGCAAAATTTTCATTTACGTTTTCGGCAGCATTATGACAGAGCTGATAGACTAACCTGCTGCAATTCGGATCCTCGCCAGATCCATCACAAATCTTCTCCACGCTGTATACAAGACTACCTAATCCAATGTTATAAAGCCATACCTGCAGTCCGTAACTTCTCAGCTTCTTGAACGATGAAAACAAATAAAACAAGTGCTGCCGGTTTGCATGCCCGATTGTTAATTAATACAGATATGAAAAGCATTTCCAATATTCACAAAAATATCTAATGGCGACCAAAGAACATACAACATATGACGTGGTTGTAATTTTCCATAAACATGCAGACAAACAAACATTAATTATACACACTTCATCATTTCATTATGTCATGACTTACCTCTCTAGGGAAGTGGTGGTATGTCTTCTGCGGTAAATAATAATAGTATGGAGGCAAATGCGGTACGATATCATGGTCATTTGTAACTCGGACTGTACATGGAACTAGTTCACTGTAGAGAGATGCAAAAACAGCATTTCCAACACGAGGTTGTCCAAATGTTATAACTTGGATATTTTTTTCATTTTTATTTACCTGTAAGAATGGAAAAAAAAAAAGTTACTACCCCATCCAAAAAAATAGGTAAATAATATTCCCCACTTTACTTGATCAATGTGTAATTAATGGAAAACACATCCGCAAATAACTAATTCACAAGCAACATAAAAAAATATGCACTGAACTACAACCTGTCTACAATTCCACATCACAAATATAAAAACTGTAGAGAAAAAATTAAAATCATGAATGCATATCAAAGTTAAAACTATGTTTAGACGTGTTTTAATTCCTACCAATGGGGACTATACTAGAATTATACACGAACCAAAAGTAGCATTAATCAATCTGACTAGTCAACAAAATTCTTCAATGTAACTGAATCAGTACAATAGTTTAGCTTGTATTAATCCGTTTGATTAATTCAGTTCAAAAACCACCTTCTAATCCATCAATCACTTAAATGATTAAAGAAAATAACTCCTTTTCGTCAAAATTCTACAGCTAGAAGGGTAACACAGAACAGAATCAAATGATTACAGTGTAATTTATCAAAATGCAAAATTTTCAAAAAGGTCAGTTTTACAGCAAAGCCTCCATGCCTATAATGGTTTCTCCAGAAGCTTTAAGGCTTTTAACTCCTCGTAGTATCTTCACTTGATCTCCTTTTATAAATTATTTTAATTAGAGTTTTTGCTGGCCTTCTTCTCAAATGATCAAATTAGTAATATCTAACGAAAGTTTGTCATTTTCTCATCAAAAGATAATTGCTCCAATATTATTGATCCAAAACATTAATAAATTGGCAAGCTTTTAAATTAACTACCGAATGCATAATATAACACTCCACTTTTACCCAAGCCTAGAACCAGCTATATAAATTTTAAAATTAAAAAATAAAAAGCTTTCCAAATATGATAATTCTACAAGAAATTCAAGTCCGTGCCAGAGGTAAAATTTAGACAACAATACCGGTGAAAAAAATTGAAAGGGGATTGAGACCACAAAAGCTTGGTGTATGGTGCCAAGAAAGCTAAATTATAATTACCGTCAAATCAAGACCACAAAATGAAGCCATTGCCCCTCCCATTGAATGCCCTGTTACTATAATTTGAATGTCTCCATAAAACTTCTTTGCCCTTTCTATAGCATCCAAAATTGCAGGACGTATTGTTGTGTTGTGGTATGCAGTGTAAAAACCACGATGTACCTGTACACAGTTATAAAAATATATCAAAACTAACACAATACAGAGTATTACACGGGGAAAACATTTACACACCATTGCATCATCCATGCCAGGATAATTTATATCATGCTGCTTCCAGTATAAATCTTCAATCCAATTCTGCAAGCTGTATAAAAGTGGTTACAAAGAAATCAGTTCAAAATAACTGGGGTCGTCTCAAAAGTGAGCCAAACAGCTGAAGGACTTGGAACTATTTTCTATCTTACATATTTATGGCCATATTTTTCGCTGTAGGAAAATTATTGGCTTTCTCTTTAGATGAACTATGCACTCTAATACTCTCAAAGATCAACAACATAAGAGAACGTATGTTCTCTTAAGAAACAAAAATCTATATTTACAGGCTATCAAACATACCAAGCATTTTTTTTTTCACATATTATGCTGACTTTCCCAAACATAAATATGAGACCATAAGTAACTTTAGAAACAGCAATCTATAATGTACAAGGTCTCGAACAATATTGGTCATATGGAGGGCCATCTACAGTATTTCAAAACTAAACAATGTTGCTACACATAAATATCAAAACAAAACCACCTTATGCTTTCGTTATTGTAGACACCATTGTGCTAATAATACATTGCACGTGCGGTAAATAAATCAAGTTAAATGCATTTTCTTATGTAACAACTACATATGCATCCATGTACTCAGATCAGCATATATGAGCATTACAGAAAATTCACACTTACAAGAAAAAAAAAATCTTGTTTCTAAAACATAACAGCATCTGTGTCTAGGCATCACATATAACATTGCACAATTATAGATCCATTTTTCTGCTGCCTCTACAGTTGTGGGCCCAAAATTCCATAGAAGTAAATTTAATCTGGTAAGAAAGTCCACCTGTGTTCATTTGTTCCTCTGAATGCAATGATGATGGCATGAGGATCCTCGGCCACTCCAACAAATGCCTACAATAGGTAGTGAAAATTATATAAAAGCAAAGTATATTAGAACAAAACTTTGGAATATTTTTTTCTACAATGAGACTTCACCCACCTGTAAGCAATGCTCCACATCAACAACTAACTCTATCATCTCAAATCCCTGTTTCCATTTTAAAGATCTTTAGACCAAATAATTTAAACGAACGCACAGATTAGTAGGACACTAGAGCATAAATAATTCAAAGTATCCACGACGTAAGTGAACATGTGCAGTTAAAATGATTATTCATACTATCAGCACCTTGGTCAAGCCATCACACCTGTCGCACGTCCATGTAAAAAGTTCCGTTAAATCTGACAAGTATACCTGCAAGAACCAAACCTACATCAGCCCTTTATATAGTTCATACAGAAATCCCAAAGCACAAAAACACATTGGCTAATGCGTATAACGTCAGATTCACTACATCAGGCAACAAAAATTAGCTAAACTCTAAGTTTTTATGATACACTGCAATAAGTCACACTTTGACCTATTTTGATCATAGCCTGACCAAGATGGGGAGTATCTCCATCAAGATCGACACCTCAATTCTTTGTTCTGCAAAGCAGATACGAATTCATTGAGTCTTTTTATCAATAAAAGAAAGTAGCTGAATTAAAGCCGTCTCGAATACTTGTGAATTCAAATTTTTTATAAGGAATGACAAATCCATAGCAGACTTATAATTAGAGCAATAATACACAATACTGGTCTAAAACCACTTGAAGAGAGAGATGGAGTTGAAACACGAAAGCTTAATCACAATACCAGTTCCAAAAGCCCTGACTAACCCTCCAATTCCGTCAAAAAATTAAAAAACAAATAATACATGCTACCAATTATAAATGCTCTGCCAACATACATCTTAAAGTCTGAACATGTATAATTCCCAAAGAAGTAAAACTCACCGCAGAAGCATATTCCACTAATATTGTAGCAAGAGTGTGATTGTATTCGTAAGGATGATTTTTATGCCTGGTCTTTAGCCCTGCAAATAGAAAGGAATTTGCATAATTGCACTACAGACGTGAATGATCCACAATACACACAAAACTAAACAATTAAATGAATTTAAAGACAGCAAAAAGACACAAGAAAAACAATATCGTAAACCCTACAATAACATTAACACACGAGTCAACTCCTACCTCTGCCGTTAGAGAATGCACACAAATACAAAAGGATAACCAATATCAACCACCTGGTTTTCCCCATATACTCTGCAATTGAAGTACAGAAAAGTAAATTCCCCACAAAAAAAGAAGACCAATAGCAACAGAAATGAGAGGACATAATTAGCGATATGTGCCAGAATAACGGCGAAAGTAAGGGCGAAATTGAATAGCTGAATACATGTCTGAGAGCAGCGCGGTGGAACGGGAATCGGAATCGCAAACCTCAAAGGCTGAGGTGAGGTTTCCGATGACAGGCTTTTCTCCAGGGAAAATGTGCGTTTGGAGAGAAGATGAAATAGAAAAGAAAATAAATAAAAGAGAAAGAAATAGCACGACAGCCGTAAGGTTCGTTTAGTCTTTTTCGTGTCGTACGGGAACAGTCTGTTCTGACTGCGCTGGATTAGATTGGATCCATGGATGTTATTTTGCTGTGAGTTGTTTTAATTTTAAACGGATAACCTGATTTATAAAAATAATAATATAATACACTACATTAATTTTATTTTATTTACACTTATTAATAATATATCCTCTTCATCATAGTAGTATATAGGTTATTTGCAGTTCATTATTTTCTTCATTTATTACTCTTATTCTTTTACACACTCTGTTTACTAATTAACTATTGTTGTAAGAAATTTATACTCTTATGTTTAAATATGTTAGATATTTAAATAAATAACTACAAACATATTATAAAGTAGTTTGAGTAATATATATAAAGGATATTTATCATTTTAGTGTCCATATTTATTCATCAAATTTACTCTTTAGATAATTTCTTTTAAATTAAAATAATTATTTTACCAATATTACTTTTTAAGTTAACTTTTTCTTAGTTTAATTTTTCAATTTGCTTGTTTTAATTGAAAAATTATCTATAAAATAAATAAATAAAATTCTCTTTTTAGTGTGCATATTTGTTTTTCAAATTTATCGATAAATAATTTTTTTAAAATTAAACTATTATTTTATCAATTTTTTAATTTTTTAAAATTTAATGGTTTGACAATTTTTTAAAACTTAATATTTTTAATTATAAAACAACCTTTAGAATAAATAAAAACTATTTGTAATAAAGTATAAAAATTATTTAAATTTAATTTCACAATTATATTAATAACAATTTTATCATTTTTATTATCAAAAAAATAACACTAAGAGAATGTAATTGGAAAGATAAAACATGAGATAATTTTGATAGAAAAAAAATTGATTATATGATTAAGTGATGGTTTAATCATATACATGTTTAATAAAAAAATTATATAAACATGTAATATACTAATATAAACTTTATATAAAATTAAAGAAAACATAAGGTTTTCTCCACCAAAAAAATTTCTTAATATTTTTTTTCTGGTATTTCCGCTAAAAGGTGTATCGGAATACAATCACACAGGAGAGTTAGTAAATTTAAAAAGTAGTAACTTAATTAAATTAAATAAACTTACTACTAAAAACAAATTATATTTATTGTGAAATAAGGAAGTTCATTGTCATCTATATTTCACACAAAAGTCTATCCTGCACTTAATGTATGATATATATGTTTTTCACTCAATGCACACATAATTTTCAAGTAAAAGACAACAATACTGTATCATACACCAAACCAACCATACCTCATCACTTAAATTCAAACAAGTTACATGATTCTGTTTTTAATTTTTAAGCATCACACTCACACAAATATGTTTTTTAAAATGATTATTTATTCTATTATGTCGTTGTCGAATGATATTTAATTTAGTATATGATTTGTGTCTAAAGTTGTATGAGAATTCATCCTATTTTAAATTTTTTTGTTTTAATTTTTTAAACCAAAAATTAAATTTTGTTGTGTTTTAACTTTCCTATTTTAAATTGTGTCATTGTTTAATTACTTTTGTCAGTTTGGTTACAACTAATTATTTTTAATTGAAATATGATAAATTGTTATTTTAAATTATTTGCATAGCCTAACATTACATTTACCTCTTCAACAATGGTTCAAATAATGTATAGTAACAGACTATTTTCTATTGGTTAACTTATAATGATATCTCTTAATTTGTAGGTTTTATACAAATCTCATTTTTGTTTTAAAAATATATATTTTTATTAATGCACTCTTTAAATGTTAAATATTACAATTATACTCTTTAAATTTTAAAAATATTATAAAAGTTTCAATGAAGGAGACCATTATGGTGAAAAAATGAAAATATAATTATAATTTGTAAAAAATATTAATATTAATATTAAAAAGCGTTTTTACTTAATTTTTCAAAGAACAAACATAGTGTCATCCCATTTTTTAACAGGCTTCATACTTTGGGCCTAGGTAGTTGGGCCTGAGCGGCAAAGTCCATTTTGATATCAATGGCGGGAAATTTCCCATTCCTCTTCCATGTGGTAACCGCACATTTACGCTTAATCGAACGGCTACAAACCCCGCAACCACCTACTTTCCCCAATTTTACAACTACACTGCGACTTCAAACTTGGAATCCTCTTTCAATTTATCTATCCATCAAACCCTTGTTCTCGATTTCGAAATCCATGGCGAGACCTTCCAAGCCCCACTCATCTTCGGACGAAGCACTCTCCAATGCTTCGAGTTCATCCGAGGAAAAGGAGCTGGTCAACGAGCAGATCAACGAAGAGGAAGATGAGGAGGAGCTTGAGGCGGTGGCCCGCTCTGCCCGCTCTGCCAGTTCTGACGACGATGACGATGAAGGTGCCGCTGGTAATCCTCCGGATTCTGACGAAGATCCAGCTGGGGATGATGACCAGGTCAAACTCCATTTACTATGTTGTTCGTAGTTTGTAGCTCTTACTCCTTCTGCTTCATTCCTCTTTGTTCACACTTTAGTTGCTTCGGAAACTGTTGTCTGCATTTCAAATTGTGCGTTTACTTGTCTCGGTGAAAATGCTGTGCATGCTGGAGAACTAGAGTGAGAAGGATATGCTCGCGAATTTAACTTGCTTTTGGTTGTTTTGTATGTGAGTTTTTTGTTCAACCAAGAGTTTAAGGACAAACCTAAGCATTTGTTGTCTGACTTCAGGATGAGGATAATGTTGATCCGGCAATTAGCAAGCGAGAGAAGACTAGATTAAAGGAAATGCAGAAAATGAAGAAACAGAAAATCCAGGAGATACTGGATGCACAAAATGCGGCCATAGATGCTGACATGGTAAGTCGAGTTCTGTGATAATCCAACTTCTGTTTGTATAATGCTATATTGGTATGATTAGTAAATGAACTGACATATAATATAATGCAGAATAATAGAGGAAAGGGGCGGCTGAAGTATCTTTTGCAGCAGACTGAGCTGTTTGCTCATTTTGCAAAAGGTGATCAAAGTTCTTCTCAAAAGTCAAGGGGAAGGTATGTTCCTAAAATTCATGTGAACCAGGCCATGAAAATTACTCCCCTCCTTTCCCTTTGCTCTTGCTCTGAATTTTATTATATCTGGCTTCTTGGTGATACCATAAATTATGACTTCAAAAGTAAGGTAGTCAAAATAGAAAGGGAGACTCACAAAGTCGTAAGTCCTGGAATCTTAACACAGGTAGTATGATCTTATAAAACAGCATAGAAAAAAAAAGAAAAAAAATACACTTTAAACAATTAATCTTAAGTCCATTATAAGCGTAAAAAAGAAAGCACCGTAACCAAGTCATAAATAACTAATAAGTCACAACTCATAATTCATGAAGTCATAACTAACAAAGCAAAACAACTTAAATGCCTAATTACTTAAGAGAATACTGACCATGAACTCAACTAGATGAGTAAAGCGGAAACCTCAAACTCTGGTATAAATCTTTCAAATTATCATTAAAAATCAAGGGATCATCATTTGCTCCGCACCATCTTCTTCACAATGAACCTCAGTAAGAACATCCTTGACCAGTTTGTTGGAGATCCCACATTGGTTATAGATCATCCACTTGGTCTCCAACTTGAGATGGAGCTTGAGCTTGAATCAAGTCTTTCATCATCATTTGAATTTGGAGTATTGTTTTAACCATCATTGTCATCCTCTGGATCACCCTTTTCCATGATTCACTCATCATCGAATGGAAGATCTTGTTGCCCAATTTGGAACTAACCGTGACAAATACATCATTCATAATATCCTGTTTTGAACAATCTGTTCTCTTCGCATGGACCTAATTAATTCAAATGCAAACATATGAACAAATTCTAGTAATTTTAAAATATTACCATCTCAGATTCAAACCAATTATGCTCTCATCCAGAGGAGCTGCATGTTAAAACTGAGAATGCGTGTGACAAACACTTGAAGTTCTTTATTTTCATCTCCATATGACTCCCTCCAAACTGCTACTCTTCTTCTCAATTGCATTGGCAGCCAAGGGATTACCAAACAGCTTGTTTTAGTTCTTAAAATCTTCAAGCTGCTTATCAATTGAATGGTGTTTCTCGGGATCAACCACCATCCTTTGTATACATTGCAATAGGCCAATAAGTTCTGTATTACTTTGAAATTGGGAGCATAGTGCAATTCAGGATTGAGAAAATAGCCTACTATGTGCAAAGACCCATGGAGCTGGCTGTCCCACCTTTCATCAATAGTATTCCATTCATCTTCATATCTAAAAGTAGAAGAATAATTTAAATTACAGTTCACTAATTCACCTCCCTCTATTAATTGAAGAATACTTTAAATTAGAATAATAGGTACCTTAACACTATTAAAATCTGTTTTCATCCTTAGCTTGGTCCATTGCCTTATAGATGAAACCATGACTGGTTACCCTTTTGAATCAACCATTCTTAGCCCTTGAATTAAAGGGAAGGCACCCTTCAAACAAATGACAATATTCTTCCAAAAATATTTAGGCAAAACCACATCCTCAATTGATTTTCCATCCCTTGTTCTTGTAAAACGACCATCATTCCATTCATCACTTGCAAGCATTATAATTAAAAGGCTGCTATTCTCATTAAGACCTCAACAAATCTCATCCATTTTAAAGTGTTGCTGCAGAGGAAAGCAGAGAGGTTGTAGAACAAATATAAGTATTAATTTGTTTACCTTTTGGGATTGTCAATTGATGAACACATATCTTCTCTCAAATCTTTTAGCATCAAATTAACATAGTGTGATGCATGTGGGTCCAATCGAGCTTCTTTCGTTCTTCATCACTATCTCACCAATAGCTTTATAATTGGCTTTATTGTCCATCGTAATTTGAACAATGTTCTCTTCACCAAACTCTTCAACAATGTTTTCCATCATTTTTAAATAACTTATCAGTTGTTTGAAATGACAAACGTATCAATAGATTTCAGCAAGACAATTTCATTCAGTCCACCCATCAGTCATTAATGATGCAACTTGTTTTATTATCATGCATTTTTGTAAACTTCCGAAGCACTCTTTGTTGCCTGAACCCCTTCCTCCAAATATTTTATGCCGATCTTGTGGTACTAGGGCTATGTTTTTGAAACTAAATCAAGCATTCACCCAAACTCTTTGCTTCTCACCACGTGAAATGACATGACATTTTTGTAAAAAGACGTTGCTATGTCCTTTGAAGCAGTTTCTCTTTGATCCTTCTTAAATAGCTCCTTAACTGCGGCCTATGAGCTAATTCCCCTCTTTTTGAAAATACTTTTGGTGCTGCCCACATCAACATCAATGTCAAGCATCTCTTTTTTTTTTCACTTCAGACACTTTGCAAGCACCCATTTTGATTTCCCTCCAAGTGCTTGAAGCTATAAATCCCTGCGGTTAAGACTTTGCACAGTATTTGCATTGAATTTTCCTTGGATCATCACCAAGGTATACGCCATGCTTACAAACCGCATCTGTTTTACTGACAGGAGAATTTCTTGGCACTGCTTTGAGTCAGTAATTTTTTTCAAAGGCACTGGCAATGCCATCATTGACAACAGTATCTGTAGAAGGAGGATTAGAATGCATGTTGATGATACAACAAAGTAGAATTTAAGAGAGGACAGAATCACAAAAGGGATCTGAGCAACACAAAATCCAGTGGTTTGACATTAATAAGTGAAAATAAAGGGTTCAATTGAAAACAAATGTTTCTACAATGTCTGTGCCACATGTGTAGACGAATGCACATGCTGTTTGCATAGTAGAAAAATGTGCGAGGGCAGAGAGGACAAGTACTAGAGAAGGCTGAGGTCAGTCCAAACTGTTTTTGTAGAGGAACAATATGCATGCCGATTGCAAAGCAAAGAAGAAAAGGTATTGAGGTCTTAAAGAAGTCAAGGGAGAGCAATTGATGAAGACATGGAATTTTTTTATGCGTTTGTGAGTTGGTCACATAGATGAAAAATTGCAGAATGCGACTTCTATTTTAGCCATTGGGCTGGGATTTTAACCCAAAACCCATTTTATTGGATGCCAAAATAGAACCATTTTCGTCCTCACCCAACTTGGTCAATGCCAACGTTTTTGTGAGTTAGCATATCAATCTCACCAATTCTGACATTTCATGATTACATGTTTTGGACTGCAAAATCATGGAATTGTGCAATTCCACAAGTAATCTCTCAATTCTGTCTCTCCATTGCTTCAAAGTTTGATATTCTTTTAAAGGGTATTTTAATATATAATTCCTGTCTATTAGTAGGCTGTCTAGGAAATTGTAGAGATAAACTAGCATCATCTAATCAAATAATTGATACATAGTTCCTACATGCTCTCTAGGGGTTTTGGTTAGAGGCAGGGTAAGAATTTTGATTAGAGAATTATACTTGGCTAAGATGAGTTGAAGGTAATGGTTTTACAAATTATTTTACTTTTATATTCTTGAAATTTTAAATTTCAAAACATAAGTAGGGTATTTTAGTCATTATGGTTGAAATGTTTTAACTCCCTTTTCTCTGTCCTCCAAATCCCCTCAATATTGAAGGTGGGGTGGAGAGGGGAGGAATTGGACGAGAAAGGGATGCTGATTTCAGATATGAGCACTAAAGAGTTGAAACTAACTGACTTTGTGCTTCTTAAAAGGGTTTATCCTAACATTTGATTTGTGTAATAAGGGGTCGCCATGCATCGAAAGTCACTGAGGAAGAGGAAGATGAAGAATACCTTAAAGAAGAAGAAGATGGTGTAGCCAGCACACGTCTGGTGACGCAACCATCATGTAAGTGCTCTTTTTCTCTTTTTTCTTTTTTCTTTTTAACTTGTGCTTACTTGCATGGACTGAAGGCTCTACATTTTAAATTCTGCTCTTGTACCACAAAATCTTTTCTGTGTATTCAATATGCATATTGTAAAGGGATGGTTCTATAATTGCTTTGTTTGACATAGCAATTCTTTTTTTTTTCCTTTATTCCTCTATTTGTTTGTGGAAATGTTTGGAATTGCATTTATCAAGATGGTGGGATGACTGCTATTTTAGAAGAACATTTTATTACAAGACTAAATAATTAGTACACATAGTCAACGCAAAACAGGGAACCTAAAGTTAAAGAAATTCATGATAAATAAGTCTTAGTTTACGCAGACAATCTCCATCAATGTAGGAGCAATAAGATCGGAGTGATGATTGTAAAAACATATGTTGAAGTTAATAGAAAACAATTATATAAAATTTAGCAGAATGTGATCGAAACTCGTTTGATAATGTGTGAAAGAATAGTCGATAAAGCCTAATCTTTTGTGTGGAATGTTTTACCCAATTAAACACCAAACAATGATGATTCAGGAGGGTAAAAATTGTTTTTGAAGCCTATATCATTGCAGCAACTCACACAGGGTCACTCGACTCTGCTGTTGCACTATAGTGGGCTATTGACTTCTATAGGTTAGACATTTGCATTTGTATCATAGTGCTGTATAAGGACGCATTGATTGAATATACATTTAGATAAAATATGCCATACATTATACTTGGTATGTGTTCTGGTGGTAGACAACCTCCATTCTGGTCTCTGAATTTTTCATTGACCTACATTTGCTATAGAAATTCATTATGGAATCTTTTTCTTGTGCACCGTTCCTGTTAGATGGTTGCATTTTTGTTGTTGACATCTGATGAATTGCTCTTAAATCAACATCTTTTGGTAGGGAGTGGTTGTTCATGTGTCATGAACGTTAATTACTTGTTTTTAATTTTTCATTGGCCTACATTTGCTATAGAAATTCATCATGGAATCTTTTTCTTGTGCACCGTTCCTGTTAGATGGTTGCATATTTGTTGTTGACATATGATGAATTGCTCTTAAATCAACACCTTTTGGTAGGGGGTGGTTGTTCATGTGTCATGAACGTTAATTGCTTGTTTTTAATTTATTACAGGCATCCAAGGGAAGATGAGGGATTACCAACTGGCTGGACTAAACTGGCTCATACGATTGTATGAGAATGGGATAAATGGAATTCTGGCTGATGAAATGGTATGTGTTTGGTGGGCTTGTAGTTGTGCCAAACTAAATTAACTGTATTATATGCAATTGCTATGTCATAAATAATTTGATATCTGTTCTTACCCAGAGGAGTAAGGCCTTTATGTTAACGATCAGTTGGTTTAATCAAGTCTTGACAAATAAATCTGATTTGTAGGGGCTTGGTAAAACATTGCAAACCATATCTTTGTTGGGTTATTTGCATGAGTTCAGAGGAATAAAAGGCCCTCATATGGTGGTTGCTCCAAAATCTACTCTTGGAAATTGGATGAATGAAATTCGGCGCTTTTGTCCTGTTCTACGTGCAATTAAGTTTCTTGGCAACCCTGATGAAAGGGTAAGACCGTCTTTTCAGGTTTGAATTATTTCTGAGAAGGATGACTCGTAATTTTACCTGTTTTTCTGGTTTTGTCTTGCTGCAGAGACATATAAAAGAGGAACTTCTGGTTGCTGGCAAGTTTGATGTCTGTGTTACCAGTTTTGAAATGGCAATCAAGGAGAAGTCTGTGTTGCGTCGATTTAGTTGGCGCTACATAATTATTGATGAAGCTCATCGAATCAAGAATGAAAATTCCTTACTGTCAAAAACAATGAGACTGTACAGTACAAACTATCGCCTACTTATTACTGGCACACCACTTCAGGTATTACTTGTATTATCTGCATCACTGTAGTCATTTGAACAACTGTTTTTTGTCATTGTCATTTTTATTTAATTTATTGGTCTATAGAGACTCTCTTAACGTGGAGGTGGTGTGATGCCATGTTTTTTTTCAAAATAATTGTAATTAGTGTGGTCTCATTTGTATTCTGTACTAATTTCTGTAAGCTTCAAGTAACGAAATTGCTAGTTGTGACGGAGGGTTGGTCTGCATTGTTGAAATTCTTAATTTGGCTTTTTGTAGTGATGGATGGGAGTGAATAACATCAGTTGTGGAAATAGCTATTAGAGTAAGGAAAGAGTATTTAAAATATAATTTGCAATTCTTCTGGGAAACCTTTAATGAATGGTATGTAGCAAAATTTCATTAGAGATGGTGCACTGGCATTATGTGCTTTGATAAGATTTTTATTTAACAGTCAATTTAGATTGATTTAACCTGACTGAAGAGTTAGATTTCATAACTTTGAATTTGTTAAAACTTTAGTGTTCTCTGATGTTGGTTTCAACTGTCTAGAAGCTTAGATTTCTTAATTATATACTTTTTTTTTTGCTTTGTTTTGAAATTTATCTTTTATTTTTTCTTGTATATTTCGTCAAGTATTTTCTGGAGCTTATTATCTCTTTTATGGTGCAGAATAATCTTCACGAACTCTGGTCTCTTCTCAACTTTCTTCTGCCCGAAATTTTTAGTTCTGCTGAAACTTTTGATGAATGGTTTCAAATCTCTGGTGAAAATGACCAACAGGAGGTAGTTCAACAATTACACAAGGTTAGTTACAGAACCTTCTGTTTATATGTTGAAAGTCCTTAATGTTAATCTGGTAAATGACTGACAATTTCATTTTCTATGTATATTAAGGTCCTTAGGCCATTTCTCCTTCGAAGGTTGAAATCAGATGTTGAGAAAGGGCTGCCACCGAAAAAGGAAACTATTCTTAAAGTAGGCATGTCCCAGATGCAGAAACAGTATTATAGAGCATTACTTCAGAAGGATCTTGAAGTTGTAAATGCTGGTGGTGAAAGGAAACGCCTCCTGAATATAGCTATGCAACTACGCAAATGTTGTAATCATCCATATCTTTTCCAAGGTGCTGAACCTGGTCCTCCCTACACAACAGGAGATCATCTCATTACAAATGCTGGTAATCCCCTGCCTACATTAAGAGAGTGCTGAAGTTCTGTTTTAGGTTGATCAATAAAATTTGACATTATGCCTACATTAAGAGAGTGCTGAAGTTCTGTTTTAGGTTGATCAATAAAATTTGACATTATTTGATGTTGTAAAAATTTGTTTCCAGGTAAAATGGTTCTTTTGGACAAGTTACTTCCTAAATTGAAAGAGCGTGATTCTAGGGTCCTTATATTTTCTCAGGTCAGTTCTTTTTTTGTCAGAATGCTATTCTTGATGCTGATGATCGATAATGCTTTAGATTCTGCAATCTGTTTTTCTTTGCTCTCTTTTATTCCCTCCTTTCATATTTTCTTGTGTCCCTAAGTTTTTGTTTTTCTCAGATGACGAGGCTTCTAGACATTCTTGAAGATTATTTAATGTTTCGTGGATATCAATATTGTCGCATTGATGGAAATACTGGTGGGGATGATCGAGATGCTTCCATTGACGCTTTCAACAAACCAGGAAGTGAGAAATTTGTCTTCCTGTTATCTACTCGTGCTGGAGGTCTTGGAATTAATCTTGCTACTGCTGATGTTGTCATTCTGTATGACAGTGACTGGTCAGTATTTTAAATAGTTGTGGATACAGCCATATAATTTATATCTGTACCTAAATTATTTTTACATGATTGGCGGTTTACAACAGGAACCCACAAGTTGACTTGCAGGCTCAGGATCGTGCTCATAGGATTGGTCAAAAGAAGGAAGTTCAAGTTTTTCGCTTTTGTACCGAGGTTAGCAATTTTAAACTTTATTTTTCTTTTCAATTTGTTATTCACTCTATATTTTAGCACCTCATCTCGTCATAATAATGGTACAGTATACAATTGAAGAAAAAGTCATTGAAAGGGCCTACAAAAAGCTTGCACTTGATGCTTTGGTGATTCAGCAAGGGAGATTAGCTGAGCAGAAGAGTAAGGATTTGATGGATGATTTTGCTAGTTTCTTTGCTTCAAGATTTATGAATTGTCTAATATGATTCCACTGGCTTTCATGTGCAGCGGTAAATAAAGATGAGTTGCTTCAAATGGTTAGATTTGGGGCTGAAATGGTTTTCAGTTCCAAGGATAGTACAATTACAGATGAGGATATTGATAGAATTATTGCTAAAGGAGAGGAGGCAACTGCTGAACTTGATGCCAAGATGAAGAAATTTACTGAAGACGCCATCAAATTTAAGATGGATGACAGTATGTACCTATGACTACCTATTCTCTTAATCTTTCTGCTGCTTGTAGAGTTACTAATACTGATGCTTTCTTTTTGTAGCTGCGGAGCTATATGATTTTGATGATGAGAAGGTAAAGATGACACTTAGTTTTAACTTTGACAACTTTTTGTTGCTGTGTACTCAACCTTCTATCCCCTTCCCCCTTATCTATTCAACTGACATTGGCATGCCAATTTCCTTTTGTGTAAAGGACGAGAACAGATTTGATATTAAAAAAATTGTTAGTGAGAACTGGATTGAACCACCGAAAAGGGAGCGGAAGCGAAAGTAAGCATTTCCCTTTACATTCTAAACATCCATATTGATTTGATATTTTGTTTTTATGACATGGTATGCTGCTGTTCTTTTTCTGGGGTTTCTCGCTCGTAGCTACTCAGAGTCTGAGTACTTTAAGCAAACAATGCGTCAAGGTGGTCCTACTAAACCAAAAGAGCCTCGTATTCCTAGGATGCCCCAGTTGTAAGCTTCTAAACTTTCATATTTTCTTAACACCTCTGTTATATACTCACTGATAACCTTTTCTTCTTTGACCTCCAGGCATGATTTTCAGTTTTTCAACACGCAGAGGTTGAGTGAGCTGTACGAAAAGGAAGTTCGCTATCTCATGGTATGTGTAGGGAAAATGAATTTTCTTGTTCACATCTTTAGGTTTTAAGTTTAGCTGAATGAGTTGGTATTAGTTGTTCCCTTACTTTTCAAAAATTTCAGCAAGCACACCAGAAGAATCAGATAAAGGACTCAATAGATGTTGATGAACCAGAAGGTACGTGGTCATCCTCCAGACTCCTCCTTTCTACATGTATGTCTTTAATTTTAATTTTGATGAAATGAATGTTTAGAGGTGGGAGATCCGTTGACTGCTGAAGAGTTGGAGGAAAAGGAGCGCTTGCTAGAAGAGGTGAAAGTTTTTCCCCTTTTCTTCAAACTAGACTTACGTGGGGACTATTTTTTTTAAACATTAGTATTTTGTTTATATAGGGATTTTCATCCTGGAGCCGGAGGGATTTTAATACTTTCATTAGGGCTTGCGAAAAATATGGCAGAAATGATATAAAAAGTATTGCTTCTGAGATGGAAGGAAAAACTGAGGAGGAAGTTGAAAGATATGCGAAGGTCTTCAAAGAAAGATACAAGGAATTAAATGGTATGCTACAGCCAGTGTGACCATGGAACAATCTTTTGTTAAATATTTTAGTGTGGATTAGTTTACTTGTTTCATATAGCCAGCTATTTGAGTGATTGATATTTACATTTATTTTTATGTCTTGTGGTAAAATGTTGCACATTTCTTTATTGATATTCACATAGTGGGATAAGACTTTGTTGTTGTGTGTAGGCGTTGATGTATCAATTTTAGCTGGAAAATTGTGTGGAATGTAAACTGACTTGTGCATTTTGAATCGCTGCAGATTATGACAGAATTATTAAAAACATTGAAAGGGGGGAGGCAAGAATTTCTCGGAAAGATGAGATCATGAAAGCTATTGGGAAAAAGTTGGACCGGTACAAGAATCCTTGGCTTGAGTTAAAGATACAATATGGGCAAAACAAAGGGAAGTTGTACAATGAAGAATGTGACAGATTCATGGTACACATTTTTTCGTTCATTTTTTTTTTTGTTTCTAGGTCTAGCTCCACCATCCTTCTATTGGTTTCTAGGAAAGTTATATTTGCTGTAAATTTGCAGATATGCATGGTTCACAAACTTGGCTATGGGAATTGGGATGAGCTAAAGGCAGCTTTTCGAACTTCACCCTTGTTTCGATTTGATTGGTTTGTTAAGTCTCGCACAACTCAGGAATTGGCAAGAAGGTGTGACACTCTCATTCGTCTAGTAGAAAAGGAAAACCAAGAATATGATGAGAGGGAGAGACAAGCTCGCAAAGAGAAGAAACTTGCTAAAGTTAGTTTTCTTCATATTATGTGTAAATAGTATAGAATTCAAATATTCATTTTTTCCATACTTAAATTTAATAAATCTTGCAGAACATGACCCCATCAAAGCGTGCTTTGGCAAGACAGACAGATAGTCCGTCTTTGAAGAAGCGGAAACAGTTAACAATGGATGATTACGCAAGCACGGTATGCATTTCTTCTAAGAGTTATGTTATTTGGATTACATAAAAGTTTTCTGCATTGCTTTTACTGAAGCAGATCATATTTTTGTGGCAGGGGAAGAGAAGAAAATAAATGGACATGTGGTCTCTATATTGAATGGGATAAGTAAAGGATTGTAGGGTTTTACATACATGACAATTGGCGGCTTGCGTTCCGTAGGTCGTGCTACCAACCTCTTTTTGATTAATGTAGGCTCCAAATATCAGTTGTATGACTAGGTAGATAATACCATGTAGAAATCGGATGTTGTAAGAATGTAAGTATGTATAATCTACAAACAAATCCTTAGATTTGAACAACTAGTTCAATGAAATATATGTAATTCTTATTTGTACTATTTTTGAAGTAGACTTGCGTTAAGCTAACGTTTTGAAATCAGTATTTTACCACCAATACCACCTATCCTTTCAATCTCTTTTCCTTCAGTAAATCAAGGAAGTAAACTCCTTTGCATAGTTACTGATGAAAGCAAAGACTTGTTTGTAGTGAGATTCCTCATTCATTCTTCAACAACGAGCTTCAATGCTTTTAAGGGTTTGGAGTGTGAGTTCTAACACCTCTATACCTAAATCCAAAACCAAATCTCATTCCTCCATTGAACTCTCACACCTCACTTCCTCGTACAACAGACAAACTCAACGGATAGGATAATATCCATGACGTCACAAGTGGTATTTTTCACATGTCATGAATGTTAGTGTCAACATCTTCCTTGAGAAGGAGGAGGGAATGACCTGCGTTATTTTTAATATTATTTTTAATTTTTTTAAAATATAATTATTATTTTGTAAAAGGAGTTAACCATAAATCTACATGTTGGTATGGCCTGAGTTTATTTGGGTTTCGCTCTAAACAAGTAACAACATAAATTATTCAAAAGAATTTAAGTCACTTTTTAATTTGATTTGATTCATTCCGCAAAATTATTCACCCTTTGAACTGAACTCATTTGAACCCGGTGGGATAAATTGAAAAATACAGAAAAAAGGGGGAAATTCTCAATTATATATTTAAAATTAATACATTTAAAGGTTCGAAACATGTTCCACACAACACAATGCGATGTACTCTTAATTATAGCTTTTATCTATTGCCACATAAGAAAATATCTCTCTTAACTATAGCTTTTATCTATTGCCACATAAGAAAATATCCAGTGAGTCACGTGTTGATGTCATGCAAAATATCAGTTCAAATAATGACCATTTTTCTCGTATATTTAACCTTTGGTTTATTTGATTATACGTGGGTGGGAATTTTTTGTCACGAGGTACCACAGCCACAGTTACATGTGAATTTACTTGTATAATAATTTATTGTATTTTTCGGTCAAAAATATATCTAGATGAAACTAATATTCTGCATAAAACGTAATTTTATCATGAAAATTACTTCTTTTGTAATTAGTTTTCCACCTAAGTCTTTACTTCAAGACTATGACAACTTGCGTTAGTAATATTCAATTTTTTATTATATTTGAGACAATTACTTTTATCCCAAAAGACGTTACTATAAAATATATACAATAGTATGATATCATTCTTTAAACCTGCAAAAAATCAACGTGATCTTTACAATAATAGGTGTTCTATGCTATTATGTTCCTAATCACTAGAATTCTATTAAAAACCACTATACTTTTTCCATAAGAAAAAAAAAAGATGCAGAAACAGTTCTTTAGATAACCTGCAAAATCTGAGGACAAATGATTAATTAAATGTGGTAAGAACAAACAATGGTTTAACTAATTAACTAATATGTGGTTGTTTACAAGAGATGAAGATAATAGAAGGGTGAAGTGGAAAATAATTTTTTTTTTTTGGTATAAGCCGAAAACATAGACTCAGACATACAACAGAGAGTGTAGGAATACATCATGTGACAGCAATCCACTAATCTCCCCTCATCATACAATACAAGCAAATAAGAGGGGCCAAAAATTAGAAGCGCCTTTGCTGCTCTAGGCACACATGAACCTAGAAATCGTTAGTACATAGACATGGCTCTTCAATTCACATTCTGCACCTTCATCATTACATTTAAATACCCCAATCCACACTAACTTCTCCCCCAACCCCTATTTTTCTTCTTTTTTTTGTCTTTTTTTTCAACTGTGTACTGTTTTCCTTCACATGGTGATGACTAACAAGTTGGATTCAAGACAACCAACACAGTCTATCCTCTGACTCAACCATACATGATGAACAGCAGCAAGTTGGTTGGTGTTCAGGTGTCTGTCTGTTCAGTCATTTGTAGCATCGAAGCTACCCATGGCATTTGCTTTCTTCTTCTCTCTCCAATTCTCGCCCCAGACTTTTGCTTCGGCCACCGCACGCTCTCGGTCCAGGTCGCGGTTCCATGGAGTCTCTCTGGCTCTTGCAGTATTTACAGGGCTGTCTCTCTGAGACTCCTGCCTTTCATAATCATCCAATCCCCATTTCCTCCCTGAGCCACCACCCGTGTCCATCCTGCTGCCTAACTCTGTCCCAATGCTTGCATCCCTGCTGTCTCTCTTCCTGAAGTCTGGGGAGTTTCGGTGCGTGGAAGGGGAGCCGAGGCGCCGGTCAGGGCTGTCCACACCGTCGGCCAGGCTCCTTCTGTCATCCCTCATCCTAGGTGTTGAGGGCCCAACCCTGTTGGATTGGTTGGCTGCATTTGGATCATATGTCTGTGAGGCCAGATATGTGAGAGCAGTCACCACATCCCCAATCAGAGGCCTTGTAGCAGCTTGCTCCTGCAGACACATTGCAGCAACTGCAAGTGCTTGATACAGTCCTCGCATCGGGTAACGGCCTTGAAGTAGAGGGTCAGCCATTTTCGGGAATTTCCGACGGTCCTTGAAGAGAGGCCGTGCCTACAAAGTTTCATATCCCAAGAATATGAAGACAAATGATTGTAAGTTTGTTGTGTTAATTTAGAAGTGAATCAAAATGTGAACATACAAACTGGTTTACATCATGTATGTGTGACTTAGGAGAAATGATAGCAACACACTGTTTATAATTCAGTGGAATGTATTGGAAATTAAAGAAACTGGTGGGTGTTGCTTCTCATGTAGTGATCTCCATTCATGATTTTGTAGTTTTCAATAAGCTTTTACCAACAGTAGAGTGCATTAAAAGAAGGATGATAGATCGAGAGTGTTGTGAGCATTTCTTATGGCCTAAAACCACAAGGATGATAAGATGTGAATACTCACCCATGCAACAAGATTGTGCTCTCCATGCGCACGTGTATTGTCAATAGCCTTGCGCCCAGTAATAAGTTCAAGGAACACAACTCCAAAACTGTAGACATCAGATTTCAGAGTTAGTTGACCGGTCATGGCATATTCCGGAGCACAGTAGCCGTATGTTCCCATTACTCGTGTTGATACATGAGTCTTGTCGCCGACCGGACCAAGTTTTGCCAGCCCAAAATCCGACAACTTGGGATGGTAACCCTCGTCTAGGAGGATGTTGGATGATTTTAAGTCTCTATATATCACTGGCGGATTTGCCTTGTCATGCAAATATTCCAATCCCTTTGCAGCTCCAGCTGCTATCTTCATCCTAGTGTTCCAGTCCAGAGGCTCCTTGTCAGGAGGAAGATCTGGAAAAGGGAGTCAGAGTAAGAAATTTCTTATGTACAATATTACGAGAAAACACTTGAACAAGGTTATGCGTAGTAAGATAAGTCGAAATAAAGTTAGAAAAGCTCTTCAACATGCACCGTAATTTGCAACAATTTTAACATACAAATAATTTTTTAGCTTTATTTATCTTTAACCAATTGGAAAAGTATTCAAGCAAAAAAATGAAATTAAATTACCACGTATTGTAGAATATTTATGTCTGAGCTAATCTGATTACTACAAAGAAGATTGATTGAATGAAAACGATTGATCAAATTGACTGCAGAATACAAATACCATCCTAAATCATCTAGTGTTGCAAGACCAAGCCCCCAGCCAAGTTCAATGATACCATTATTGATGCCAAATTCAACTAAAAACCTCATTACTCCTACAGTTCTACATTGGAATTTAAGATTCTGCTTCGAACTTCTATAACTAGCACCACTACATCATGAATTCTACACCAACAATTCATCAAAGATTTTTCCTTTGCAATGAGAAAATCATAAAGCACGAGTCTAAACGGTTTTCCAACTTCAATAACCATCTACAAATTAAAGCTTTTGCTAATTATAAACAAAAACATATCTATTTAGCCATAAGCATGCTGGTCTATGCAAAACACTCCCATACCCAAAGGGTGTCACCACACCTTGCGGTATAACCCCAAAACTACGAAAGGCCACTAACTGTCAGCCTATGCAAACTTGTGCATCCCATGGAGCTAGAAAGCTAGAGGCAAAAAATGGAAGTCTAACACGGATTATTCAGAAACCTTTTTGTAAAAATTCCCAGAATCCTCAAACTCAACTCAACCTAATAGTAAATTATTAGTTACAACCATAATTCTTATTGTCTTAGTCAAAAAGTATAAAGAAACATTATGTCAATTCTGAATGTGGTATATGAAGAGGCAACGGAAAATTTGTGCATGAAAGTATTCTCCCTTCACTCCCCTTTCTATGATAAACTGATAAACAAAAGTAATATACTTCCATTTGAGACCAAGCACTTCTATCTGCAAGTAAGAAATTTAACTTCTACCATAGATTTAGATCATTATTTTCCAAAACATCGAAAGGGTACCCTAATATAAGTGGTAGATTTTAAGGGCTATATTTAGTTAGAATATTTTGAAGAAACAATAATTTTTTTTGCCAACTTCCTGAGAAAACTTGTGAAAGAAAAGGTTAACTCTCCACAAAACAAGGAGCTATTCCAAAACATGTGCACATAACCATTGCCATGTGGTTTTTGGAAAATAATCTGTAAAATTAATTTATATCTCATCACCTAAATAAACAAAGTGAAAAGGATAAAAATCCAACAGAAATGAGTGATCAATACTTAACAGTAAAAAACGATACATGTTTTCTCTTTGAAGGTAATACCAAGTCAAAAGTAGTAAAAGAATTATGTGATAAAAATGGAATTTGGTTCATTTAACAGATTTCAACAACTGTCAGAACTTACATCATGATTTTGCAAATACAACCATTAACAATATTCCCAAGTCATATATCATAAAGTATCAACACTAGTGATTCACTAAAACATATTCATGGTAGTTCTTGAAACTTAGATGTCCGCCCAATCTTACAGTAACAGTTAACTGCTCATGCATTTGAACAATGCAACATCATGTAAACATGAAACAATTTTCAAACAGTATATGTATAAGGCAATAAAAAGAATAGCATCCACCACACAATAGTTTAAGGTACCTATTGATAATCTATGATCTTTATAGGGAGATTCTATCATTCAATTGGAATCTATGATGTTTTTTCAAAGATACATGATCTCCTCACATACTACACACTTTCACTAGCTAAAGTAGAAGATAAACTGTTAGGTACCAAGAATAGGAATGGGAAAAGAAGAAATATTTTTGGAATTGAATGGGAAAAAAAACATAAAATAGGATGTCTCAACTGGTTTTCCTTCATACAGTTTCTCCATTCACAAAAGAGCAAAAGCTCAATCTACAAATCATGCAAGATGGAATATAATGTCCCCCTGTTACCTCCTCCTCCTATTTATTTACCTCTTATATCCCATCTAACGGACTAGCCCTTCAACTCACAAATTACAGTAACTTTCCTAACTCCTAATATAAATTGATTTGTAGAAATAGAAACATAAGATGCACTCTCTCTCTCTCTCTCTCTCTTTCTTTCAAAGCCTCTAGAATAATGTATTTCATTCCTTGAAGTTTGAACCGTGTGATAACAATCTTATTTATTTTCTCCCTGTTTTGTATCACATACAGTTCCCCCCCCCCCCCCCCCCCCATTTTTATTAGAAACAACACAGACATTGTTGGAAGTCCCACATCGACTAGAGATAAGGCCAATTCATAGTTTATAATTGGGTGCAAACCTCATCCTACAAGCCGGTTTTGTGGGGTTGAGTTAGACTTAAAGTCCATTACTAACATGGTATCAAAGTCATGGTTAGAGCCTATCCTAGCGAGTTCTAAGTGGGCACTCTATTCTTCGCTTCCACCCACTAGTCCCACATCGCCTAGAGATAAGGCCAATTTATAGTTTATAATTATTTCCAATTCAACAAAGAATCCTACAATTACCTACTTTCTTGACATTTAAAAGATTGAACCAAGTTGAAATATAAAATTCATTAGTTTTATGATACGAAAGCATAATAGTTCAGGAAGCAATGGCAACAGTTCAAAAAGAATGCAATCTGACCGTGTAAATGATCCTCCAAAGACCCCAGTGGCATAAATTCATAAACAAGCAGCCGCTGATCACCATCTGCACAATAACCAATTAAGTTCACAAGATTGGGATGATGTAAGAGACTGAGCATGAGAACTTCCACCAAAAATTCTCGATTTCCTTGGAGACCATTTCGGTCTAGCTGTTTTACAGCAACTACCTGCAAAGAGAATTATTTCATTATTTCATCAACAAAAATTCAGACAGAGGCAGAGTTATAGTAACAGTGCAAAAATCAAATGGAAAACCGACAGTGGACAGGCAAATTTTGAAAGCTGCACATGCAAATTGAAAAATAATAAAACTTTTCTACAAGAAAGCCATTATGCTGAGCTTCAGTATCTGTTAATGTTCATAGCAGATGTCACAACTTACTTGTCCTGTGCTCTCGAGACGACCTTTGTAAACACGTCCAAAACCCCCTTCGCCTAGTAAACATTCTGGCCTAAAATTCTTTGTAGCAGCTGCAAGCTCTCGGAATGTAAATGTTTGTGCAGCAATATGGGCTGTTGGGCCATCCTTTGGAACCGGTGCTTCCTTCTTAGCATCTGCGCCACTTCGTGATGATTTCGATTTATCTGAATAGATAATCAAAGATAAGATCGAGCAAAAGTAACAGAAGAACATCTGGTATACTAGAGAATAAAAATATGTACTGAAGAGTGATATCACGGCATCATACTGCTAAACTTATAATTACATGTAACACTTAAAACCCAGCTTGAGTTTCACGGGTTTAAGTTTAAATTGCACAATGACAGGGTCTCGTTCGTTAAATCATGTACCAGATCCTGCCATCAGTTAGAATGTTATTCAACTAGTTCTGACAATCCCAATTGTCCAGCAGCACAAATGCCAAGGTAAAGTTCTCAGTACCTATCTTCTGAATGAACTAAATTTTTCTTCAGACAAGGGCATTCTGTACAAATCATCTAGACTAAATTTCTATAAAAGCTACCAGACTACCACATTGAACAATCTACAGAAAATGCAGCAATTGGACTGGACCCGGCATCTGCCTCGCGTCCCAGAATTGTCAAAAGGGCAAAACGAAAACCTTATGAAACAATGTGATATACTTGTCATATCCAAAGGCAAGGGCGGATCCCCAAAGATGTAACAAAAAGCCTTTGGTAGGAACAAAATTGAATTAAGTGAAGCTAAAACATATCCACTGGCAAGAAATCACTTCAGTGACTACAGCAGTACGAGCACAACCTCGGATGAACCAGATCAAAGCAACGAATGAGATGGATTGAAGAAGATGGGCAGAAAAGGCAAGAAAAGGTAAAGAAAAGGGGAAATTGAGGAGAATTGAAGCAAGGCAGGGAAGTAGTGGTTCAATCAAAGAGGCAACAGAAGTCTGAGAAGGAAAGTCGGAAAATTAGGAGCCAAACCTGTGTTTGCCCTGCTGGGGTGATGAGACTGAGGAACAAGAGAAGCAGCTTCCTTAAAAGAAGAATCCTTGTTGGGCACCTCCTTGACCCTCACCCCACCACTGTCCTCCTTGTTGGATGATCCAAAACAAGGAAAACACCCACCCATATCAAATCCAAGCAAATCAAAGCCACCCCTTACAAAACCCACCAAGGAATAATGCCTTTCATAACAACAAACCCCTCAAAATCCTACAACACAGTTCAACTCACACTCACACCCACACAAGACCAATCTCAGAAATCGCCACCAAACACTTCCCTTTTCCGCTTCTACAACTCACAGTGGATGCCTCAGAACGTGATCCTCATCGACACCAACTTGCCCCAGAAAGCAGATCAACCAATCGAAGAAACTGGTGAGGTGAAACACAGCACAAGGTAAAGGAAGAATAATAAATAATAAATAACTAAAATAAAAAACAAATATTTATATATCTGTGTGTATGATATTATAATAAATAAGAAATAAAAGTGTAAGGGGAATTTCAAATTTGGAAATTTGAAGTGGAAATGGAAAATTGTAATTGGGATGGTAATTACTAATTAGGGAACACAGTTGCAACTCAACAATTGCGTTACACAATCTCTATTACGAGGTTGTCATTGGATTTTCGGTGTTGCTACGAAGTTTCACTTTCACCCTGCAACTCTCAATAATTACAAACATGTACATGTACATTTGTAGTTTTTAATAATCATCATCGCGGCCGGGAAGTGGGTCCCACCCTTACCATGTGTGATGGGCATTGCTAACACATGTTGAACTCCTCCAGCAACGACATACATCTTTGATTTTTCTTTGTGTGTTATTAAATTTTTAATTTTGACATTAGTTTTCATAATCTTTTTCTTAATCTGTTTCTGGGTTTTAAACTAAAATTACTTATGCACGTTCTTATGTTTGAATTCTTAACTTAAAACAACTGTTCTCCAAATTTTGTTCAAAGAAGAAGGCAGTGAGGAGAGAGAAAACGGATGGGGGCAACATGTAATGGTTTATCTACCCACTACCACAAAATTGTACTATTCCAACGAGTATTTTGATAAATTGTACTAAATTTTTTAAATTGAAAAAAAATCAAAGAAATAATAAACTAAAAAAAATATTATATGTGTATGTATTGGAAATTCAAATTAACATTTTTGGATTTAAAATTTATCAGCGAGTTTTTAATAAGCTCCTGTGGAAATATAATGGGATGGAAAATCTCACTGATGTTGGTAAAACAATTTCTTACTTTAATTAATCATTAATAGTTAATGGATATTTTACACCGATAATATAACATGTAAAAGAGAGTATTTTAGATTATCTCTTTCAAATATGGAAGGAATCAAATTGAGTAGTAGTTAATTTGGACCAACAATATCCATTCTATAATAGTCAAATGTGAAGAATATTCAAGGTATAACTTAATGTAGATATAAAATATAATTAAAATACGTGGACCTAGTATAAATAAAATAATGTATTCATATATGGAAAAATAATAATATCAAGCCTTTTAACTCGTCATAGGTTATCATTAATAATAATTCAAAACGTGTTTTTATATATTTTATCTATACAAACCTTTTTTGTTGTTCTAAAAACAAAAGGTCTAATTAGATTTTTTTTTAGTTAACACATTTACTCTCCTTTTTTTTTATTTTTTCTAAGTGATGTGTGTATAATATATGAACCTAAAACTATAATCTTTTTTACTCTTACATATACGAACCAAACTAATTCATTATACATGTGCTCTTTCAAGAAATAAAATATTTTGTCAAGATTGAAATATATATATATATATATATATATATATATATATATATATATATATATATATATATATATATATATGGGCTGAGATATCCTCTTACATTTTCCTTTTTAGGATTAATGTTTCATTTATATAAACTCTGACAAATGAAAATGTTAATTTTAATAACTCTTGATTATGGTTATAAACAAATGCATTTTATGTGTCACACATTTCGTAATATATTTTTTAATAATACTTGTTACAATAGAGTAGTAATTAAAGAAAGATGTGATATCATTCATGGTGTACTATAAAATAAACAAGGAAACTAAATTCATTGAAGAATATTTTAATATAACATCTAACTATTAATTTTGTGAAGGACTATATAAATTATACTAGTTTGTCTTTCTGATTTTTTTTTTAATGTTTTTTTCTTTTTGTTAAAATCCTTAGTGAGTTGTTGACCAGTCCTTTTGTGTAGGTTTGAAATGGTGAATTGATGCTGAGCATGAATTTGTGGGCACAGCATTAATTAAGAAATAGAATTAAGAATTGGTTTTTTAATTGAGAGGTTTTGGTGACCTAATTTGTTTGAGTTTGGTGTTTAATCCTTCTTGTTTTGTTTACGCGTATTGCATTACGAGTTACACGTGAATCACGGAGTTGCTTACTTAACATGGCTAGCTGTGAATTTCACAAATATAACTGTTTCCTTCTCATCGATATTATAAATCATTTTAATTTTTATACATAATTCAGTATCATTATTTATTTAATACAAAAGTTTCCACATTTGAAAACATTTTTATATATAATTAGTTTATAATATCGTAAACCTTAATTTAGTCTCTTGGTATCTATTTAACTATATAAACCATTATTTGTAAAACTCGAAAAATACACCAAAATAGATATATTTTTTAGTAGATGTAAAATAGTAAGACATTTGTAGATTTTTTTTCTTTTTTTTAATTTTTTATAAAAACAATATTGTTTTATATTAGAATTTGTTTTAATAATTTTATTATTAAAATTATTAAGTTTTTATATGCTTTTTAAATATTTCTATAAACATATCTTTTTTTTTAATTTTCAGATACATTTTACTGATTTGATTAATGAATTAAAATTAAAAATATAATTTTTGTAACCTTTTTTAGTTTCATAATTATTCATTAATCAAATTTAAAAACTTTCAGAAAGTGTTTACCTCAAATTTAAGAAACCATAAAAAGTAAAAAAGAAAAAACAAATTTAAAAAGTAAAAAATCTTAGAAAAAGAGAAGCCACGTACAAATTCATTAATAATAATAATAATATAATGTACTATTGAGTTAGATTAATTAAACCAGTTTACACTTAACTCGATTATAATAAAGTCAGTGAAAATGAATTGAAATTAATTTGATGAACTAACTGAATCAATCAACACTAGCATGGAATCCGATTTGATTATTTTATTATAATTTGCTTCCACTTCTGATTAGAACAATTAAAGAATCAAAAGTAGAAGCTACCAATATTTTAATCACTATATTCATCTAGATAGAGAGAGGTTGTTGTTATTCACCACATAGAATAACTTTTTCAATAAAATATCTCATTTTCAAGGGGAAACATATGGTTAATTTGACATAACTTTAGTCATTTGAAACATGTTTAGATGGATTAATTAAATATTTTTGTTACGAATGTGCTTGTTTAATATAGGAAAGATATTATTTATTTTTTATTTTGTATATATTATTATTTTGTTTTGTTTTAGAAATAAATTTGAAGATGAATTAATATAGATCAAGGAGATAAAGAAATAATCATGATGTTGTTTGTTTTAAGTGATGGATATGTAAAAATAAAGAGATTTAAAGATAAAATTTATGAAAGTTTTTTAATGATATGATATAAATAAAAAAATGTTTTAATAAATTAAAACATAAAATTATAATTTTACTCTTACGATTAAAATTAATGTAAAATAAAGTAAAGTTAGTTAAAATTAATTTAAAATAAAATTTGGATAATTAGTCTCTAAATAAAAAAGTTAATAAGAGTAATTATTATTATTATTATGAAAATGACAAATAAAAAATAATTATTTCAGGAAATACATTTATAATTCACACAAATATTCTCATTTTTTAGACGATCATGCTACACTTCTCTCTCCTTCATATTTACGACAAATCCATGCAAATTAAGGAGTTAAAATGTGGAAGAATATTTTTTATATATTATTATCTCACAGATACTAATAGAAAAAATCACACGTACTCTTACTTATAATCACGCAATTGCATGAAATCATTTTGAAATATAATGTCATATATGTAATATATATATATATATATATATATATATATATATATATATATATATGACATTATATATATATGAAAAACCAATAAAATCTTACATGTAAGAATGATTAAATATTTTTGCAATATATCAATTAAAAAGACATAAAATTTGTTTGAAATTAGTCATTAAAAATATTCAATTGTGAGCTTAAAACCAATAATTTAATTATACTGGAACAATCAATTCCATGCTATGCCTTATAATTTTATTTTTTTCTAACTGAAATTGTGAGTTGCACATCTTAACTAAAATGTATTATTGTAAAGGGATAACTATAACTAATAGTTGCATAATAAAACACAGATAAATAATATAAATAAAATAAACAGCAAAAAGCCAAAAGGATAAAAAAACACTTTAGCCAAAGAAGATAATGGAGGAGTAAATGTAAAGAACAAGAGAGACCAAACAGTGCCTTAACGAAGCCCAATATCATGCCGACATGTTTGCCTACTGTTTTAAAGTCAATTTTGGGCTTTCGTTTTCGAATAATAAATGAAAAATATTATATCTCTATCATCAATCATCATAAAAAAGAAAAAAAAAAAATATATATATATATATATATATATGATTATGGTAAAAGGGTCTATATTAAAAGAAAATATATAGAGAACTTTCTTGAAAAATATTTAGACCAAAATAGTTCAATTGTAATTTCATTTTTATAGAGGTATTGAAAATAAAGAAAATTTACTTCTAACTTAAAAATCTGGAAGGTAGTTATCTTTTTTTCATGTTAATTTTTTTTTGTTGGACTTTCTCTATGTTATCTAAACTTTTTATATGTTTATTTTTTTCAATTGACTTTAATACATCTTTCTGTCAACAAAAATTCTATAAACTTTCTCGTATTAATTCCAAAAATATATTTTGTTTGGACTAAGCTTCAACTGTTTATCGTAGAAAAAAGCTCTTCTAAATCCTTACAATGACTCTTGTTGGCTTTCAACGTGACGATTATGTCATCCACATAAGCTTGCAGCATAGACGGTAAAACCTTATCCATCAACCTCTAGTAGGTTGCTTTTGCATTTTTAAGTTTGAAAAACATTACCCTGTAGCAATAATTCATCCTTTCTCTCATGGATGTCATTTTGTCTTTATCCCTTGATTCTATTTGAATTTGATTGTACCCCGAATAGACATCCATGAAGCTCAACAATCCACGTTCAAATGTAATATCCACCGAAACATCAATATTTGACAAAGAGTAAGAATCTTTGGGACATGCAGTGCTTATGTTAGCAAAATCAACAAACATCTTTCTTTACCATCATCACATTGGCCAATCATTCTAGATATTGGATTTCCCTTATATGTCCAACAATTAAGAGCTTATGAATTTCTTCGTTTGTTGCCCTTTCCTTTTCTTTCCCCAATTTTTGTCATTGTTGAATTTTGCTTTCACCTTTATGTACATATTTAATCGGTGACATAAAAATCGGAATTTATGCCCCCGCTTATCATTTGAATTTCACGCAAAAGATTTAAGATTATCCTTCATCACGACCACCACTTATGACTCGATCTCTTGGTTCATTTATACTCCTACCTTGAATTTCTTCCCTTCCATTTTCACCTATTTCACATCTCTTATTAGTCATAGTCCTAATCATCATGTACAATTTTGGGATCTAGTTCCCATATATCGGAATTAATCGTTGTAACTATATAATAAGCTATTCACTAAACTTTTAAGATATTCTCATAAGCCTTTTTCATCCTTCTCATCTACTTTTAGGTATTTGCACAATACTTCCTCATCCATCAGCCGTATAAGTTGATTCATTAATAAATAACAAGCTTTTGTGTCATGTCCTCGTGTCAAGTCGTTACTCTTTGTTAAGGATCTTGTTTGACGACAAAGAGAAATTATGTTTAATGACCTCTTCCTCTTTTAACATGGTTCTACGAGAAGATTTAACAGTTGAGCACCCAGACTTTTGTCTCCTTTCTTCCTTCTTTCTCTGGGCAATATATTCTTATATATATATATATATACACTTATTTTGAAAAAATTAGGTTAGAAAACTGAAGAGTTTATTACAATAGTTACTAATGATTGATTATTATAAGTGGTAATAAATTATTTCAGAAACTATTTCAAAAATTATTTTCTTGTTGTGATAATCTGTTACTGACATAGACTTTTAGAAAAATCTCTAAAATTAACTGTGATAATTCATTATCACAGAGGTTTTTATGAAACATAAAATTTTCCTTGGGTGCTCTAGTACTTAAGTTGTGCCTATTGATTATTGATCTACTAATTTAAATAAAATATACAAATTACAAAACTTCAACAACTAAATTCTCAAGTCTTCAATGTATTTATTGAATCCAAGCATTCTTTAAATCTCCACCACTTCTCCATAAGTCGTCATCATCATCATCAAAACTCTTTATTAAAGCAAGATTTTATCTTATTCTTTTGCTAACAGAAACCCCCATATCCCTGCAGATGCAGTTACTCATGTTGACGAAAGGTCTCCTTAAGATGATAACACGACTCTTATGTTTTTCTTCTCAATTGTTAACATTTCAGGTTGACTTGCTGTTACTCACATTCTACTTTTGCTTCTTATTAATATCTTTTGTCTTTGGCCTTAACTCATACCCAATTTTTTTTATGAACTTTGTTGTATTTTTGCATTTTCTCTATTTTGGTCCTCAATATTTCACATGATATATTACACGAATTTTTTTTTTTACTAAATTGAAATTATAAAACTTCAGTCTTAAAAACGAATTTTTATATCTAAATTAAAAGTAAAATTTTAAAATTACACTTATAAGTAAAAGTAAAATTTATTAAAATTAAAATTAAATCACTTATATATGTTCTAATCCCAGGTATAAAATAAATGAGTATCTTTTGTTTCTTAATTATGAAATACAGAGGATCAATTCCAGATATATTAATTATTAATTATTAATTTTTTTAATGCGTTTAGTTTATCCATCATAACAATTATTAACGAGATACACACTCGTTTTTCACGAAAATGAAAAAAGAAAGTTATCAAAATATAAGTTATATGCAGTGATTAAAAAAAACGTTCTTTAAACTATCTACATTTAACGTAATATAACCCATGCTTAAACCATTTAACTCTATAGATATTTTTAGAATAATTAAATTAATGAAGAGTTATCTTTCTTGTCGCGATTAAGTAAATTAATACTTTGCTAACATGGTTAATGAATTTTTACATTCTCATAGTTCATGTGAATATTTTGACTCACACGAGCATGTCAAGTAGGATATTTTTTTATTTAAAATAATTTTAATTTTATTATTATAAAAGTTATAGTTTGATTTTAGTCGGTGTGAAATTCAAAAGTTTGAGGTTCAATTCTCGTAAAATTTAAAATTTTAACTTCAATCTCCATAAAATATTATATTTTAGTTTAATTAAAATACATTAAAAAATGAAAATAACATAATATTTATGACCTTATAATATTATTGATAGGAATGTTAATTCAATGAAGATCAAATAATGTATAAAATAAACTGCGTCTTGTTTCCATATGCTATTGAATCTTAAAGAATTAGTTTGAATTAACATAAATACAATATTAACAAAAATTAGGGTCAACGCTATTGAAATAATATTATAAAGACGCCTTCATACGCGTCATCAAATATCAACTCGTGCAACTAAAACATTTATTTTTCTTTTGCCTCGTTAGAATTTTACATACAATTTATACACGTTATCCTCTTTTTAGTTAATTATAAATAATAAAATATTTTCTGTACTGATAGGTCCTCCCAGCATAGACCGAGCGAACGGTTAACAATGCCGCCCACCAAGAACGACTCGCATAACACAAGAACGTCCGCCCTGGTCGAGCGCCAAGGCCGAACGTTCATCCACTAAGATGGCGAGCGACATGCCATTTGTGATGACGAGCGTCCACCCGTTCAAGGTTGGCACGTCCGCCCAAGAATCTGGGCCGAACGTCCAACGAGCGGCCAATCATTTAGGAAGCGGACGTCTGCCCAAGGATGGCACGTCCGCCCAATAATCTGGACCGAGCGTCCAATCATTTAGGAAGCGGACGTCCGCCCAAGGTTGGCACGTCCGCCCAATAATCTGGACCGAGCGTCCAGTCATTCAAGAGTCGGACGTCCGCCCAAGGTGGCACGTCCGCCCAGGAATCAGGGACGAGCTTCCCATCATTCATAAACCGAACGCCCGCCCAACCGAGCGGCACTTTGCTGATTACACGGTCAAATGCTAATGACACATTAAAGTCCTTAATAAAGATTAAGGTATCATTGGGCCGTTTCCAGGCCCCCAAAAGGTAAGAGCCCATTACAATCAGTATAAATAAAGGTCTCAGGTATGAGTTCTAGACAGATTGCTTAGAACGCAACACATGCATGCATTATATAACGCTCTGTCAGATTACTGACTTGAGCGTCGGAGTGCCTTTAGCAGGTACCCGGCCCCTCCCCAACTGGGAGTGTGGAACAGCGCCAGTAGAGGAAGGACGCCCGTCCAACTGGGAGGGTGGAGCAGCGCCAGGAGAAGGAGGACGTCCGTTAGCAGCCTCTCGCTCCGCATTGACAGAGAAAGCGTTCACCAGCCGGTATTGTTCGCGTTCGACCGTCCGGTCTTCAACAGCGTTCGTCCGTCATTGTACCGTCCTGGAGAGAAAGCGTCCTGGAGAAAAGGCGTCCGCCAAATCCGTAGCAGTTGTGCCGTTCGTCCGACAGCCCCTACCGTTCGCGATCGCCCGCCCGCCTTCATCGTTCGTGATCCTTCGTATGTTTTAACAGGATCCGCCCGGATTCAGTCGAAACATTTTCTATAGTTAAATCCGAATTAATTTAAAATCATTCAATCCTTTTCGTACAAGTAAATTTGAAAACAGTTATTTTTGTAATAATATTAAATGATTTCTCATTTTTAGATATGCCTTCTATACATTTATATATCTTTATTAGATACAAAATGGAAACATGTTTTTTTTTTATATCACGAAAAAATCTTATGAAAATATACATATGAAAACTTGTTTCGAATGTTTCCGTGGGAGTGTGAGATGTTAAGGATAATTCTATGAAAACAACAAATTTCTAGAAGGGGGAAACTTGAATAGCAATATGGTGGGTGCCAATAGTAAGGCCCAATTTCTTTCACGAAGGAGCCTTGAGAGACATAAGGTCATTTTAATGCTGGGCTAAACCTAAAAGAGGCCCGATATAATTTTAATGCAGAAAAAGAATAAATTTATTTTCAGCTATAAAAATTACACAAAATGAGCTAAACAAACCCTTAATCCAAAGCAAATTTATCTGATAAGTCTTCAAGAGTCATTATAATCAGTACTTTATAATGATATTTCATATATAATTAAATAGTGTTACTATGAACAATTTAACTTTTTAATAGAGGTTCAATTTAGAGACAAATATTGAAAAATAAATTGAAAGAAACAGACAAAAATATTAAGTATTCAAGTTATTATAATAAATAAATAATATTATTTTCTTAATCTTTTAAAATTATACACATTAAAATTAATTTAGATACATTCGGAACTCATTTTGTTTAATCCCTCATATACTTATCTTCATGTTTAAAGCTTAAAATTTCATGAATCACTGCCTTCCAAGTTTAAAATATGCCGGATCACTATAATTTAATCTTGATTACCACGAATAAAGATTCAGAGTTAAATATTAAATTTGTAGAATCCAGATTCAAGTACGAAACCAATAACAAATATTAAAATTAATATTTTATATGAATTTTGATTCTTGAAAAGATTCACACACTCTTAAAACAGAAAAGAAAAACTCTCGGTAAAAAAAATATTTAAATTCTAAAACTCTTTTGTATTCAATATCAAATTTTAGATTTTTTATTAACGTTAATTCTCATCTAAATATAACATGTTTCGATCTTAAATTCGATAAGTGATATAATTGTCAATTATCATAATTGTTCATTTTGAATATTATAGTTTTGTTATTGTTTTGTTTTTAAAGGACAACTATAAAGATGAAATAAAGAATGATTATTTAAATTATTTTAAATCTCAATTCATAAAAGATGTGAGATTATTAGACATGATAAAAATATAAATTTTCATCGTGAAATCTAAAGAGAATGATTGATCATTCTGAATGAAAGACTTAAGATGATGGTTCGATTATTGGTCTCACAGTTAATTCCAGTATTATTAATTTAAACTTTTTTATTGACTTGAGTTTTGGATAATCTTTTACAAACGAATCATCTCTCATTTTTCAATCTTCAAGAACACATGTAACGATTCTCCAATCTAATACATTTTGCCACCGGTTTAAAAGACATCCTCTAAATTTTATTTTAGGTACAAAATAATATATGAAAAACATGTAGATTTTCTTTAAACAAATTATCAGTTAGGTTGCAAGCAATTAATTTTGAGGAAAAAAAAATAGTAGTATACAAAAGATATTTCTTTTAAGATGAGGGTTGGATGAAAGGTTTACAACTAGCCTTTAATCTATCAATAAACACTTATTTCAACAATTACAGTTATAATCCAGGATACAAATTTGATTTTCAAAATTTCAGTGAAACAATTATTAAGAGAAGACTACTAAAAAAAAGACATAATTGTTTTATCAGCTAAGTCACAATGATATACTGTGACATTTGGATGGCTATTTTTTTTAAAATTATATTTTAACTTTTAGTTATAATTTTTAATAAAATGATAACTGTTGAATCTAATAATAATGAATGTATGAAGAACCTATAGTGGACGCAAGAAGATGGTATAACTTTAAGTTATTAGATAAGTAGAATATGTCTCATTCTATTATTCCAAATACAGATATTATGCTTATTATGGACACAAAAAATAGATATATTGAATATTAGCTTATCTACCTTTTCTAAGAAAAATAACAACACTAACCTTATTTATTCTCCTTCTTTAGCATCTTTAAATAAATAAGTAAATAAAAAGCATCGAGAGTCTGCCTTATTGGGATTTTATTTTCTATATCTCAAGCATATTCATAATTAGGGTTTTGTTTTTCTCAGCCAATTGCACTGCAAATTGTAATGCATACAAAATACTTTTAAAAGCTTATCTAACATGTAGCTAGAGAAAACAGAAAGAAGAAATACAAATACAATAGACTTTTTTATCAACAATATAAATATAATAAATATAATAAATATAATAATTTTTTATCAGCAATATAAATATATATAATAAATACACTAGATTTTTATAAGATTATGGAAATGGTTTGTTTAAAAATATAAGAAAGTTACTCATATATTTTGTCTTGAAGAAGCTATTGGTACTGGGGCATAGGAATTGGAACTTCCTTTAAATATTTGTCAGAAAGCTATTTATCGCTTGTGTTATTGCTCAAGTGGCACTTTCATAACACAAATATATAGTGACACTTGTCCGTTATACAGATGTTTAATCAACTCGTTCGATTCTTATTTATATATATATAAACTTTCAACTTAGTCATCTTCTATATGCTTTAATTTGTATTCTAGATATTTCAATTAAAGGAAAACAAATTATCATAGAGTTTCACAGTATAATTGGTAGTTGAGAGTTAATTTAACATGGAATATATATGTTTCCATCAGTATAGTTTCATAGAAATTTTATATTGTATATGTTTATAAAAATATAAGTATAATTTTGAATCTCTCTAAAATTTTAAGGGATTACATGTAGAAAATCACTAAATTTATTTAAACTTTATTAATTATCTATAATAGAGTAAGTTGAATATATGTATGAGTAAAAATAAACAAAATTAATTAATTATGAATTGCGCGAGTTAATTTAGATTACAAATTTCAGTTTATTGTTTTAGTTTTTTTCTATACCAAATTAAGATAGTGTATATATGATATGTTTTTAAGTCGATCAACATAAATAAACATATATACTTGATATGTTTTATAAAAATACACATAAACAAGTTTATTATAGGCTAAAACACATAAATTATAAGACTAAGATGACACAATTGTCAAACGGTAACTCGACTTGATCCTATCCAGTCTACCACGAGTTGGTCACTTAGCAACCCAACCGGATTCATTTATTAGTGAGTTAAAAAAATTCGAACTCGTCCCGACCTACCACGGGTTGTTGGGTTAAACGGATTGGCTCACTAACTCACCTAATTATAAGTTTTTTTAAATAAAAAAATAATTATTTTTAATTCAAATTTAAATAAATTTCACTTTAAAGACAATTTAAAATAAAATAAATAAATATTATACAATCCAAGCATAATCCAAAAACAAACACAAAAGGCGAATAAATAAGTTTTTAATATTGATAATTTTTATATCACTTGTTCTTCTATAATATTAGAGTATTGAATAGATAAATTATAATATTTTTCTCTCTTGAAACATATTTTTTTATCTCATCTACAATATAATAAAAAAAATGCTAACTAATAATATTAAAACACAAAATAATAAATAATTAAATTAAATTATGTAGGTTTGTGAGCCAACCCGGCTACCACGGGTTCAAACCGCAGATTACAACTCATTTTGACAACATTATAAGATGAGGTTGACCACATATGTAAAATGATTGGTAAGTCATTTTAAGATGTTTTTTTTAAGTATTCTTTATTTTTAATCTAATAATTAAAATTAGCTTACTTGGTAGAGTTATTCAATAAAAAAAATGAAGAATTATTATTTAGAGTTACCTTAAATAACTTCATTATTCATCATATATATAATTATATACGTGTATAATGCAGTACTGCATTTTTTTTTAGGTTTAAACCCTCCCTTGGTCCTCAAGTTTGTATGAAAATCTCAGTTGGGTCCTCAAGTTTTTTTCTGTCTCAATTGGGTCATATTTTTTGTAAAAGTGAGCACATTGTACCATAACCGTTAAGTGGTGTGAGACGGCGTTAAATTGGTGTGAGCTGGATTTTTTCATTTACTGACGTGGCATTGTGCACTAAAATTGAAAGGCCACGTGGTGATGTTTTGTTCACAGATCTTCTCCTCCCACCCCTCTGCTTCCTTCCATCGGCGCCACCCACCATCTACAACACAATCACAGACCCAAAAAAATGACATTCTTCTTGATTCAGTTGCAGATACACATTTATAAAAATCAGAACTTTTGGACGAATCTGGATGTGGGGTTTTCCCATTTTCAGCTGAAGAACATTGGATGCAGGTAGAACGTGCTGGGTTTTTCTGGAACTTGATGGGGAGACATGCCACTGCTACAAAACGTGGAAGAGAGATGAATGCGTCGGAGGAGAGAGGTCCCTTGTCGAAAGCTAAGAGCAAGAGTTTGAAGTTTCCTAGCCAGGCAATGAAGAACCCTGTGGTGCCACAGAAGTGCACCGAAGAAAGACTCAGAGGAAGCACAATGAATAACAAGACGATCGGAAGAAAAAGGAAGAGTCGTATTGTTCCTGCAGGAACAAGCTTTCGGATCCAATAACAGTAGCATAAAGAGACAACAACTGAGAACCACACCTTCATGAGATTCATAATCTCACCCTCCATGACTACAAGTAAAGATGAAGAAACCAGATTCTGATATTATCTTCTCCAAAATCCGAACTCTGAAACGAAACAGAGGAATTTTCAGCTTGTGAGGCTTCAGAGGAATTTTGTGTCTTCTTTCTGAGTTTTGAATCGCGCAAAACAATGCCGCAATGATGTCGTACATAGAGTTTTGATCTGTGACCTTTTTGTTGCAACCATCAGAGAAAAGTGTATGATTTTTTGCGAGCACTTTCAGCTTTAAGCTTTAAGCAAAGTGTAGTACTCCTACATAAGCACTAACCACAATTATTTTTGGGTTTCTTCAGAAATTTTATAGATGATGAATAGGGAAGAAAGATAGGGGCAGAGAGAAATTGATGGTGATAGGTCTTAGGTTGAAGATGAAGAGTGAGCAAGCAGGGAGAAATGGAAAGAACACTTTCATTCAGGCACATAGGGCATGGTTTCCCAAGCTTTTGATGTTGTGGATCCTTCTCATGGCTCTAATTGGTTGGTGCATCTATACTAAAATGGATGCTGACACTAAAGTCAGAAGAAAAGAGGTGCTCGGTAGCCTCTGTGATCAAAGGGCAAGAATGCTGCAAGATCAATTCAGTGTTAGTGGCGCCGATGGAAGGAAGCAGAGGGGGAGGGAGGAGAAGATCTGTGAACAAAACATCACCACGTGGCCTTTCAATTTTAGTGCACAATGCCACGTCAGTAAATGAAAAAATCCAGCTCACACCAATTTAACGCCGTCTCACACCACTTAACGGTTATGGTACAATGTGCTCACTTTTACAAAAAATATGACCCAATTGAGACAGAAAAAAACTTGAGGACCCAACTGAGATTTTCATACAAACTTGAGGACCAAGGGAGGGTTTAAACCTTTTTTTTACTAAGAAAGAAACAAATCATTTAGTAATAGTTAAAATAGTCAAATCAATTAATTTTAATTGATATTTTCTTAATTTTCATAATAATTTTTTGAAGGAAGAATAGGAAAGTTATGCATTCGATTATCATACTAACAAAATACTAATAATTAATAATATCAATAATTTTTTTGATATAAAACTAAATATTGTTTGAACATGACACAGATATAATTTTTCTTCTCGTATTATAAGGTCATTACAAGTAAATTAGATATGAATGATGGTTAATATTTATCAATAATTGTAAAAACTGTATTGCAAATTATATATGTTTATCAATGTACTATGGACAAACAAATTTGTGTGTAAAATGATAATTGGTAAACTTACTGACAGATACATACATTCGTTAGTAAGTACCAATGATCACAAATTTTTCAGTAAATGTTCGTTGATAACATTTGTCAGTAAAATGCATGATTAGATTTTATTTTCCTTCTCTTCTTCATTTCGGTCATTTTCATCTTTTTGGTTCTCATTCACTTTCTATTTGTCTCACTTCCTCTTTCTCTTCCTTCACACATTGTCATTGTTATTGATATTTTTCATGTATGCATCATGGACAATCATTGGTGTCACCGACAAGCCTCTATGTTACCCTAGTCACCTCCTCCTTTTTCTCATCCTCTTCTTTTTATTTTATTTTCTTCTTTGACCATCGATAATTATGATGATAATTATTGATGAGATGATAATAATTATAATTTGGTGACAAATTTTTTCAAAGAATTTTACATACGAATTTATACCATTAAAATATAAAATCTGTCAAAAAATATTCACTAATAAATTAGAGTTTACCAATAAATTTTTAATAGTCGATAATATTTCATCGATAATTAATGATAATCTATCACTAAAGTATATCCCAAATTTAGAAGAAAAAATAATTTTCCTAGTATTTAGAAAAAATAAATTAGTAACATTTTGACAAATGGTATTAATTTATTCAAAATAATATATATATATATATATATATATATATATATATATATATATATATATTATAAAAGCCTGACCTCATTCTATTTAATTCTATTATAACAATATTCGACTATAACTTATTTTAAATATTCTTGAAAGGGAAATCCTCCTAGTTTCAAAAAGAAGAAAACTTTAAAATTAAAATAATTTTTTTATTTAATGAGGATTATAACATAAAAGATTTTCTTTAGACAAATTAACTTTTACTCATCTCTTTCTTTATTCCAAATCGTAAAGATTCCACAAATCATCATTTTTAAGCTAAAAGATCATAAAACTGCGAAATGAGTTTAATTATAAAATTGTTATTTTTAAACTTAATTATAAAGAAACTTTGAAGAAGAACAAAATAGGGGCAAATACTTTTTTTTTTCTTCATTTCCATATATCTCACATCTTAAAGCAATGGTAAAGCATTTATTTCAAGTAAAAGTAGCAGTCAACGTATGACAGAGTCATCGTTTTTGCGTTATAGCGTAATGGAATATTGCAGTTTGTTTAGAAGAATCCTTTATTTCTTTCCTTATTAATAGACTACTCACGCAAATAGGTTAATTTTTGTTCCATTTATTATGCCATCAGCCAAATGATTCACACCTTATCACCTTAATATTTCCCTTTTGATATCCACTTTCATCAACCTTTAATTTGGATTTTTTTAATCTAATTTGATATCCAATTTCATCAAACACAATTACTTAATTATTTAAATTAATTATAATGTATGAAGCAATATAATTAAACTTTCACCCCTTATCAACGTTATAGACTCTTATGGTATAGTGAGCATCGAATGACTCTAGGTTTGCATCACATCAATAGAGCAAATATTCATTTAGTAATGAGAATCTTCTAATAAAATTTTAAGAAACAAAAAAAAAATATACAAACACAAATATTAAAAAAAAATATGAAAATCTCCATATAAAAAGAATACTAAAAGTTGCGCCGCAATTTATCGAGAAAGAGGGATTTACCTACACATAGAAAAGTAAACGATAAATATAGGACTTGATGATGTTTAAAGGACATATATTTTTCACCCTAAGTCCTCTTTGTGCCAATAGAGATCCTAGATAGTAAAGAGAGGAAAAATCTAGATGATGACTCGATCAGAGAATGATAGAAAAATGTCTCCAGTAATCCTTTTTGTTATTTTTTTTTTATCTTTGATTTTTTTTATTATATGAATTAAAGCTTTTATTTCCCGTCTTTTGTTACCTAAACATAAAAGACCAAATTAGAGTAATGAAAATATCTTTTTTTTAAAGAACGTGCCATTGTAATAATGTAAAATTTATTTTATTAAAGATAGTAAAAATTAAAATTCATATTTAAAATGTCTAAATTACGCTATTATATATAGTGAAGAAGCATATGAAAGGGCCACACATGACATTACGTGTACACGTTGATGGAACAACACTACAATCAGAATAATTGTATTCGATGGGAAATTTATCCACTTCTATATGCACACATATCAATCAATTAAGGAATATATCCTTCTTTCGAAATGATAAAGACCCCAACATACATGCATAAATCCACGGTTGCCACGTACACCCCCATTCAAATTTCCCTAAATTTTAAATTATTGTCATGCATGGATGCTCATATCATCACCCTCTACGTAACTCAGAATCCTCATTTCCCACAATCATTGCAGTTAAAACATATCCAAAAGCATTAACACATTGCATTTAGTTCACAGCTCTCAAACGTAAGAACCAACCAAACACACATTATATGCACTTTCAGTACAAGTAATCTTTAAAAAAAAACATTTGATCGCCACCTTCTTTTAACTTTTAAATTTGTTTCAAACATACGAATCAATGGATACGTAGAATAAAAAAACATACATGACTTATAAATTTGTTATACTTAATAAACTTACTAGCATTCACAGTACGTGTACAATAATTTATCAGTGGAAGAAGCATAAACAAAGAACTTGATATCAGTATATATATATATATATATGAGTGAAACAATGCACCCAAACTGAAGATTATATAGAAGAGCAGAGTCTCTAGATATTATTGAGTAGAATGAAGGTTGAAAAAGCCGCAGGAGTAAAAAGAAGAAGGTTTATAATACAATTAAAGCAGCGTTTGTGAGAAGGTGTGTGCATTAGGGTAGAATGTATTTGTATGAGGTTAATGTTCTAGAGCCATAGAGCACCAGCATCTCTGAGCATTTTCTTGAGTGAGCCATTGAGGTGAAGGGTCATGACAGTGTTGGCTGAACCGACAAACTTGCCACCAACGAAGACAGCAGGGACAGAAGGGTTGCAGCCGAGTCTCATGAGAGCCCATTCCATTTCCTTCCCTCTTGTGTCTTCATCAAGTTCATAGATTGCAGGGCCCACACCCTGCTCGTAAAACAGCCTCTTTATTGCATGGCTCATCCCGCACGAACTCTTGCTGAAGATCACCACTGCCTTTTGTGATGCCAACTTTGTTATGCGTTCCATTTTTTAATGTGGTTGGATTAGGGTTTGGTTTGGTTTGGTTTTGTACATGTGAGGAGTGAGGACATATATAGTGGTTGAGATTCTAAAGAAGGAGATATATAGCTAGGTAGGGGTGAAAATATTGAAGGTTCTTGCATGAGTTGATGCTGAAAATATCCTTGATTTGAGAGGGACTTGTGTGGTGTCTCAGTTGCCCTAGCTACTTGTGTTACAAAGAATCTACTAGGCCATCGAGATAAGCCAAACACTGTCGGAAATGGGACCACCAAAATTAGAGAAAGAGAATTATCTCCTTCATGTCCATGAAAACACTGCTCATGCCTTTTCTGGTGCCTCAAGAATGTCAACTTTAATTGGGACAAATTTTATGTATATTTTTTACAACAACACCTCTTCAACCAAGGTTTCATTTTTTAAATAATTAAACTAAACTTATTAATAAAAAATTAACCCATTCAAAAGTAATAAATTTACTTGCTTGAATATCGGTTTTGAACAATTTTTTTATGGTCCTGTGATAGTTCAGATCTTGTTAGCTTTATAATATTTTCGATTTAATATAACATAAAAGATCTAAAAGGTGACATCATTTTGTTATATCTTTAAAGTTAAGCAATATATAATAGTTTGGAATACGTTAAGAATCTCTTTATTAGTAGGGTAATACGTACCACGTGGGATGAGCATGGAGGTTGACACATGGCGGATAGGATATAGTTCTATTCCTTGAGTTGGGGTGTATGAATATATACATATGTCATAAGTAATAGAGACGTATAAGTAGAAGAGATTATGAAGAGAAAAATTGAAGTTGCACAAGGGAAGAATTTGGAAAAGGGTGGATCTTAAAATAGGAACCTTTTTTTGTGTAAAATTATAAGAGTAATGGTTGAGTAATATATTTTTACAAGGTAAAATAGTTATAAAAAATAATTTTTTAATTTTTTTAAAAAGAAAATAAAATAAAAAAATAAGAAAAAATAATATCACCTGTAAAAATTTTATTTATGTCAAAATATCACAATTTGTAGTTGTTTTACGTTAAATTGCAAGTGGGAGATGAAACATTATTGAAGTGTTTTGAACGTATACTTTTAAATTAATTATCGTTTTAATGTATACATTTTATTATATTTTATAATATTAATGGTGGCATTCGTGATAATTGACTATGTTGAATTGTAATTATTTCGTTATTATTTTTACTAACAAAACAACGCAATAATGGACAATTTTCAAGAAACCAAATTACAACAATTGGCAAAAGAATTTAAATTCTCATTCCATATTAGTAAAAGAAACATCTGAAATAATAGTAAAAATAGATTATTTAACTTTTATAAATTAAATCAAGATAGTTATAACTTAATAAATACCATCATTATTGAAATGTAAGAATGTGAAATTATTGTGGAGCTTTCTTAATTAACCTTTAGAAGTGCTAAGGAAGTGATTTAAATTGTTAAAAGTAGATAAGTATAGCGTTAGATGCGCCTGTAGCTCAGTGGATAGAGCGTCTGTTTCCTAAGCAGAAAGTCGTAGGTTCGACCCCTACCTGGCGCGGGCTTTTCTTTTTTGTTAGCTTTTGAAAATGTACATTTTCAATTCATGGGCTGGTTACAAAGTTGGGCTTTTGTGTCGTTCATGTGTATGCCAACACCCAAGTTTTATTTTTTACATCTATTTAATATTATTTTTTAATTTCTATTCTTTTCTACAAATATAAAAGTTAATTTTTCAAACAATTATTTTACTTCTAAAAGTATAATCTCAAAAATTACTTATCTTGATGTCAAAAAATCGAAGATGGTCAATCTTGTATAAGACTGTGATGTAAAATTTTTCCAACGCCTAATTAAGAAAAAAAATATATACTTATTTTTTTACGTAAAAAACCAAATTGTATTGGTGATGGAACTCTGTTTAAAATTGTTCGAAAGCCGTATAAAATACGTCGAAAAATAAAATAACAATCACAAAGGAATACGATAATCAGAGATTAAGAACTTAAACAAAGATTTACTTACGTGGTATATGAATAGGTTATGTGCACGTGTTAAATACTTAATTATATATCGATGACCACAATTAGTAGACAAACACTGTTTATAGAAACACTTGAATATATAGTAGAAGTCCTCTTTTTGATATGATTTACAATTTTTTTAAATAATAATTTTAAATAGTGACGGTGTAAAAAATATTTATGTACATATTAATAAAAAATAATAGAGATGAAAATGTATAGGTTGAGAAGAAGACAAATATTAATGGTTATGGGAATCAAAGGGCAATAAGGCTATCTTAATAAAATCTGGGAATATGTTTCTTTATAATAATAGGGAATAAATAATAGTAATAAATGCGAAAAGTCCCTGATAGAATCGTTTTTTTTAATATATATGTGTACTTACCCTAATTTGTGATGCCAGGATCCGCCATTTTTCTTTTTCAATTCTTTCCAGCTTCTATGTAAAGCTAACATTCTCCACCAACTCTTCCTCAATTAAATCATTTTAATAAACTAAACACTTTAAATTATTTCAAATACACAAGCTAATGAAAATTTAATTTTCTGCCATTTTCTGTCTTCCTACTTTTTATGGTCCAATTTTTGCTTTCAAATTTATAGAATCTACCATTGAAACCAATACAAAAACCATTATACAGAATAAATTTTCGATAATAGATTGAATCAATATTAAAAAAATACGGTTTATAAAGTAAAAAATCTAAATTTATCGGTTAAAAAGTATTATTTTTAATTCTGAGTATCACTTATATATATATATATATATATATATATATATATATATAATTTAAATATTAATATTTTTTAAAATAATTCGTGTTTATATTGTGAATTCAAATGTTATTATAAGTTTTATAAATTTGAAAAATTTTCATAAATAGAAAATATATTAGTGAAATATTTAAGAATTATTCTTATATTTTATTCGTTTAAGTCGATTATTAAAACAAATTATTAGTTTTTATATAATTGGATTTGTTAAGAGATATGAACTAAAGTTATAAAATATATATATATATATATATATATATATCACTTTCAATATAAAATTATAAAATAATAAAAGATTAAAAATACATTTTTAATTTCTAAATTTAGATAAAAAAATTAGAATTTTTATTTTTGTTTAAAATTTTGATATATTTTAATTTTTAAACATAAAAAATAATATAATTCTTTTAATCAATAATGTTAAATTTTTGTTAAATAATGTTGACATTTGACCTAATTACACAAGTTATTATATTCTAACTCAAATACTAACCTAAAACAATGTTTAATATGTAAAAAATAAATTAACGTTTAAAACGTTATATTTGTTTAATTTTAAAATTTATAGACAAAATAATGTGTCAAAGTTTAGTATATAAACAAATTCAAATTTCACGTATAATTATAAAAATTAAAAACATATTTAATCCAATAATAAATTTTGCAGTTCTATTCCGTATTATTATTATTTTAACATTTTTTTTATTTCTAAAGTTAAATTCATGCCTATACTTTTGGTTTAGAAAGTTAACCCAATTTTTTCTTTTTAAGAAAACGTATTTGGATTAGTCAAAATTTTTGTGTGAGGAAAGTTTTAATAAGATTTTGAAAAGAAAAATTTGAAAGTTGGTGCGCTTTAGCTATAGTTGGTGGGTCTAGTTGTGGCAGCAAGACGTGGTATGCATCCATAAACAAACGCATCAAAGGTATATATGAAATTCTCTCGTGAACATTAGTGCTCCCACCCTATGGATTCGTTTAGCCAAAACCAAACAGGGTCCCAACATAAAGACACCTACCTTTAAATTTATCGGATTTTTCTAGAGCACAACCCAACTATTAATAGTACTGTCAAAATGGATGGTAACTCGTGAGTCAATCCGGTCTATCACAGATTTGAGTTGAATTTAAAAAAAATATAACTTTTTTATGTGGATTAGTTTTCAACCTAGTTCACTTAGAATTCAGTTCATCTGAGTTGAACCCATGGTATGATAGGTTGACTCAACAACCCACCAAATTTAATTTAATTATTTATTATTTTATATTTCAATATTTTTAGTTAATATTTTTTTTATTATATTGTAGATGGAGATAAAAAAATGTTTCAAGAGAAAAAAATATTATAGATTTATCTATTCAAGACTCTAATATTATAAATGAACAAGTGATACAAAAATTATCAATATTAAAAACTTATTTGTTTGTCTTTTGTGTTTGTTTTTGGATTTTGTGCTTGTTTTTGGATTACAATTGAATTATATAATATTTTTATTTTATTTTGAATTGTCTTTGGAGTTTAATATCATTTTAGAATGAAATTTATTTAAATTTGAATTTAAAAAAAATTATAATATTTTTTATTAAAAAAAAATTATAATTAAGTGAGTAATATGTGTAACTCACCAACCCGTGATGGGTCTTGTCGGGTTTGAACTTTTTCAACTCGCTAATATGTGAGTCAGGTTGGGTTGACTCATTAAGTGACTAACCTGGTGGACCGGACCAGGTCAAATCACATTACCCGTTTTGACAGCTCTAATTCATACCAACAACATTAAGCCAATTATCTTTTTCTTAATCACCATAATAATGTAATTAAATCTACTCCTACTAGTATATATGCCATTAATGAGAATGCTAATTTTTCTGTCTAATGTAGTTTTAAATATTATCATGTTATGACAATTTAAATATTGGATTTTTGTTAGTTAGAACTTGCGATGATCCGTCATTATAGTCATATTTCCCTTTCTAGAATTGGATGCGAATCTTAATAGAAAGAAAGAGGTCCCAATGGGATAAATTCAACTTACCTTTCATGGCAGGAGATGCTTCCAACACAACAAAGCAGATTACAAAAGTTATATAATGTAAAAAACATTTACATTCTAACTACACTCAGATCAATTCTTACAAAGCTAATTTCTCTTATGTAACACTATTCCTTATTCCCCAATTGTTTACATGATTTATGAGAGGGATGTGCACGCACAGTTTTTTTTCTTCTTTTTTGCCGTACCAAGCGCAAGGATACTCCGTTTTTCTTCCGTATGCATGCATAGATATGGATTCGTTAGAACGAAAAGCAAATTGTCACTTTCAGACAAATGATCCAACAAAATTAAGAAACCGACCCAAATATCTAATGGAACATTCTCCTCCTTTCTCTTCACCCACTCTCTCTTTCTCTTTCTTTCTCCTGACTACTGTCTTTTTCTTTTCTTATCACATTATTAACTATGAATTTATTATTAATTCTAACCATAAATCTAGGTCTCATATAAATAGAAATAAGAAAATAAAATAATATACAAATGTGAAGACTTATCCAGTAGATCTTCTATTCATAAACTTAACAAATTATAGTATCAATAGATTTACTAGTACAAAAATCGTGTACAACGTTAAATATTTTAGGTTTTTAATAGCGAATTTGTGAATGACGTCATATCTTCGATGTTAATGTCGAAATGACGTTAAATTTACGTCGAATTCTGTCAATATTAAATGTTAATCAATTTTTTTTGTTTTTTTTAATTAACTGTGATCCTTTTTTACAACTTTAGGAAGACCTGAAAATAAAAAAATACAACAAATTTAAGTTTTTGGTATTTCATAAAGCATGAACTATGAACGTGTAGTGTAGTATAATAACAAACAATAATAACCAAGAACAAAGAAGTTCAATCAAATGAACATGTAGTGTAGTATAATAACAAACAATAATAACCAAGAACAAAGAAGTTCAATCAAACAACAAGAAACAAATTTAACTAAACAACGACAAACAAGTTCAAAAAAAAAACAACAAACAAGTTTAACAAATAAGTTCTTCAAAACGAAAACGAAAACTAACCTTCAAAAGGTGAGTTCGTCGAAATAAAGTTTCGTCACACTGAGAGAAAGCAGAAAACGCCATGAAGGACAAAAGCACGAAAGCATACATAAAGTAATTAATTAATATGCATTTGTATCAAATAGAAAGAAAGATTACATGCTCGTCAAACTTTGTTCCAGGAAAGTTTGATAAGAGAAAGAAGGTATTGCGCGCTAAAATAAAGGAAATGCTCAAATTTTTATTAAATTTACTAACCTTTTTGACGTCGAATTTAAAAGTCATTTGACGTTTTATATCATTTTACGTCGAATTACAATTTTAAAGGACCGTCTAATAAATGCATTTATTTACAAAAACGTTACCGCTTATTTTTAAGTCAGAATGTTTAACGCGTGATGTTATACAATTTTTGTACGGGTGATTAGGCTTAGACACTGTACAAGGGACTTACCCTTAAGCCAAGCCATAATTTAAAATTTATTTTAGTGGAATGTGTTGTTTGTTCTGGTTTCACGGGGACCAAAATTAGAGCCTAATGTCTATTCCCACGAAAGCAACCGTACCATGTCCTCAACCTCCTATATAAGCAAACCCCATTTGGCTCTAGATGATGCACACAAGATATCAAAACCTACCTCTCCTAGACATTTGCTAGGTTTCCCTAAACATTTTCTGCATTCAAAAGTTTCGGCAGCATTGTTTCCATCCTTCGTTAATCCTTGAGACTACATTTGTGAACTTGAGCTAGCAGCATAATGGATAAGGTGGTACAGATGGTATCAGAGAAGCCAGTGGTGATCTTCAGCAGGAGTTCCTGCTGTATGTGCCACACCATCAAAACCCTTTTCAGTGACTTTGGAGTGAATCCAAATGTTCATGAACTTGATGAGATACCTAGAGGGAAAGACATTGAGCAAGCTCTTTTAAGGCTAGGGTGCAATCCCTCTGTGCCTGCTGTCTTCATTGATGGTAATCTTGTTGGTGGAACAAACGAAGTCATGAGCCTTCACCTAAACCGGACCTTAATCCCAATGCTTAGGAACGCAGGTGCTCTTTGGGTTTGATACTTCACTATTAACCTTTGTCATCAGCCACTCAAAATCTGTTTTGGTTACATGTATAATTATGGTGAGGTTATATGTAAGGCCGGCCAGATCCATTATAGGATTATGTATATTAGTACAACAGAGTTTATGTATGTGCTGCTAATTTGTAATAAATAATAAGGCTAATTAACTCGACTGGTAAAAGTGTCATTTAATTAGCCTTTTTTGTATTGAATGTAGCTTTCTGTTTAGCTAATTATAATAAACTTTGCATATGATATGAATTTTTACAGCTTGTTTAATAATCATGCTACAGTGAATTGTGTAGCTTTCCAGCATTTTCACAAAATTGATTTCAGAACAAGACAGAAAGTAAAAATTAAAAAATAGAAGAAAGGGGAAGGTGCAGAAATGTGTTTGACTATTTTCTACAACAATCATTGGATTCAAAATAAAATAACAGAAGAAATGGGATGACACAAATGGAAAAAAATAATCTATTGGTGTGAACATTGAGCAAAATCCTTCCTCCAAGCTCTCTTTTTTCATCTTTTTCATATCAGAAAAAGAAATCAACGGAATTTCTCTTTACCTTTGGGAAGTGGCACATTCTAAGACTAGAAACATAGACCATGTGATAGGGCATTAAGGCAACAAAGGTTGTCTTGTTCTTTCACATAGTTGGTGAGTGACAATCACAGAATGGGAATAAATCTATCAGTACAAGAAGTGAGTGCGAAATGTCAGTAACATGGTTCCTCTGTCACATCAAATAGTTATATGCCGAAGTTAGAAAAAAGACAAGGTAGAGGAAAACTAATTGAGCATATCTTCAAGTTAAAGAGCCTCTTAAGTCTTTCAGATTAAGGAAAAGTGGTTATATTCTAGAGAAAAAATGGACTCAGGATAGGTCCATTATGGAGTTGGACCCCCTCCAACACTATCTGTTTCCCGGAATTATATTATATATGTATAATAAAACGATATGAAAGAATATGTAATCCAGTATTATTCTCCGTGTGAGACAGATGAAAATGAAAAGCACTAACGTTAGAGATAAAATTGGTATGCAAAAGTCATAATCATATTTAACAAATGAATAACTGTGTCACTTTTGTACAACTTTTATCTAACACTATTTTAAAATACATTCATCTCAGAAGTCAAGGTTGACAAGTATTTTATATTCCAGCTGGGCCTGTGCAAGTGTCACAAATTTGGATGCCCTCCTCATGATAAATGAAAATTGTCAATAACATTTTCTTGACAATGAACACATTTCTCAAATGATCTTACCAGCCTCGATAATGCTGTTTTATTACGTCCTGTTGCTTCAATAGAAAAAGTTACAAAACATTTGGTGTCATATGAGTGCTTCTCCCTATACCTCACTCATTTCGTCTTGTACCTCCTATTAGACTTATTTATTCTTTATCTATTAAATTGTGTATATAAGCACTGTATGCACTCCCTTCACTAATCATTTCTTTACTTTTAAGTTGTTCTTTGTAAGAACTTGTGTTCTGAAGTGCCATGGTGATACATTATTGTGATCTGAATGTTAGTAATAGCCATGTTGTGTGGTTTGTGAGGAGAAAGGCAAGAAAAGATGGTGAAAGATTGTAAATACCCTTAACCGGTGTTCGAACTGTGGTTAAGGGAACATCGACGTTCGAACGTCGGTTAGATCTTACAGCACTTCGAAATTCGTCAGTCTAAACTGAATTTTGAAATTCGATTAACTGTGTTGTTGTTTTTAGCGCACTTCAAATTGCGCTCGTATATGTTTTTGTGTTAAGTTATTTTTTTAATGTTTTATTTAGTTTTAGTTAATTTTGTTTTTTATATATATTATGTTGTTTTTTTATTTGTTTAATATTTTTTTATTTGTTTATTTAAATTGTAATATTTATTTGTTAATCAATATGTTTTTATTTTTATTTTTATTTTTTTTGAAAATTTAACAATGAAATATAAGTTTTGAAATAAACAAAAAATATTTAATAGAATTTCAAAATACGAAACAAATTAAAAATATTCAAATTAAAAAATATTAAATATTAATAAAATTACTAATTAAAAATTAAGAAACAAAATAAAAAGTATAAAAATTCATAAATAAATACATAATAAATAATATTTAAAGAATTTTAAATTATAAAAAAAACACAACAAATTAAAAATAAATTAACAAACAAATAAAAAAGTCAAAAAATACAACAAATAATTAAATAATAATTCATATTAAAATAAATAAAATATATCAATAAATAATTACAGATTAAAAAGACAAACAAATATAAATTTTGAAATAAACAAAGAATATTTAAAAATATTACAAAATACGAAACAAATAAATAAAATTTCAAATTGAAAAATATCAAATATTAAGAAAATTACAAATTAATAAAATATTAAGAAATAAATTCAAAAGTATAAAAAAACCACAATTCGAAATGTGGCAACAATAAACCGGTGTTGGAATTGCAGCGACATTCAAAGCAAAGAGTAAAGTAAGAATAAGTTATAATGAAAAAGAATATGAAGTACGCTCATAAAGAAAAATGAAATGCAAAGGGGTGTAAGACTTTTTTGTCTCATGGTCAAAGATTCATCTGACAAGGGTAAAAATGAAAATTAAATAAAAGTTAGAGGTGCAGGATGATATATGTGAGGTCTAGGAAGAATCTCTCGTCATATACTATCAATATCTCAGGTACAGAAATCATCATCATCAGTGTTCACTTTAAATAATCTTCCATACTCTTCAATTTCCTTTCTTATTATTAAAATTTTTTAATCGATCCTCTATACCGATTAATAAACTCTAATATTTAATTTAGTATGATATTGAATCAATTTAACAATTAATACTATAATAAATACATTATAAAAGTTTCAATAACCATACATTTAATTTTTATATATAAGTTTTTTTAGACTTTTGATTAGTGTTAGTTTAATCATAATCCAATTTTACTAAACTTAATTAGTGTATGGTATCATGTTGCATATCAATATAATGACAAAAAAAATGCATAATTTTTAATAAAACTAAAAAAGATATAATAATCCATTCTTTTACATTTGTATTGTTTGTAATTAACAAACTATATACAAGACAAAAACTTGTCTTTTATTTATTTGGGTATGTTTGATGCTCCTCTTATCTAATATTACTCATTAAATGGAACCTATACATTAATTTATTTGAAATTTGGTTAACGAATAACCTCACCCTCTAATTTATTTGGAAAATGTATTATGTTAGCATGTACATTTTTATAACATTTCTCTGAAACTTAAGACAGATATTATGAACTTTTGGATGAGATTCTCAGCTAAGATGAGATAAAACTAAAAATAAAAATAAAAATAAAATTAAAATGAACTTCTTTATAAATTTAAACTAACTGTATATAAGCTAACTGGTAGAATATTTATTATATGACTGTAAAAATTGTTTTTAATTTATACATAAATTAATTATAATTAATGAAGACAAATTTAATCTATTAAAGAGTTTGCTTCAAGTTTTTAAATAGTCTTATATGTTATGAGGCTAATATGGGTGAGACCAATTGTATCAATTTATAACAACAACAAAAACTGTTTTATTTTCGTACAAAGACAGGTTCAATCATAGAAGATGAACAAAAATTAAATGATGTCACAAACAGCAAATAACGACTACTTTTGTGCTGTTGGTGAACCTGAACATAGAAAATACCATGAAACATATTAAAGAGGAGAAGAAGAAGGGGAAAAGTGATTGATCAGACTCAATCACCGGTGATGATGATCAATCACAATCTCAGACAATGCTTCATTGTGTGTTTGTGACTGTCTCTTAACTTAGGGTCACTACCCTTACCCACAGGGTACACACGTGGGGTGTCATACACGCCATCTTTTACCTCATTCTTCTCCCACACAAGTTTCAGGAAGGAACACACCTATGCATGCATTCAGTCAACCATCACTGATGCACACTGGACCCCACCCTATCTTTTTTTTTATTCACTCAACATTTTCTTCCAATTACTTAAAAATAAATATCCCACTTGAATCGAACGAAGATGTCTAATTTTCTACTGATTAAAAATATCAGTTTTTAATCTCATAAACAAAAATGTTATGTTTTTTATCAGAAAGAGTTTTATTTCTCGTATCTTTAAGCAGCACTATTTAGAAAAAGCAAGATAATCTTTTTTTGCAAAAAGTCATATGAAAAACCAGTTTTACATATTGTAATAAACATATTTTCTTAACTACAATTCTGAAATTTTCAATCAATAAATAACAGTTATTTAAATTTATTTATATTTTTATCTATCATTCATCAATATTTATTTAACTAATATGAATGTAATACTTGGATGGTAGAAAATTTGACAATATTCTCTTTCACCGTTGTCAAGTGCTGATGCTAACATGTGCCTTCTCTCCCTCTCTGTTAATAAGTTAATGTATATCCTCTCTTTCACCGCTGCCACCTCATCCACTTTGCTTAGTTTGATGTTGTTGTGGGGATTTTCTTCATTCATTGTCGGTGAGCTTTCTAGCCATGACACTGAGGATTGTTGTGTTATTGTTTTCTTTGATTTGCCCTTGTGAGTGTGGACTTTGAATTTTCCAAGCTGGTTACGGGTTTTCTAACTGATGGGCAAGAGAAAAGGAGCGATCTTGATTTGCATTCTGTTTAGGGAAAATGTTTCTTTGACTTTGATGATAATGTGGTCATCCTTTTTGGAGTTTTGGTGCTGTTTTCAACATGTTTCTTGCTTCACTCAGATTTCAACACTGCTTTGAGCTTCGAAGAACAAAATGTTCGGCTTCTCTCGTAGGCATATGAAACTTGGCAGGTGAAAATATTTCTTTTACCTTTTCTCCTTTCTAATTTGAAATTTCTTTTCATGCAGCCGGAGGTGGTGAGGTAGCACTAGTTCTTTAAGGGTAAGGGTATATTTGGGGAAACAACTAAATTAAGTGCTTATTGAATAAGTATATGTAAGTGTTTATCTACAGGTTGTTTCTACGATCAAAGAGAGAACAAGGTTAAACCATTTTCATATTTGTTTCAAAGGTTATATTCAAGAGTTTATTAATGTTTTACTAGTGTTTATGTCATAGAATGAGTTCAAAAAAATTGAAAATAAACTCTTTCAAATGTACCCGTATTGATGTTTTATTGATTTTTTTATTATTGTGTTGTCTCAGTAGATTGAAGGTCCAGCTTTCTGACACTCCCCAGGGAACTAGAAGCCCAATCAGGCATCACCAGAAGCGAAATGTAAACTCTAATGTCATATTTTCAGCTTCATTCCCTATGTGGGGTTGAATTTGTAACAATGAGGGTTTTCCACTGATAAAGCTTCTTATAGGGTGATGGAGTTGCAAGGACAAGTGGTCATTCTGAGGAAATTGACAGCCAGTTTTTGTCCGCTACAGCTGAGATGCATACTAGTACATCAGGGAGCTCAGAGAGCTGGATGGTGTTGTCAATTGCAGGGGAAAAGCCCGCTCCTAGATCTTATGTATGTAATTTTTGTGATTCGTATTATTTTTAATATTTGGTCCTGATCATTTTCTGGAAGTCTTATGACTTGTGTGCGGTTTTGGTTAAGACTTGATTATTATTCTTTGTGAATAGCATGCTGCTGCGGTAGTTGAGAATAAGATGGTAGTGGTTGGTGGTGAATCAGGGAGTGGATTGTTAGACGATGTGCAGGTAAGGGTACATTTCTTGTTTTGGAGTTGGAACACTTATGATGGGAACTGGGAACATTGTTCCTATTATATAAGCATCAATATTAACATTAGATAATTATTTGGTTCTTGGCTCATCACAGAAACTGAGATCTGGATACAATTCATTGTTATTGCCAGGTGCTAAATTTTGACAGATTTTTGTGGACCACCGCATCCTCTAAGCTTTACTTATCGCCTAGCAGTCTTCCACTAAAGATTCCTGCTTGCAAGGGGCATTGTTTGGTACTTTAATACATGGTTTTTACAACATATTCGCAGAGTGCTTACCTTAATCTATGGTTGCAACTTATTCCAGTCTCAACTTTCTTGTGTTTGATGATAATTTGATCAGGTTTCTTGGGGGAAAAAAGCACTCCTTATTGGAGGGAAAACAGACCCAGCAAGTGACAAAATTTCTGGTTCACCCTCTTCTTCTTCACATATGTAATAGCTTTGTCCTTGTTCATGTGGCAAAACTGTTCTAATTGTCAGTTTTGTTTTTTTAGTTTGGGTGTTTGATACAGAGACAGAGTGCTGGTCCCTCATGGAAGCAAAGGGAGACATACCGGTAGTCAATTTTCATATGATAAAACTGCAATATTATGAATTTAAATGTTAGGGCATATGCTCTTGGATTGCAATTTTCATATCTTGCCCAATCATATTACTTAGTAAATCATATATCGTGGAAATCATTATATATGTATTAGTATTATTATGTCTAGGTTCAGTAAATAATTTACAGATAATTAACATAATTAAGAAATTGTCCGTTGTATTTGTTATATTCATTTTTTTTTAATCTGGTGTAGTTGAATTACAGTTTCGACACACATACCTCTATTTTATCCCTCTCAATTAACTGAAAGTAAGTCTTTATCAAATTTTCTGGAAGACATGAGCTGAAACAGTTGCACACAAATAATCTAAGAACTAGGAACTAATTCTATAATGAAAAAAAATAAACATTGCCTGATCTAATGTGTCATAATTGAGTTTCTTCTATTTGAATCTGTTTAGGCGGTACTGACCAATGTTTTGTTCTTGGTAGGTTGCTCGCAGCGGTCACACGGTTGTTATGGCTAACTCTGTTTTAATATTGTTTGGAGGAGAAGATGCCAAAAGGAGGAAACTGAATGATCTACATATGTTTGATCTCAAGTCCTTGACATGGCTTCCACTTCACTACACGTAATTGTGATGATACTTTGTTATGATTGATTTTTGTTTTTTGCCAATTTCAAAAACTAAAGTTTCGAATTTCATGTGACTATCTGTTGATAAGGACTTGATTTAAATGTCTAATTACTTTTAATAAGTAATGCTGTTATATCACTTATAGGGGAGCAGCACCTTGTCCAAGATTCAACCATGTGGCAGCTCTTTATGATGGTAAAAGTCTATTTATATTTGGAGGAACATCAAAATCCAGGACCTTGAATGACTTGTATTCACTTGACTTTGAAACAGTGAGCTCTCTCTATATTTAGTGAAACTTTTTTATTCCTCAAGATGAAGACTAAATGCTCATTCATTGTTTAATGAATGGAAATATACGTTCTTTCAGATGGCATGGTCAAGAATAAAAATACGTGGTTTCCATCCATCTCCAAGAGCTGGTTGCTGTGGTGTATTATGTGGCACTAAATGGTATATTACAGGGGGTGGAAGCAAGAAAAAACGTATGCTTTCTAATGGAGGAAACAATTATGCATAATACTAGAGCATACTATTTATTTATATATTTTAAGCTTAACCTTTTACACTGCAGCATCAAAAAATTAATTTATCCATGAATTTACTGATTTGGTTCTTGGTTACTATGTTGCATTTGTTTTATTCCTATTATCTTTGTTACCAGTCATCATTTCATCTGTTAATTATAAGAACACGAGAATTTGAGATTTGGTCTCTACAAATATCTTCTTCTCTTCCTTTTTAAATTTCTAATTTTCTTTGCATATTTCAGGACACGGGGAGACTTTGGTATATGATGTTGTAAAAAGTGAGTGGTCTGTGGCAATTGGGTCACCTCCATCTTCTATTACGACCAACAAGGTTAGATTTTTAAAAATTTCCCTGCCCGGTTTGCCTGTAATATTCTGCTGCTACCTCGTATGGTTATCTCACTGCATTTATTGAAATTAATGCTTTTAATCATTTGGCGATTTTGATGAAATCTTTGGCTATAATTTAGTTTTGTATTTTTTTAATTAGATTTTTTCTCAACCTATAGGCTGTAAAGTCTATCAATTAGTTTACCATGTATCTTACATTTCCTGACTTAATTCTTCAATCTCCAGCAGTAGTTCCTTTTTTTTGTATGCTTGACTTTATACAGTATTAAACAAGCATGGTTTTTTATTTCTGTTATGATAGCAGGGTTTTAGCCTTGTACTCGTGCAACACAAGGATAAAAACTTCCTTGTTGCATTTGGGGGATCCAAAAAGGAGCCATCAAATCAGGTTTGACATAAATGCATAAAGTTGTGGTATGAGTTAATTCTTGTGGTACCTTTAACCTTTTTCTTGATTGTATTAGGTGGAAGTGTTGATTACAGAAAAAAATGAATCAAGAAAGCGACCAACTTCGACCAAAGGTCAAAGATCTGAATTACTTGAAAAACATTCATTATCTGCTGGATTGGCTTCTCAACTTAAAAAGGACTCTTCCAAACATTTGATTGACTCTGTTGTGCGACAAAATCTTGCATCTGTAATTGAACACGGTTCTGAAAGGAAATCTCTGTCTGAAACCCTTCTTGAACAAGATTCCAATTCCCTCCCTACCAAGATCTCCCTTCGCAGGCAATTTGATCATCATGAAGAATACAATCCAGATGTCAGGATCGACAAACTTTCAGAAGATGAAAGTTCTTTCCCTCAGGTAAACACAAATTCCCATTATCCACCCTCTAAATATCTCTACATAGTTACAGACAATGTAATCAGCTTCTTTTCTGATCCTGTCTCCCTGCTTCATTGCTGGGTTAGACCATGTCACTATGACACTGTCCTAGTCACTGCCATTCATTCAGTTGCATTGCATGTGCGGAAAATTAAGTTTTTGTTATCATTTTTGTTGAAAAGCCAAGCTGCTTATGTTGTCATCTCTACTAGGGTTCACTTGATGCATCTCTCACTCCTTTCCTATCATCACATTCACATATAAGTGTATTATTTTCAGTAGTCCATAAGGTCAGAACTATTTATTCTGATGTTAGGAATAGATTGTATTAAATATCAGTAGCAATCATTCCAATCCCCATGCCAAGCCAATGACCTAATACTGTAATTTACTATACACTTCAGGCTGCGGATCATAGAACAAGTCAAAATGACCCTGGTAGTCAAATGAGATCAAGTGGCACCAAGACCAACATGGAGGAACAGTTCTCAGTATCTGGAAATTCAAATCAACAAAACCTCGCATTTGGAAACCTTTTGCTAGAAAGTGATGATGTGTCATTCCCAGAAAATGGTAAATCAGGATCACTGTCTGCTGCTTCAAGCATCCATCATCATTATGAAACTAAAATGTCTTCCCTAGTGAGAAAATTTGGCATTCTAGAGGGGCAATTGTCAGCTGCATTAGGGAGCAGAGAAGCTGCTGAGAAAAGCTTAGCATCTGCCTTTAAAAGCCGGCAGGAGATGGAGAAAAACTTATCTGACACACTGAAGGAGATGGAGTTGCTGAGAGAGAAACTGGTGAGTGCAGAGTTATCTCAAGAAGAAGCTAACAACCTTTCGAACTTGGTCCATGCTGACAATGTAAGGCTTGAGCATGATGTGGCTTTCCTCAAGGCTGTTTTCGATGACACTCAAAAGGTATATAAACCCTTCATTTGATGAAAGTACTTGCATTGCATATCTTTATAAAAACTTTGTTGACTTAGTAAAATCCTTTTAGTAGGAATTGCACTCAACCAGAGGGGTTCTTGCAGCAGAAAGAGCCAGGGCATTCCAATTACAGGTATATCCTAGGATTGATTACGAATATTAAGTCTTTGTTGTACGTTTTGGTAAACCATATTATTTTTGTTTTGTATGTCCAATTATGATGTTCAAATTGAGGTGCTGTTTGTGTTGGAATTTCTGTGCCATAAAAGTCTAGCATATATTTTCACTAGTAATTTTCATGTTCTCACCATACTTAACATCTATATTGTATGCATAGGTTGAAGTTTTCCATCTCAAACAGAGACTTCAATCAATAGAGAATCGAGCCCCTACTCCTAGGAAACCTTTTCACCTATAATGCTTTGCAAGGTCAAATGATGACATGCCTATGAACTTCAGCACAAATGATGAGACAATCCTTCTATATTATGTGGACACAATCTATCAGGGGAAGTGCAATTGGATGATGGCGTTGAAGACCTACAGAAAGACAGAAGCACATTTTATAGAACTTACCTTTTGGCTGAGAAAATTGGATCTGTGATGACGTTTTTTAACCACTGAGCTTCACCTTTCTTGATAAAGAGTTCATTAGTCCTAGTATAATTAAAACGTGGTCAAATAAATGATAATTAAATAAGTTGTTAATTTTCTTGTAACGTTCTAAATAATAAATTAACGTAAATTTTTAACAGATCAAGTTAAATAAAAATTAAAATTAGCATAAAAATGTGACTAATATTATTTTTGAAAATAGAGTACTAATAGTTAGAAGCTAAATAAATTATCACTGCATTTAAGTTTTAGATTGAACAGAAAATAAATCTATTGGGATTGGTTCGGAGTATAGTAAAGACATCAAGAACTAGCATGCAGCACATGGATATGCTCAGCGGTAAGGATGGAGAGGAAATGTTTATTATAATACCAAATTGTTACATTAAGAAAAATCATAGTTGAAGTATATTAACTTAAAAACAGAGCATGCGCTCTTCCAGTCACCCATCAATTGTTCCAATATTTTAGGATGTAGGGTACAGATTCAAGAGTTAAGCTAATGTAATCCGGCGGATGCCAAATCAAAATTTTCAATAATAACACCTTAAAAGATACTTTTAAAATAGGTTTAATTGTTTAGTTTGTTCCTATTTTTATTATTGTGTGTCAACTTGTTCTTCACTTTAAAAAAAATGTCAACTTAGTTTGCATTTTATCAAATATACATTAATCAAGTTCATTCTCTTAATTTTACATAAATACAATTAACTAGTGATGTAGAAAAAAAAGTATGCATTTTCTTCTCTTTCCTCACCCAAAAATAGTATATATAAAAAACTTATGTGTGAAATCGATAATCAACTTAAATAAAAATTCACGTAATCTTATAGTATTTTTAGTATAAATCTTTACAGATGAAAATACTATCGTAATAATTTTAGTTTTATTGTGTTTAAACAATTAGAACTAAATATTTAATTTGAATTTTATGTTTTCGGCCCTCTACTATATATTATGTATTTATGTATTATTGCATTTTAAAATGCTTGCAATTAAGTTTGTAAAGAACAAATATATGCTTAAACAATGTTTAATTTTATTGTCTTAACTATAATATTATGACTACAATAATATTATCTAATTTTTATTATTCACTACTTTAATCTTTATTTACATAAAATAAAAACCATTATTAAAAGTAAAACTCGTGCGTAATTATTATAAAAAGTAAAACTTGCGCGTAATTATCTAATTCCACGTTACATAACGTTCTTCTTGTTCCATCTCTACACCTTCTTATAAAAAAGGAGGGACAAGAGCGTTAGTGTAGAGAAGGAGGGAACAAGAAAATTGTTGTGTCATGTAGGGTCGAACGACTACGTGCAATATTCCTATTAAGAAACTTGCTCTCGAGGGGAAAAAAATGTTTCAAAAGTGTGGTTTCTTTTTACCTATAAGACTTCTCGTCACCTATGTTTGATTTTAAAGCAATGTGTTAAAGGTGATCTACTCATCATATTACAACAGTTACATAAGGTACAAAGTATGTTTTTGAAGTTACTCTCCTAACATACAAATTATATAACATACAAAAAATAAAATAAATTAAAAATAAAATAAAGAATAAATTAAGAATAAATTAAAAATATATTTCTCTCTTAATTTCCAATAGGAATTGATTTTTCTTAATTTATTAACTATTTAATTTTTATCATTCATTACTTTATTATTTATTTACGTACAATAAAAATAAACTTTAAGAAAAAACAAATCCGCATGTAGTCACTCTACCCTTCAGTTGAAATAGTTTTTTTATGAATACTCCGGGACCATTCACAAAGGTAAGAAGAAGAATACTAACTACTATTTCGCCATTAAGAGAGTGGATAAATAACAGCAAACTAAGGTCCTTGAAGAGGTAACTCATACAATTTCCAAAACAGATATAATGTAGTTCATTTAATGATTTGCATTTGTGTGTTTTCTTGCACTTTGTGAAGGTCAGGATTCATCCCAAATTGCTTCATACTAATGTAATGAAATTCTGTGATGGGTAATATTCCTATTAAGAAACTTGCTCTGGAAGGAAAAAAAAAGATTCAAAAGTGTGGTTCCTTTTTAGCTACAAGATTTCTCGTCACCTCTGTTTGATTTTAGAGCAGGAAGGTAATCTACTCACAATATTACAACAGTTACATAAGGTACACAGTGTTTTTTGAAGCTATTAGCGGACAAACGATAGTAACGTACCATAAAAATAATTAAATTAAGAATAAAATAAAGATTTGTTATTTATTTACGTACAATAAAAATAAACTTTAAGAAAAAAAACAAACCCGCGTGTAATCACTTGAATCTATAGTTGAAATAGTTTCTCTTTTTATAAATACTCGAGGATCATTCACAAAGGCGGCAAGAAGAAGAATACTAACGAGTATTTCGCCATTAATAGAGTGGATAAATAAGGTCCTTGAAGAGGTAAGTCATTCAATTGACAAAACAAATCTAATGTAGTTCATTTAAGGATTTTTTTTCATATGTGTTTTCTCGCACTTTTTGAAAGTCAGGATTCATTCCAAATTACTTCATAGGAATGTAATTAAATTGTGTGATCCGTAATATTCCTATTAAGAAACATGCTCTGTAAGTAAAACAAAGTTTCAAAAGTGTGGTTACTTTTTAGTTATAAGACTTCTCGTCACTAGAGGTGTTAATTTAACCCATGGCCCTAGGGCCAGCCCCAACCTATTATTGAAAAAGTCCTATTTTAAGAAGTCCCTCAAGTAGGGGATCAGAAAAAAGCCCCAACCCCAAAACCCTCTCTCAAGTGGGTTAAAGTGGGTTTAGCTCCATTGCAAAACTTTAATTAAATTTTAGAAACAATATAATTTATATATACATAATTTATTGTAATTTTATTCTCTTTTTTATATATACATATATATATATATATATATATATATATATATATATATATATATATATATATATATATATATATATATATATATAAATACCAATATAAAATAGAGAAGTAAAAATAATTGTTTTCCATAAATTAAAATTAGCTTAAATGTTATTATCTTATTAAATATATATTTTAATTAAAATAATTATCTTATTAATTTCATTTTGTTGGTAATATTTTGTAAATTAAACATTATTATTCATTTAATTATTTCTAAAACTTACTATTTTGATAAACTAAAATAATTATTTATAACAAAAAATTATTTATAAAATTAATAAAAATTATTTATATTCATTTTTACAATTATGATAATAATGATCTTTTTAATTTTTTTTCAAAATAAAAACTCAAACACATATATATATTTTGGATTGAGATAGTGATAGATAAAGATATATATCCTTCAAGTCACAAGCTTTATAAACGTTTGACCTTATTTTTTTCGATAATTCATTTAATCAAACATTTATCTCCTTTTTTTTTTCTGGTTCTTTTAAATCACAAAATTGATAAACGAACAACATATGATTTTTTTTAAATATTTTAAAAAAAGTGTTGTATACTATTTTAGTAATAAACTGTTAACTAAACCATTAGTATCTATACATCACATACAATGAGACATAAAAAGTAAATGGAACAATGATTAAGGTGATTGTGTTTCTTTTTAAAAATTTGTTACAAAGAAAAGCCCATGGACTAGCCCTGACCCATAGGGCTTTTGGGGTATTTAGCCTTGTGAACTTTTTTAATAAAAGGCTTTTTTTGCCCCAGGACTAGGGCCAATCCTTATGATGGGGGCTTATTTAACAGGTCTATTCGTCACCTATGTTTGATTTTAGAGCACTATGTCAAAGGTTATCTACTCACCATATTACAACCGTTACAAAAGGTACATAATGTTTTTTTGAAGTTACTCTCATAAGATAGTGGACAAACGATGGTAACGTACAAAAAAAATAATAAAATAAAGAATAAATTAAGAATAAATTAATAATTTATTTTTCTCTTAATTTCCAAGATAGGGATTGATTTTCCTTAATCCATTAACTATTTAATTTTTATCATCCACTACTTTATTATTTATTTCATATGTGTTTTCTTGCACTTTTTGAAGGTCAGGATTCATTCCAAATTGTTTCATACAAATGTAATTAAATTGTGTGATTGGTAACATTCCTATTAAGAAACATGTTCTGGAAGTAAAAAAAATGTTTCAAAAAGTGTGGTTCTTTTTAGTTATAAGACTTCTCGTCACCTATGTTTGATTTTAAAGCATTGTGTCGAAACTATGCAATTTGTACAACCAGATGTACAGACAGTATGTCTGGGATTAGCTGCTTCAATGGGATCCTTTCTTTTGGCCGGAGGCACAATTACCAAACGTCTTGCATTTTCTCACGCTTGGCGCGAATGATTCTTTTTTTTGAGAATATCTAGAATAGATATCTATCTATCTATATATACTATACCTTCGCCATAAAAACCAAAGTAATAATAGCATGGTATTTTGAATTCCATATGCAATTTTTTTGAATCATTTAATTATATATAGAAAGAGTAGTATGAAAAATAGGGTATTTCCAATTTTTATCAACAGTTACACAAGCTACACAATGTTTTTTTGATCTTATTTTCATAAGATAGTGGACAAACCATAACGTACACAAAATAAAATAAGAATAAAATAAAGAATAAATTAATAATACATTTCTCTCTTAATTTCCAATATAGGGATTGATTTTCCTTAATCCATTAACTATTTAATTTTTATTATCCACTACTTTATTATTTATTTACGTACAATAAAAATAAACTTTAAGAAAAAACAAACCTGTGCGTAGTCACTCGAATCTAGAGTTGAAATAGTTTATCTTTTTATGAATACTCAACACCATTCACAAAGGCAAGAAGAATAATAGTAACGACTCTTTCGCCATTAAGAAAGGGGATAAATAAGGTCCTTGAAGAGGTAAGTCATTCAATTTACAAAACATATATAATGTAGTTCATTTAATGATTTTTTCATATGTGTGTAGGACTCATTCCAAATTGCTTTATACGAAAGTAATTAAATTGTGTGAGTGGTAATATTCCTATAGAGACATGCTCTGGAAGTAAAAAAAAAGTTTCAAAAGTGTATAAGACTTCTCGTCAGCTATGTTTGATTGTAAAGCACAAAGATCACCATATTACAACAGTTACACAAGGTACATAATATTTTTTTGAAGTTACTCTCATAAGATAGCGGAAAAACGATAGTAATGTACAAAAAAAAATTAAGATATAATTATTATATAAATGGAGACAAATTGAAATTTATAATGGGTGGTTAAATAAGATGTAATTAAAATATAAATGGAGACAAATTAGGGACATGTGAAATGAAAATTGTTTTTATTATACTTTTATTTATCCAGACAAAATTGGGTATTGAAATCACCTATTTTTGATTTTAGAGCACCCATTGAAGGTGATCTGCTCACCATATCACAACAGTTACACAAGTACACTATTTTTGAAGTTACACTCCTAGTAGTATGAATCATCGACTCTTTGTTTTTTGTATGCTTTTGATTCCTTCTCAGTCTATCTTACTGTAAAATGGTCATATCTAATATAAATATGTTTATGAATTTTAATCTGGAGATCTTGGAAATTTTTATATTGACTATGTGGATGAATTGCAAGATACTAAGTTTTCCGAAGGCTCTATTCACGACATTATGCATGTATGGTGAAAGCTTTACAGTAGGTTCAATAGTCCTAGTGTAGTCTATTTTCCTATATTTAGGTTTTATTATTCTTATCATATGCACTTGTGATATAATATATAGGCTTTTACATTCAAAAAGAATAATTCATTGCAATATCAAACCATCAAATATTCTACTAGATAAATATGAGTGCATAAAGATACATCTTGGTTTAGTTTTTCAAATCAGTTTGACCTAATTTAAAATAAAGTATGCACTTACTTTTTCCTTGATTATGTTATTTTGGATCAGCGAGGGAGTTAAACAATATATCAAAAGCTCATTCTTTCTCTATATGTTTTTGAATCTCTATTATACTAAGTTTCTTTGGTTCCATCTTCCTTTTTTTCCTTTTCCTTTTGATTCTTGTAAACATGAAAGTTGTATAGAGTTTTACTCTAGGTTCCTTCCAGGTTGCTTTTGGTTCTTTTCAGTTTTAGAGGTAAATAGTTAGTTTTTTCTTCAATAGGTTAGCCTAGTTCTTCAAGTTTTCTTTCTTCTCTTGACTCATGCCTTAGTCATTCTAGTTGGAGGTTTTTCTTTCTTTTGGGTGGTATATGTTGTAACTAGGCTATTTTCTCCTCGTTAGGTTATGGATTGTCATTGTTATATACAATTTATTTTGCAGTTTTGTTTGCTCAATATCTGAGTTTTTACTTCATATATTCATTTATTTCGAATTGAGTTTTAATATATATAGGTACAAATATTAAAAAAAGCAAAATGATATAAATCATTTTGAGTGACTTTGGAGTGAATACAAATGTTCATGAACTTGATGAGACAAAGGACATTGTGCTAGCTCTTTCAAGGATATGGTGCAATCTCTCAGTGCCTAATTCAAATAATAAAATTAAATTTAAGAATAAACAAGATATCAACCTTACCAAAATTAAAAATAAAAGAACATTACACACAAGATAGATAATAGCATACAAAAAAATAAAAGAAATAAATAAAATAATAAATAAAATAAGAATAAAATAAAATTGAAATTTATAATGAGTGGTGAAGTACATGTAATTATTATATAAAAGGAGACAAATTAGGGACCTATGAAATGAAAAATATTTTTATTAAATTTTTATTTATCCGGACAAAATTGGGTGTTGAAAAGATTACCCATGTTTTATTTTAGAGCACTGCATTGGAGGTCATATTACAACAGTTACACAAGATATATAGTGTTTTTTGAAGTTACTCTCCTACGAGTATGAGTCATCGACTCTTTCTTGTTTGCATACTTTTGATTCCTTCTCACCCCATCTTGAGCTAAAATATTCATATAGAATATAAATATGCTTATGATTTTTAATTTGGAGATCTTGAGAATTTTTGGTATTGATTATGTGGATGAATCGCGCGATAGTAAGTTTTCCGATGACTCTATTCACGACATTAAGTATGACATTGTGGAAGCTTTATAGTTGGTTCAACTGTTCTAGTTTAGTCTATTTTTCTACTTTTAGGTTTTATTATTCTTGTCATATGAATAATTCATTGCAATATCAAACCATCAAATATTCTTACTTTGAAATGAAGTGTGCACTTACTCTTTCCTTAATTGTTGTAGTTATGTGATTTTGGATCAACGAGGGTATTAAAAAATATATAAAAAGTTCATTCTTCCTCCATATGTTTTCAAATCATTACTATACTAAGTTTTTTTGGTTCGATTTCCTTTTATCCTTTTTCTTTTGTTTCTTATAAATAAGATAGTTGTATAGAGTTTTACTCTGGGATCCTTCTAGGTCGGTTTTGTTCTTTTCAGTTTTAGAGTTAGATAGTTCATTCTTTAGGTTAGTCTAGTTTTTCAAGTTTTCTTTCTTCTCTAGACTCATGTCTTATTCTAGTAGGAAATTTTTCTTCCTTTTGGGTGGTATATGATGTAACTATACTCTTTTTTTCATGTTTTTCTCATTAGGTCATGGATAGTCATTGTTATATACAATGGTTTTGTTTGGACTTCCCACTGAGTTTTTACTTCATATATTTATATATTTCGAATTATATTTTAATACATATAGGTATAAATATTTAAAAAAGCAAAAAGATGTAAATCTTTTTTAGTGACTTTGGAGGGAATTCAAATGTTCACGACCTTGATGAGGAAAGGACATTGTGTAAGGGTGCAACCCCTTTGTGCCTAAATCAAATAATAAAATTAAAATTAAGAATAAACAAAATATCAACCTTACCAAAAGTAAAAATAAAAGAAAATGACACACAAGATAACGGACAAAAGATAATCTCGTACAAAAGAAAAATTAAAAAGAAATAAGAATAAAATAAAATTAAAATTTATAATGAGTGGTGAAATAAGATGTAATTATTATATAAATGGAGACAAATTAGGGACCTATGAAATGAAGATTATTTTTATTATATTTTTATTTATTCAGACAAAATTGGGTGTTGAAATCATGTTTGATTTTAGAGCACTCCATCATAGGTGATCTACTCACCATATTACAATAGTTACACAAGGTACACAATGTTTTTGAAGTTACTCTCCTAGTAGTATGAGTCATCGACTATTTGTTGTTTTCATGCTTTTGATTCCTTCTCACCCCATTTTACTCTAAATGTTCATATCTAATACAAATATGCTTATGAATTTTAATTTGGTGATCTTTGGAATTTTTGGTATTGACTATGTGGATGAATTGTAGGATAGTAAGTTTTCCGAAGACTCTATTAACGACATTGCGTATGACATGGTGAAAGCTTTAAGGTAGGTTCAACAGTTCTAGTTTAGTCTGTTTTTCTACTTTTAGGTTTTATTATTCTTGTCATATGCACTTGTGATGTTATATACAGGTTTTTACATTCAAAATGAATAATTCATTGCAATATCAAACCATCAAATATTCTTACTTTGAAATGAAGTGTGCACTTACTCTTTCCTTAATTGTTGTAGTTATGTGATTTTGGATCAATGAGGGTATTAAAAAATATATAAAAAGTTCATTCTTCCTCTATATGTTTTCAAATCATTACTATACTAAGTTTTTTTTGGTTCGATCTTCCTTTTATCCTTTTTCTTTTGTTTCTTATAAATAAGATAGTTGTATAGAGTTTTAATCTGGGATCCTTCTAGGTCGGTTTTGTTCTTTTTAGTTTTAGAGTTAAATAGTTCATTCTTTCTTCCGTAGGTTAGTCTAGTTTTTCAAGTTTTCTTTCTTCTCTAGACTCATGTCTTGGGTCATTCTAGTAAGAAATTTTTCTTCCTTTTAGGTGGTATATGATGTAACTATACTCTTTTTTCATGTTTTTCTCATTAGGTCATGGATAGTCATTGTTATATACAATGGTTTTGTTTGGACTTCCCACTGAGTTTTTACTTCATATATTTATATATTTCGAATTATATTTTAATACATATAGGTATAAATATTTAAAAAAGCAAAAAGATGTAAATCTTTTTTAGTGACTTTGGAGGGAATTCAAATGTTCACGACCTTGATGAGGGAAGGACATTGTGTAAGGGTGCAACCCCTTTGTACCTAATTCAAATAATAAAATTAAAATTAAGAATAAACAAAATATCAACCTTACCAAAAGTAAAAATAAAAGAAAATGACACACAAGATAACGGACAAAAGATAATCTCGTACAAAATAAAAATTAAAAAGAAATAAGAATAAAATAAAATTAAAATTTATAATGAGTGGTGAAATAAAATGTAATTATTATATAAATGGAGACAAATTAGGGACCTACGAAATGAAGATTATTTTTATTATATTTTTATTTATTCAGACAAAATTGGGTGTTGAAATCATGTTTGATTTTAGAGCACTACATCAGAGGTGATCTACTCACCATATTACAATAGTTACACAAGGTACATAATGTTTTTGAAGTTACTCTCCTAGTAGTATAAGTCATTGACTATTTGTTATTTTCATGCTTTTGATTCCTTCTCACCCGATTTTGCTCTAAAATGTTCATATCTAATATAAATATGCTTATGAATTTTAATTTGGTGATCTTGACTCTATTAACGACATTGCGTATGACATGGTGAAAGCTTTAACGTAGGCTCAACAGTTCTAGTTTAGTCTGTTTTTCTACTTTTAGGTTTTATTATTCTTATCATATGTACTTGTGATATGATATATAGGTTTTTACATGTTTTTACATTCGAAAGGAATAATTCATTTCAATATTAAACCATCAAATATTCTAGTAGATAAAAATGGGTACGCAAAGGTACATGATTTCTTAGTTTAGTTTTTCAAATCAGTTTGATCTAATCTTAAAAGAAGTATACTTTTTCATTGATGGTTGTAGTTATGTGATTAGTTTCAGAGTTAGATAGTTAGTTCTTTCTTCAGTAGGTTAGTCTAGATCTTCAAGTTTTCTTTCTTCTCTCGACTTATGCCTTGGTCATTCTAGTGAGAGGTTTTTCTTTTTTTGGATAGTATATGCTGTAACTAGGCAATTTTTTCATTTTGTACCTCATTAGGTTATGGATTGTCACTGTTATATACAATTTATTTTGCGGTTTTGTTTTTCGCTTCCCAATATCCGAGTTTTTACTTGACAAATTTATATATTTCGAATTTTTTAATATATATAGGTATAAATATTAAAAAAAAGCAAAAATATATAAATCTTTTTGAATGACTTTGGAGTGAATCCAAATGTTGATGAACTTGTAGAGATACCTAGAGAGAAGGACATTGTGCAAGCTCTCTCAAGGCTAGGGTGCAACCCCTCTATGCCTGATTCAAATAATAAAATTAAAATTAAGAATAAACAAAATATCAACCTTACCAAAATTAAAAATAATAGAACATGACACAAGATAGCCGACAAAGGATAGTATTGTACAAAAATTAAAATAAAATAAAATAAAATTGAAATTTATAATGAGTGGTGAAGTACTATGTGATTATTATATAAATGGAGACAAATTAGGAACCTATGAAATGAAAATGATTTTTATTAAATTTTTATTTATGCGAACAAAATTTGGTGTTGAAAAAATCACCTATGTTTGATTTTAGAACACTGCATCAGAGGTGATATGTTCATCATATTACAATCGTTACACAAGGTACACAATGTTTTTGAAGTTACTCCCTAGGAGTATGAGTCATCGACTCTTTGTTGTTTCCATGCTTTTGATTCATTCTCACCCATTTTACTCTAGAATGTTCATATGTAATATAAATATGCTTATGAATTTTAATCTGGAGATCTTGGAAATTTGTGCTATTGACTATGTGGATGAATTGCAGGATAATAAGTTTTTCGAAGACTCTATTCACGACATTGCATACATGATTGCTTGGTTTAGTTTTTCAAATCGGTTTGACCTAGTTTGAAATGAAGTGTGTACTTACTTTTTTCTTGATTGTTGCAGTTATGTGATTTTGGATTAGTGACAAAGTTAAAAATATATTAATAGCTCATTCTTCCTCCAAACCTCACCCTACAAACCGATTTTGTGGGGTTGAGTTAGGCTTAAAGCTCACTTCTAACATGGTATCAAGGTCATAATCAGAGTCTATCCTAGCGATATTTGTTATTTGCTGGGCATATTGTTCCACCCGCTATCGGACCACTATCGGACCACCCATTAAAAATGTATAATCTCACACTTGAGATGTATATACCTCGGCGTGAGGGGGGTGTGTTGGAAGTCCCACATCGACTAGAGATAAGGCCAATTCATAGTTTATAAGTAGGTGCAAACCTCACTCTACAAGCCGGGGTTGAGTTAGACTTAAAGTTGATTAGCATAGGTGTGAAAAGAGGATCTAAGTACCTAATTTAACATAAAATTAAATTACATTAATACAATCTTATTTTATATATTAGTTTTATAAAATTGATTTAAACTCAAATATTATTTTTTTAAAACAATATTGGGATATTTATAAAATTTGATAATTTTATTAAAAATTTAACTATTAAATTGTTTCTATGAAAAAAATTAAATAATGTATAGGAAAAAGTAAGACCCACATATTGTATGTACTAAAGGTAGCAGTTTTTTTATATAAATAATTCATACTTTAAACATGTTCCAATCATACTTTTAAATATGTATAACTTACACAATACCTCTTGGTGGGATTAGGATGTTTAGAAAGGAATGTTAGAAATTTAAACCATCATTTTCATGCATTAGTCAGATTTTTCTTCCTCTTTGGCTATATGCTGTGATTAGACTATCTTATTATTATTATTATATATAATGTATTTTGCGTTTTCATTTTTCAATGTCCGCCATTTTACTTGATATATTTATATATTTTGAATTGAGTTTTAATATATAGGTATAAATATTAAAAAAGAAAGGCAAAAACATATAAATCCTTACTTTGGAATGAATCCAAATTTTCATGAACTTGTTCATAGAGGGAAGGACATTTTACAAGTTCTTTCAATGCTAGATGCAACCCCTCTGTGTCTGATGTGTTGATCGATAGTAAGCTCATCGGTGGAACCAATGAAATTATAAGTCTTCACCTAAACCGGACTTATTAGTACAACAGAATTTATGTATGTACTGCTAATTTGTAATAAATAATAAGATAATTAACCGGTGTTATTTAATTAGCCTTTTTGTATTGAATGTAGTTTTGTGTTTAAAATGAATGAATATGAATTTCTAACAGGTAATGGTCATGTTACAGTGAATAGTCATTTTCAGAACTATTAAAAGTTAAAAAATAGAAGAAAGGGGTTTTGACTGTCTCCTACAACAATCATTGGATTCAAAATTAAATTACAGAAGGAATGGGTGACACAAATGAAAAAAATAATCTGTGAACATTGAACAAAATAATAATAGTTATATTAAAAAAATAAAATTAAAATAATTAAAATAAAAAAGTAATGATAAAAAAATAATATTAATATAATATTTGATTTAATATATTTTAGTATATTAAATTATACTAGAATATTAGATTAAATTAAATAACTATTAAATTTTAAATAATAAATTAAATTTTAATTTCTTTTATCGGATATCAAAATCGTTTAAAAAACCTTCCGATATCAATATCCGATAAATAATTTTTTTAAATTTTGTTTTTATTTAAAATTTAATAACTATTTAATTTAATTTAAAATTTTAATATTATTTATAGTATTTTCATATTTTAATAATTATTAAAATGTGATTTATAATTTTATAATGGTTTTATTAAAAAAATTAAAATTAAAATATTAAAATAAGAGTAATAATAATGAAAATTAAGAAAAAACAAAAAATAATAATTTAAAATCAGATTTAATATATTTAAATATATTAAATTATGTTAACGGATGTCCAATTAATAAATTATTTTAAAATTTTAATTTTTTATTTAAATTTTAATAAATATTTAATTTAATATTTTAATATAATTTAATATATTTGAATATATTAAATCGGATTTTATATTATTTTTTTTCTTTTTTTGTTTTTTAATTTTTATTATTGCTATTTTTTTAATTATTTTTTTAATATAACTATTATAATAGAAATTATATTTTAATAATTATTAAGATAAAAACCTATATTAACTCATATTAAAGTTTTAAATTATTTCAAATTGTTATAAAATTTTAAACCTAAAAATAAAATTTAAAAAAAAATTATGAATTATATTTCAAAATTCACACAATGTGCATGACTTTAATAAGAATGAAAAAAAATTAAAAAAATATATTAATTAAAATTAAAAATGAAATTTAAAATACAAGGTAGGATGAAACATCTAAACTAAAATTATTTAAAAATATTTTTTTTAAATTTTTTACAAATTAAATATATTTTTAATAAGGGTCGAAATTGACATTTTCTTAAAATTTGGAAGTACGGTCTAGGAACAACTAAGGTCCAAACCCTTGTTTTCTCTTCTCCTTCGAACAGCCTCACACTTTAAGGTTGTGTTCGTTTCAAGCGAATTTACTGTTTAGAGAGATTTGCGAGCGAGGAATTGAGATGTGGTTGGCGTTCGTTTGCGCGGATTGAAAACGATGGATGACGAAGCAGCTAGATGACGAAGCAGCCCCACCAATTTTTCTTTTATCTACAGCCATCTAAGGTTTTTAACATCTTTTGGATTCGCAAACAAACGCTCAAATCTGGGCACAATTGGAAGGTACTAAACTACTTTCAAAGCAGATCCATTTTTTTCTTCCTAACGATTATCTTCACTATTATTTTTTGACTTGTATCGTGATAATCCACATTTTGGACACTTTTTCAAAAATTCAAACTCTTTCCTATCTAAAATGTAGTCATTGGGACAAGCATGTATCCTTCTATACTCCATAACCATCGGACAAAGAATTTTCTTCGCATCATAATTACGAGTGGGTACTGTATTTCCATCTGACATCATTTCATTCAACAACGTCAACAATTCTGTGACAATTGTATGAACTTAGTTGAACCGACATACAAAGGTGTTTCCGCATCAGTCGACATCGTCTCATACACATGAGCTTTGACAATTTTCTACGCTAACATCGCGGATCATGTCCTCTAATTTGTCTTCATCCGGTCGATCTTCTTCCATGGTGGAATCAATAACATTTTCAGTTTTGGAGACAGTCGGAAAATGTATTTCTTCGTCGTGCCATATCCATGTTGTATAACATTGTAGGAAACTATCACAGATAAAATGTTCCCTAATTTGAGTTGCGTTCAACTTTCTCCCATTCCAACAGTTCACAAAAGGACATCTAAGTTTCACTTCACCATCACTTTTACCCTCATTACATTGTGCAAATTGTATAAGAGCTACCCCTCTCTCGTAATCAACACTAATTCATGATAAATTAATCCAATTTCGATCCGTACCTAAATATTCAAAAATTTTCTACAAAATTACAATCATACAATTATACATATTCAACATTAAATCAATTCAACTTGAAAGTACTAATATATGCATGATTACATATATTAAGATAAGTTGCTTCATGAAACAAGGGTTGTAAATGATGAGAGGAACCCACATGCACATAAATTTGAGGTCAGAGAGATTTAAACAATCCCTTTTAAAATGACTTGCAATGATAGAACCCAATTTCTGTTGCCACTCATTTAAATAGTAGCACATTTTATTATTTTACCTAACTAGACAATAAAGAATACAGGGAAAAGCTTACAATAAAGAATAAAGAGAAAAGCTTACATGGAACGTCACCTTTTGACTTGTGATCAAAACAATTAAAATGAACAGTTGTTTTACAGTGTTACAGAAAGTGAAAATTGACTGTCTACAGTTTTCACTTGACTAACTTTTTAACAAATATATCATAGCTTTTACAAACATAAAAAAGAAAATAAATTTTACAGCGGACATAAGGCAAGCTTCCAGCTCAGACATCTTTGGCCTTACAAAATGGAACTCAGCCACTTAGCCAATGTCCGATCATCCTGGAGATGAAATTTCACCATCTAATCCTTACATTCCATATTTATACAGCCTTAGGGTATGAGATGCAACAGTATGAAATGATTTGTTTTCTGATGTGAATACTTGCAGTAGTTAAGGCAAACCGAAGCCAAGCTTGTAATTGTAGGCCACCAGGGTAATTCTCACCCTACTGTTAATGTCATCTCAACATTAAACTATTTCCAGGGTACTTTCCTCGTCATCATCATCATCAAAGACTTCCTAGGTGCACTTATATTCAAAGAAGTTCGGTCTCGTCTTGATCTCCGTCGGCGTCTTCAACATCATTGTCTTCATCTTCTTCAGGTGCATCAGGATCCACACCCTACAAATGATGCAAAATATTAAATTTAACTTTGCTCAACTTTTCAACTCTATCTAATATCACCCTCATCAACTAAATTATAATTTTGGACTAGACCATGCATCTATTCCAGATAACATAATCAAAAGACTGGGCAATGAGTTTAATCAGTTGAGACTTTAGAAATATTAATCAATCAAGCATCAGACATATTTAGAAAAGCATACATCTTAAATAATAAATAATAAGAACAAACCTTCATTTGCTTCTCTAAACGCTCTAAACCCCGTTTTGCTGCTTCATTCTGGGTGTTTAACCTGCCATTTATGCAAAATGTTAGGAGTGTGGTAAAAACATCAAGAACTAGCATGCAGCACATGGATATCCTCAGCAGTAAGGATAGAATCAGTTGTTAACTGCAACAAACTTACTACATGAAACAGTGGAGAGGAATGTTTAATTTAATACCAAATTGTTACACTAAGGAAAATCATAGTTGAAGTATAGTAACTTATAAACATAGCATGCGCTCTTTTAGTCACTCATCAATTGTTCCATTATTTTAGGATGTAGGGTCCAGATTCAAGAGTTAAGATAATTTAATCCGGCGGATGCCAAATCAAAATTTTCATTAATAACACCTTGAAAGATACTTTTGAAACACGAGATCAACCTTAATGCAGCCTGATAATGTGACAAAGCCTCCTGCAGCATGTTAGTGGCGGCAAAGACTTGTGCAAGTTTTACATGAAGAGAATCGTCAGCCCAATCTTTAAGATATCGTTCAAGCAGAGAAACAGCATCTCCATTTCGGCCCTCTATAACATGCAGCTCAGCCAAAGCTAGTGCAGCTCCAAGGTAACCAGGTTCTAGTCTTAATGCAGACTCATAAAACTTTTTTGCCTGTATGAAGAATGCATTATATTTCCCACATACGAAATCAATGTACAGATAGTAGACTATAGATACTAACTTTAAAAAGTTGATCACTTACCTTTTCTCTGCCACTGGAATTACTGGCATGCACATCACCTACTAACTTTAAAGCCTTTGCTGACTGAGGCATTGCTTTCATTGCTTCTCTTGAAGCATATAAAGCCTCTTTGATTTTAGAAAGGGCCAAATATGTATGAACCAAACCTGAAAGATTCAGATTCATGTCAAAAGGCTACAAATTTCTAAATTTTCTATCAACAGCAATTCAAAGTAGACATGGACAACAGAGTACGTGAACGGCAGGAAACACAGCAGTACATTTTTCTAAGCATAAATTAAACCTTGATATGAGCGAATATCTGGTCTCAATTCTTGAGCTGCTCTGAAAGCAGACACAGCTGCTTCTGCCCGTTTCATAGTCAGCAATAAATTCCCCTGAATAATCTCAGCATGTCAGGAAAGGTTTATGTCATCATTCTCTACAACAATATAAGCAAATAGACCCCCATGTAGCTTGGGCCATGCCCCATATCCAAAACCATATTATTACCTTCATTATATACCCTGGTATGTGTCTCTCATCAATCCGAATACTCTAGTTGCAAAATAATTAGTCAATTGTGAGCAATTTTATAATAGATAAAGTGCAGTCCAATCTGCATCAAATAAAAATACAGACCTGCTCAGCATATTGTAATGATTTTTTCTCATCTTTCCTTTCCCATAAAACAGATAGAGCTACAAAAACCTCTGGTCTTGCAGGATCAATATTCAATAAATCATGCACCAACTTATTCAGCTTTGGATAATCAGACTTAAGCTTTAGAAGCATTGCATACTCATCCATATATGTTATGATGTATGGATCAATTGACCGGGCCTGTAATCACCACATTAACAATATAATTATAAGCTCAATAAGTGCATGAAAGTAAGCAGTACAATTATAGATAAATGTATTAGCATAATAAGTTATAGATCTGTATTACCTTTTCAAAATTCATTATGGCCTCGTCATTCTTTCCAATGATAGCTTCTACCTTCATTCACAACATACATTAATTTAGAGATTAAGCCATCAATTCAAGGAAACTTCATGTAGAGTTGGGAAATGCTCCAGTCCTTTTAACAGAGGGATCACTTATTAAATAAATTCAGGCAGTCAACTCAGAAATTGCATCAATTGTCAGTCACATACTTGGCTCCTCTAAAGTTCTCACTTTAGAAGGAAAAATAAAAATTTCAATCATCAATGAAAAAATTAATAGATGATATTAAATACACGAGTATAACAAAACATACATTTGATAAAATCTGCTCTCTTAAACTTCATTAAGGGTTGAGCCATTTTATTTTTCTCACAAAAGGGAACTACTTGCTTTCGAGGAACTAAATCCATTGAAAAAATACTAGCTACAGAAAGCAAACCTTTCTTTAGAGGGCAAGGGAAAAAATTAGAAATAGGTGCAACATCAGCATGGTTGGAAGGTTATATGCAGTAGTTATAAATCACTGCAGCAAGCCTAACCTTTGCCATCTCAAGTAGTAAGTGTGTATTATTAGGGAATCGCTGTAAAAGATCAGCAAAGAGCTCCAATCCACCTGCCAAAATTTGAAACAGAGAAAAACTGGATATGTCAGTGTTAAACACACGTCAGAGACAACAAAGTACAAGCAAATGAAAAAAATATATCTTCTATCATAAAAAAATCCTGTCTGAGTTTGACCAAAAAAGAGAGGACAATAAGCTAATGCAGTGGGCTAGATAAATAATTTACAAAACAATCAATCATTTTGTACGTTGAGTGCCAGATTTTGGCCCCAGGGCTATGCCCATAAAACACATGACTTATGAAATTCTTCAGCTCCAAGCATGCAATCAATAATTAGATGATTCTGTAATAAATACAATATCCCACCCTTGTAATCATTTGAAGCCATGCAACATTGAGCTTCAACATATCGCTGCAAATAAAATGAAGAAAATTAATCAGTAATTGCAAGTTCCCACAGTTTGCCAGCCCGCATACAAAAACAATCCATGAGAACAGATGAAGCCAAATTTAAAAGAAATTCAACCGAAATCAAGAACAAATTAATTTTACAACTTTCCCATGCCTATATTTATAGTTATTTTCTTTAGCAAATAAAATCGTGTGATATAATACACCCTTTTTCTGACAATTAGTATCTTACAGGTCAAAAGAAAAGTACATTGGCAGACCATTTATTATTCAAAAAAAGAAAAAGGTTGGACTTCATTAACTAACCCTAACGCCTCAATGGATATTATTCTGAACCAAGCAACTTTTAGGGAGATTAAATCAGAATTAACTATTGATTACCATCTTATAGAGGATCTAATACCATGTTAAGAGCCAACTTTCCCAGAAGAAGTTACGTAGGGCTCACAATAAGTTTCATCACTAAGAATAACTTTAGTAAGAAAGAAAAAATAGAAATTAAAAAGCATAATCCTTCCTCACAAATCATTCTCGTGCATAGAAAACCAAGAACATCATCTTGTAGCAAAAGAAACTCAGTATCTGGCAAGACAATTGATAAATATATGTAAAATACATTTGAAATGACTGGAACTTATATTGCAACTGATTATATATTCTAGATATACCACCAAATCGTCAAAATAATCTGTAAATACAAATCTTCGTTTATTCATTCTTAAGACTAGCAGTCCTCTTTTGTTGCTTCTCAAGGATTTGATGAAACATAGACATGGTGCAGGTTCAATGATGCATTTATAGAGGCGGCTTAACTAAAATGAAATACCTCTGAAGTGATAAATGGTAGCAAGTACATCACAGCTTGAAAACAAACAAGAATTTCAGTACACTGTATAACTTACTTGAAGCCAACGACTTGAGTCAGTATGATCAAATGGAGCCCTACCACTTCTATTTGGAGTCTGAAGGTAAATATTTTAACACAAATTAGATTCTTGGAGGATAAATTACAATTAAACTGTAAATTTGCAAATTGATCTACTTAACTTCTAGAAACTCCATGCATAGAATAATCACACTATAAAGAAAGGTTATCAGGCCACAAAAATGAGGTCAAAGCGTGTTCAAATAGCAGAAAAATAGTTCACAGGACATGCACAAATTTAGGTTAACAGTTGTTTGTCTTCTTACCGCCTAATAATCTAGTTAATAAAAGGAAAGAAACCAAAACCCATTAAAGTGATTTTGTTAACCCAGAGGGCTGAGTCTTATAAATACCCAAACCTCCTTCCTCAACAATAGAAAAACACATCAGCCTACTTGTAAAGTTTCTTCTTATAGCTGAGGAACAATTGCCTAGAGAAAAGCAAGAAAAGACATAATTTAATGGATACCGAATTCCATTGCAAATCAAAGAATCATCTCATAGATGATCAATGGCCGAATCTCTATTATTTAGCTTCAGTAAAAAAAAAAAAATCTTTCAGCTTTTTATCAACAAACCTGAGGAAACAATGAAATGATGTCCTTTGCAGTAGATCCCAGTTCTGCTAAAGCTGTGATGGCCTCAAGTATATACGGGCAATGCCTGGCAAAAAGACATCAACAAAGAATTTCATCTTAAACTTGTCGCTGGGTGTTGACAAAACTCAAGTAGCAAATTAATAAGTAGAAATATAGATCATATGAAAGATGCAAATGCACAAAGCTTAAAAAGCAAGTAGCCACTTACATAACTCCATAACACACTCAATACTACCCAAAAAGAAAGCAAGCAGTCAAAATTAAAAAGAAATGGAAAACGGAGCTCCAATGCAAATGACATAAAAGCTTTAAGAAGATATAAAAGAACAGAGAAGGAGAAGTCAAACCACGAAGAAAAAAAACAGACACAAAAGAATAAATTGAGATTATTTATATGGCTGTACAGAATTTCTGAAAGCAAGCTTCTTGCCTTTTCACCCTATATCAAAATACAGTGCCTGACTACTTCAACAAGTTCATAAAAAATTTAATAACCATGTAGCTTAATGAGCAACACAATTGTGTTTTCCAAGAGCAAACGCCGTCAGTTCAGACATAATGATGCTAGTGGACATCAAGCCTGAAGGCTGAAGGTCAAAATGCAATATAGTTGCAACAAATCAATAAAAACAGATAAATAGATCCATAAAAATCTTTCAAAGACAACCCTATCGGTGACATATAAAAGGTTTAATAAGTGTATTACATATTTACAAACCTTATACATTCTTTGTAAATAGCAACAGCAGCTCGGCTATGCCTTGAAACTCGATATAGTTTTCCTAATAACAAATTCATTGCCAAATTTCTAGCTTTGTTGGGAATTCCTTCCATCTGTAATGAGAAAGTGACACAGATAACTCGTAAGGAATGAAAAATTGAAAACAAATCAAGATTGTAATACAAAATTTCATGACATTTGTTTCTCATTAAAAAAACTCCACATTCTTGACTGACAAAATATGCACAAAGCAGCACTTAAAGGCTTGTTGTTTCCATTGTTAATCCCTCCATAAATAGAGAATTGGCAATCTTTCAATTTACACCAACACGTTAAAAAGACATCACTCTAATGAGTCCGTTCTGTGGAAATAAGAGAATAGAACAAACAAACCTCAACTAGAGCTGCTTTATTCTCATTCAGAAAACAGTGAGATGATGCAATTTTGAATTTCACCTGTCAAAGAGATAAAAAGAAAAACACTATATAAAAACCTGGACTTGCAAAACCTTACAAGTTAACATCAAATCAACCCCAGCCATCATCGACCAAAGAAACGCTAACACCAATTTACCTCATTCTCATTGATTACTGATCCATTGCAAGAATTTGGAGACGAAGATCGGTTCAACGTCAATGAACCTCGAGAAGTCATGTTCTGTTTTGGAATCATCTTGTAGTATTGCAACGCTTGTTTATAGGAGTGCTGTCCATCAAGAAAAGAGAATAAAAAAAGAATGACGAGAGAGACATCACCTCTCCACCCAAAAAAACAACTTTTGAAGTACCCATTAAACAAAAGTTTTGAAATAACAGAATCACAGATAAGCAATTGTTTCCAACTGCATAAGCAAAACGGAGAAAAAGATAGCACAGTCTCTTACAATGGCTCTACGATACTCCCTTTCACGAAAAAAACAATCACCAAGTAGCACCTGAACAAATTAATAAATAAATAATTAAAAAGCCAACCTACAAGCTTCAACGAGCTCCTCATAGATTTAAAATTACAAAACATGATTATTATTTTTCTTTAAATGAAAATTTGCAGAGACCAAGCCCTCAGTTTTGAGGTGTGGGACAGATTCAGCAATTGCAGCAGGAGAAGAAACAAGAAAACAACCCTGTTCAACACAGAAACTTCAGATTAGAGCTTAAGCCCATAAATAAATAAATAAATAAAAACAACCATTTTTTATGCGGAATCAAAATTTCAAATACGAATTGGAAGTACAAGAACAAAAGAATAAAGATTACGAGCATCTGAGCGGAGTTGTAGAGGCCATGTTCCAGAAGAGTGGCGATTTGATCTTTCGGAACTTCCATTGTATGTGCTCTTCGACGAGCACTCGGTTCTTCTATTTGAAATCTTCACTCTCTCTCTCTCTTCTCAAAGGGTTTGAACTTGATGCAATGCAATGCAAACAGTAACAAACTAACAAGGTTCTGAATCTCTCTGTATATATATGAAAATATTTGAAATTTGATTTGATCTAACGCCCTAAAATTTTGAAGACTTTTTGGAATTTTTTAATTCAGGTAAATTTTTAAAATAACTATTCAATGATAAATAAATAAAAAAATGCTGTTAAAAGTTTTTAAAATTGGATAATCAATAATGATCTCTTTTTTAAAGGATGAGTCTTGATTGAGGATTGTTTTATCTAATAAAAAATTGTATAATCAACAATTTATAAAATCATGTGGTTAATACAAGAAGTCACTTGTTTTTTTTTTAATTATGGCCAAAATATTTGCATAAATTAATTTTCAGTGACATTGAACTGCGACCTAAATGTAGTTTGTTACTCGAAAAACTCGTCATCAATTTCAGACTTGTTTACTCTTATTTAAGTTTTTTTATTTTTTTAATTTATAATTAGGGAGAAAAAAAAAAGACAAGGAAAAAATATTTTGAAATGTTGAATTTTGAGTTTCTAACTCAAGTGTGATGCAAAATAATTTTGGATTAGAGCGGAGTTATATGAACTTCACAATTTTCACTTAATATTAATATCTTCCTTAAAAGATGCAAACTAGGTTTAGTGTAAGTGTTGAACTATATTTATTAACAGCAACGGCTATCTATTATTTATAGTTTCTTATTAATTTTCTTTCATTATTTGCTCTTGTATTACATAGTAAAATAAAAATACATATTTTATCAGTTACACAATAAAGTACACTATTTAATAGATCCCAAAAAACCCACGGAAATATTATAGATTAAAAAATATTCATGTTATAAATGTATAATTGTTATTTTGAAAATAAACACTTAAAAGATTTTGTGATCATTAAATGATAATAGTAAATTTTCCCCTTATTATTGAATAGAAGTTGAAATAGCAGCTAGATGGAGTGTCATACCTATTTAATGTGTTTATAACAGGTAAAATATCAATAATATCGGTGTAATTTTTTAAAGTTTTAAATATATTTTTAGCTGTTATTATATATTTAGCTTTTGTTCATGGTTCTTTTTTATTTAATTGGTCTTTGAGAACTTCTTTTAAAATATTCTATTAAAATTAGAATAACACTGTGTATAAACTAAAAATAAATTTTAATATTTTCTGAATATAAATTTAAATTAGGTATTACAGCACAATGATTAATATTAAGTTAATTATGTTATTAATTTTTATATTATTATGCGATTTTAGTTTTAGAATGTGTTTCAATATTTGATTTTAAATGTTTTATCCTTATGAGATACATAAAATCAATTTAATGACCAATTAAGTTAATTTTTTTTACGTGACAAAATAAAGTGTCACATCTCCATTTAACCCTTATTCTTTTTCTTCATCCTTAACATCAATATCATTCTTATTATCATTCACCTTCTTCACTTTTTTTTTCTTAATTCCTCATCCTTAATACCACCAACATCATTCTCACTTTATTTCTTAACTCTTAATCCTCAATACCACCAGCATCATTCTCATTTTCCACGTTGTAACGAGGTGGTAATGTGATATTCTGTTTTCCATATAAGAAAAACATTAATATGATTAATTATTAATGATTGATTTCATGAATTTTGTAAAATTGAGAGTCTCATAAGATCAAGCTTTAAAATAATAACTAAAATCAGTTTAATAGTTTAGGGACGACAAAATATAATTAATTCATAAATATTATATTATATTGTCTTTGCACAATGATTTCAAGTTATTCTATAATTTTTTCATCTGCAATACGAAGAAAATTTTCATATACAAAGTATACATTTCCAAACTTTTCAAAAACATTAAATAATAGTTATAAGAAAGATGTACTGTGAAATGACGCATCTAAGTCCATAATCTGAGTTTTTTTTGTTGTTTTTTCTTGAAGCCCAAAATTGATTTATAAAGTAACCATTTTTTTTTTACAATTTCAAAAGGTTTAAGACAAGTCATAAATGTTATCAAAATTTTTAATTTTTGTTGCAACCTTTATACATCAACTTTTCGAAAAAAATTATAATATGATGAGTAATTGAATTACCTTTATACAATCTGCAAATCAAACACATTTAATTTGGCAAACATCAAAATTACCATTGTTTTCTCGTTGTTAAACACAATATTTTTGACTAATATTAACCGAATGTTCACACTACACTACGAAATATATTTATTTGTGTATCTTTTAAATAACTTATATAACTAAATAACGATACAAGATTAAAATAAATTCCATGAGACTAAAATAAACTTCTAAATACTGTTTAACGTAAATGTGACATATATTCAATTTGTGTCCAACACGAAACTTGTTGGAAAAAATTAAGAAAATTGTTGGTAATTTACAAAATAATTAAGAAAAGTAGACATATTGAGTTTTGTAACACGCGTGGCCTTATCCAATTGATATTTTTGAGTTTTACATTACTTGAGTTGAGACGATGATGAGTTTCGTAAGATTTATGCGAAAATGGCTTCTTCTGTCTCTGCGTGCTTCACTCCCCAATCCTTCGCTCGTCGCAATGCCAATCGCAGCAAAGTTCGAAACCCTAAATTTCAGAAACCAGTGGTCCCTGGCGGCGAAGCCACCACCTACACTCGTCTTCCACTCAAGCACGACTATTCCTCTTCTTCCCCTCTCTCGCCTCCCGAAATCAAGCTCTCCGAAGCGACCCCGCCCATCGACCACCTCCTCCGCAATCGCAAACGGCAAACTCAGCGGGAACACGGCGACGTTTTCGAAGGCAATGCCAATTCCGAACCTGAAAGCGACGGCGAGGTTGAAGCCTTCGAGTATTCGGGAGACGAGAATGTGGAGGAAGTGTATCCGAGCGAAAAGGAGAAGGGGGTGCCGGCGGTGATGCGATGCTTCGACCGGGCTAAGATATATGTGAAGGCGGGGGACGGTGGGAATGGTGTGGTGGCGTTCCGGCGGGAGAAGTACGTGCCGTTGGGGGGACCTTCGGGGGGTGATGGCGGGAGGGGCGGCGACGTGTACGTGGAGGTGGACGGGGCCATGAACTCGCTGCTGCCGTTTCGGAACAGCGTGCATTTCCGGGCAGGGAGAGGGTCCCACGGGCAGGGGAGCTTGCAGAGTGGAGCAAAGGGGGAGGACGTGGTGGTGAAGGTGCCACCTGGAACCTTGATTCGGATGAGTGGAGAAGATGATGTGTTGTTGGAGATGGTGTATCCGGGGCAGAAAGGTTTGGTATTGCCTGGTGGTAGAGGAGGTAGAGGAAATGCTTCTTTCAAGTCCGGGAATAATAAGGTCCCCAAGATTGCGGAGTACGGCGAAGAGGGTCATGAAATGTGAGTTCTTTTACCCTGCATGTCTAGGACCCTTTAGTGTTCTGAAACAGACAGCATTTTTGTTATTAAAAATAAAACAGGAACCATTGTTGCAAACCATAGGGTTATCAACATGTGAAGGGTGCAATTTGTTTTGTTGACATGAAAGCTACCATTTGTCTTGCATTTAGAAAGAGAGAACAAGTTTGCTGGAACCGTATGAGAGTTATGTTAGAATGATGGTTTCTTTTGATCAGGTGGTTGGAGTTAGAACTGAAGCTCGTTGCGGATGTTGGTATAGTTGGTGCTCCTAATGCGGGAAAAAGTACACTTTTGAGTGTTGTTAGTGCTGCAAAGCCGGCGGTGGCTAATTATCCCTTTACTACACTGCTTCCAAATCTCGGTGTTGTTTCCTTTGACTATGATTCAACCATGGTAGTTGCAGACCTTCCAGGTCTTCTTGAAGGGGCACACCGAGGTTTTGGTTTAGGCCACGAGTTTTTACGCCACACTGAGAGGTGTTCTGCCCTGGTAGGCACTTTTCAGTAGAGATGCTTTTTTATGATTTATATAGGTAGATATAGCTACATTTCAAAATCTTTTATCTGGTAGGTTCAATTTTAGAGTTACCACACAGCTTCCAGGGGTTCAGAAAGCTAGAACAGGAGTAGATTACAAGTATTTTATGTGCTTTAATTTTTTTTCTTTCTAACAATTAATCAGCGACATCATTGGTTTTTTTTTCTGCTTCTTATGTTTCTCACCCTGAAAACTTCTGTTTAGTTTAAGACAATATATAATTGGTTTCAGGTACATGTTGTTGATGGTTCGTCACTGCAGCCAGACCTTGAGTTTGATGCAGTTCGTCTAGAACTAAAACTATTCAATCCTGAACTTGCTGAGAAGCCTTTTGTAGTTGCTTTTAACAAAATGGATCTTCCAGAAGCATATGAAAACTGGGAATCCTTCAAAGAAAATTTGCAGTCTCGTGGGATCACACCTTTTTGTATGAGTGCTGTTACAAGGGAAGGTACTCATGAAGTTATCTCTGCTGCGTATGAGCTTTTGCGTAAAAGTAAAGAAGAAAATGAGGAATACGAAGGTTATAATTACTTTTAAACTTATCTTATATACTATTGTCACATCACCTGAACACTCTTTTTTCTCTAATAAGCTCTTTGTATTTGGACAAATTTGACCTGTTTCAGATGGAAAAGATATGGTAAACTTGAATCATGTAGCTGATGCAGTACAGAGGCAGCGGAATGCATCCATCAGTGATTTTGAGATTTTTCATGAAAGTGATTCAAATATTTGGCATGTAGTTGGATCTGGACTACAAAGATTTATTCAGATGACAAATTGGAGGTAGGTTAAACAGTAAAAGGTGATAGGGACAGGAGTACATTCCTCAATATTTTTTTTTATCACCAATTTGTTTTTATTCTTTTATCTTAAATAAACACGCACTCACACACACATATATGTCGCGGTATACCTTCTAATCACATTGAATGTGTTGAAATTATTACCCTGGATTCATTCTGTATTTGTTTACAAAACCATTTACCATCACTGATACGAAGCTTCTTGCACAAATTTTCACGTTTTATGTGAAGATGTCAGAACAAAAACATACTCTTGCAATAATCATAGTGTGAACAAATAAGATTTGAAATGCCATCCTTCTCTTGACTGGTTCTTGATGTGTTAGAAAAAAATGTGTATTAGGACAAGCCTTATGCTTGAAATTGTAACACCTGTTTGTGTATAGTTTCATTGAGATATGTGGATCTCTTAACAGGTACATTGACTCGGAGAGAAGATTCCAACATGTTCTTGAGGCTTGTGGTGTGTACAAGTCTCTCATGAAACTTGGTGTAAAGGAAGGGGACACAGTAGTTGTTGGAGAGGTGTGTCTTTTGCTTCTCCTTGGCGTTTCTATTCACTACAATCCTTGATAACTCAATGAACAGTGATTGATGTTAACATATGGTTTAGTAAATGAAATTTAGTTGCCCTTAAATGTGGAACATTATTGATCCCTGCTTCGTGACAAATATTAGAGAAATCATAACAGAATGACACGTATTGCAGGCATGCAACGCACTGCTCTGTACTGTGTTGTTTATTGAATGAGTAACGTGTGTATTTATACAATAGAAAAAGGGAGAGAAAAGTAAAATATCAGAGAAGCACTAGAAGCTTCCGTAACAGCAGTGAGGTAAAAACTAATCCAAAAACTAATTATGGTTAAGACCCCCCCTCAAGCTGGGAATACAGATTGAACATTCCCAGCTTGGTACGAAGAGTGGAAAACAGAGAAGGAGACAGAGACTTGGTGAAGATATCTGCAAGCTGCTGAGAAGAAGACACAGGTAGAAGTTTCACCAATCCAGATTGAACTTTTTCACGGACTAAGTGGCAGTCAATGTCTATGTGTTTGGTGCGCTCATGGAACACTTGATTGGCTGCAATTTGGAGGGCAGACTGATTATCACAGTAGAGAAGAGCTGGTTGCTTGAAAGAAATGTTTAAATATGTGAGCAGATAAGTCAACCATTGAATTTCACATGTGGTGGCAGCAAGAGCACGATATTCAGCCTCTGAGGAGCTGCGAGAAACTGTAGGTTGCTTTTTAGAACGCCATGAAATAAGTGAATCTCCAAGATACACAGAAAAACCTGTAACAGAACGGCGAGTGTCGAGACAACCGGCCCAGTCAGAGTCACTAAACGCCTTCAATTGGAGAGAACTCTTAGTTGCAAAAAATAGACCGAAACCAGGGGCTTGCTTTAGATATCGTAAAATACGAAAAGCTGCTTGAGAATGTGCTGATGTAGGAGCTGACATGAATTGGCTGAGGTGATGGACAGCATAGGAGATGTCAGGGCGAGTGGTAGTTAAATAAATTAATCTCCCAAGAAGGCGACGATAGGATGAAGAATCAGGAAGCGGTGTGCCAGATGAGGTGGAAAGTTTAGCAGTGTAATCCATTGGCGTGGCAACAGGACGAGAAGCCAACATACCACAGTCTGTCAAAATGTCAAGAGTGTACTTCCGTTGAGAGAGATGAATTCCAGTGTTGTTGCGAGCAACTTCTAGACCCAAAAAATAACGAAGATTGCCAAGGTTTTTTATTTTAAAAGCATGATCAAGGAGTGCTGTAACAGATTCAATCTCAGCAATATTGTTGCCGGCAAGGACGATATCATCAACATATACAAGAATAGCTGTAGTGGAAGATTCAGAAATCTTCAAAAATAAAGAATGATCCGAAGCTGATTGTTTATATCCATGCTGAAGAAGAAAAGAAGAAAGTTTCGCAAACCACTGACGGCTGGCTTGCTTCAATCCATAAATTGATCGTTGAAGTTTACATACTTGGTTTGGGAAAGAAGAATTGATTCCCGGAGGTAGAGTCATGTAAACTTCTTCATCTAATTCACCATGAAGAAAAGCGTTATTTACATCCAGCTGTTTTAAGTGCCAATTTAAAATTGCAGCTAAAGCCAAAAGTAGTCGGACTGTAGTGAGTTTTGCCACAGGGGAGAAAGTGGCAATATAATCCAAACCTTCCATTTGAGTGTATCCCTTAGCAACAAGACGAGCTTTGTAACGTTCAATACTGCCGTCTGCATGATACTTGATTTTATAAATCCATCGGCAACCAATAACATGTTTATGAGGGGGCAAAGACGTGACAATCCAAGTATTATTCAAGGTTAAAGCCTCCAATTCAGCTTGCATGGCCTTTTTCCAGCAATCATATTTAACAGCTTCAGCATAGGAATGTGGTTCGGTGATTGTGGAAATGGAAGAAATAAATGATTGAAAATTGTTAGAAAGGTGAGAATAAGAAAGATGATCTTGAATGGGATAACGCATACCTGGATGAAGATTGGTAGTAGTTGATGTGAATGAATGATGGTAATCTTGAAGATAGGAGGGAGGATGATGAGCACGACTGGATCGCCTTAGTGGGTGTGTTGGGGAAGTTGTCTCAGCAGAAAGAGGGGAAGGAGCTGGGTTAGATGTAGTAGATGGAGAAGGAATAAAGTCAAGAGAGAGAGAAGTATTATGAAATGGAGTTGGTGAGACAGTAGGAATAGTAGAATCAGAAGGTGAAGGTTGTAGGAATGGAAAGTGATCTTCATAAAAGTATACATTGCGTGAGATGACAATGCTACGATTATGAAGATTATAGGCAAGGTATCCTTTTGTGGAGTGTGGGATGCCAAGGAATATACAAGGATGGGCACGTGGGTCCAATTTCTTACGATGGGCAGTAGATGTGGAAATGTAACACAAACATCCAAACACTCTCAGGTTAGAAATATCACATGTATGACCATAAAGTTTTTGAAAAGGAGTGTTATTATTGAGAAACGGTGTTGGGATAAGATTTATCAAATAAGTGGCATGCAAAAGTGCATAATTCCAAAAACATGCAGGTAAATTTGAGTGAAAAAGAAGAGCCCGAGTAACATTAAGTAAATGTTGATGTTTGCGCTCGACAATTCCATTTTGTTGAGGAGTTTCTACACATGATGTTTGATGTATGATACCTTTAGATTTGAAAAATTCATGCATAGAGAACTCAACACCATTATCTGTGCGAATGATTTGAACATGAGAATTAAATTGGTTTTCAGCAAAAGTAATGAAATTAACAAGCAGTTGGTGAGTCTCTGCTTTATTGGTCATGAGAAAAATCCATGTGAAACGTGTATGATCATCTACGATTGTGAGAAAAAATTTGTGACCATGCATGGAAGGGGTAGAGTAAGGGCCCCATATGTCCATATGCAAAAGAGAAAAAGGTTTTTGAGCATGCGAATGACTCTTTGGAAAAGGAAGTTTGCGTTGTTTTGCATAATGACAAGAATTGCAAATGAAATTTTCATTTATGGTCAAACAAGGATATATCTTCATCATAGTATGTAAACGAGTGTTTGATAAATGCCCAAGGCGAAAATGCCAAAGATCAATAGGTAAAACATTACAATCAGGATGTACTATAGTAGAATGAATTTGGGGAAAATTAAAAGTCTGAGGAACAAGCTGGTATAGACCATTCTTCACATCAACTGAACCAATCTTCATCTTGGTTTTTGTATCCTGTATGAGACAAGAGTTAGCTGTGAAAAGAATCTGATAAGATGTATTCAAGACCAATTTTGACAGAGAGATCAAATTGAATGTGAATGACGGAACATATAAAACATCAACAAGAGCAAAAGTGGAAGTGAGGTGAACTGTGCCAGCATGAGTTGCTATAACACGATGACTATTAGGAAGGTTAATAGTAATAGGAGTAATGGCATGATATGAAGTGAAAAATTGTAAGGAATTAGAAACATGGTCTGTGGCTCCTGAATCAAGGATCCAGGGAGCTGTGTGTGTTGTGCAAATTATGGATGAGATACTACCTGAAGGATGTGATGTGTGTGTAGAAGAAGAAATTGAACCAATGTGATTAACATGCGCAGAGGTGGATGCTGAAGCAGTGTGAGATGGTTGCTGAATCAAGGCCAATAAAGCTTGATATTGTTGAGGAGTAAACCGAATTTCTGAATTCTCTGAAACAGTATGTTGTTCCTTTTCAGCAACTGGTGCTTCAGTAAGTGAAACATTGTTAGCAGAAGAGAATTTGGCAGTGAAGAAGCGGTGACCAGGAGGATATCCATGCTTCTTATAGCAAACTTCAACGGTGTGACCGGTCTTTCCACAATATGAGCAAATTTTTCCACGAGTGGGGGCACTCTTACAAGCAGAATGATTTGGGAAGCCGTGTTTGCGGTAACAGGTACTTTCAGTGTGACCAGAACGTCCACAAAATGCACAAGCAGAAGCGGTGGTGGTAGGAACATTAACAACATTTATAGAATTTTGTTTTGTCTCTGTATGAAAAATGTCAGGAATAGAATATTGTCTTTCTTGCTGGGCTACATACGAGAAGATTTTGTTGATTGGAGGTAGAGGATCCATCAACAAAACATGAGAACGAACATTAGCATACTGATCATTTAGACCACGAAGAAATTGCATAGCTTGATCTTCTAATTTTCGTTGAGCAAGGGTTGAAGACAATTTACAAGTACATTGTGCACCACAAATGCAAACCGGATCTGGCCGAAAATTTTCTAGTTCATCCCAAATAACCCTAAGCTGAGTAAAATAATCGGTGACACTGAGATCACCTTGTTTTAGAGAAGATGCTTCTAGCTGTAGAGCTGAAATGCGAAGAAGATCACCCTGTGAGTACCGAGATTTGAGATCGCGCCAAATTTCCTCTGCACAGTCCATCCAGAGGATGCTTTGTCTGATAGATGAAGAAACAGAATGAACAAGCCAGGAGACCACCATGTTATTGCAACGCTTCCAAGCTCCAGAAAGATGATCAGAAACTAATGGTTGTGGAGTGCTTCCATCAATGAGCTCCACTTTATTCTTGGCACTAAGAGCGGTGAGCATAGATCTGCTCCAAGAATGGTAATTGGTTGAATCAAGTAAAGGAGAGACTAAGGGCATGGCGGGATTTTCATTGGGATGAAGATATAAAAAATGGTGAACGTTAAAAGAGGGATCAGTTGCATCACCCATGGCAGCAGAAGCAAAGAATGGGGATGGAGAAGAAGACCGTTAGGCTCTGGATACCATGACAAATATTAGAGAAATCATAACAGAATGACACGTATTGCAGGCATGCAACGCACTGCTCTGTACTGTGTTGTTTATTGAATGAGTAACGTGTGTATTTATACAATAGAAAAAGGGAGAGAAAAGTAAAATATCAGAGAAGCACTAGAAGCTTCCGTAACAGCAGTGAGGTAAAAACTAATCCAAAAACTAATTATGGTTAAGACTTCGAATGACAAAAAATAACCTGGAAACATGTGGCAGCTGGAAAAAAAATTCACGAGATCTATATGGAGTTCTGCACGAAACTTTTCTACAATCTTTTGTGCCCTTGCCATAATATGAATACCTAATGACCTTTTATTCTGCTACTTACCAGATGAAGATGATATGGCATGACTCCTCTGGAAATTCTGGTGCGGCTAGGATGAAGAAAATGTCCTCAGATTCATTTAATAAATGGGCTGAGTGGAAGTAATGACACTCAATTTTGGTGATTCTATGTTCATGTGTATTGCAATTATGCCATAGGTAAGGGGAATAATGTTCTTGTAGTGATTTTATACTTTCATCCATGCTATCCGTAGAATCTTGGCAACCATCTAATTTGAACCCATGTATATATTTTTTTTTCCTGGATTGTGCGTATACAAACGAAGAGGTGACAAGCTTCAGTTCTTTAACCTTTACTCGATAAGGATATCATCACATTCTCATTTTAATTTATTTGTGTGTATTTTGGATATAATCTTCAACATTACTGTTGTAGTAGTTTATTTGACAATATTTTCAGACTATGGTATTATACTTTTTTGTGATTTTGTGAAATCATCAGTTGGGGCTTTATCCATCGTGAAATTAATTTTACTGGTCGTTAATGATAAGCTGTTCTTGTAGGTAGCAAATTCAATCACAATGAGGTGACATTGAAGAGGATAGAAGTCATGAAAAGCTATGTCAAAAGCATAAAGGTAATGCAAACTAGTACATGCTTGCCCAGTGATGATATGATGCTGAGTGCATTTACGATTCAATCTTTGACTTGAGGGAAGTCTTCATCAACAGCTCCCGAGTCATGTATGAGGTAAGACAGCTGTGGAGCTCATTAAACATTGTTTGTTTTCTTAAATTGGTATAGAACAATTAAATAACAAGCTGTAGAGAACGTGATTGCATATGTAATTTTTATGATGGTGTATTATAAATTATTCTGTACAGAATCTAAAATGCCTAACATGATTATATCCTCATTCTTGACAGACTGCTTTCACGTGGTTTGGATATTTCGATGAAATTAAAGTGAACAGTTGAATGTCAAGTTTCACTTGAAGTCACCATATAAGCTACTGGATTGAGATTGTTATAATTTATCTCTGACTTGTTAACTAAAATATGGTTGATAGACGATCCTGTCTCTATAAAGAATAAAACTGTTAATGGATGTTGGGGAAAATCTGTATTTTGGGGCATGACAGGCTCTTCTTCCTTTCTTTACTGCATCAGAGTGCTAGCCAATTTTCTTCCCCTAATTAACAATGTCTACATGTGGCTAAGACATGTTCGCATGGTTGGTGTAATAACTTGTAAGTGTTTTTTTTTAGTCGATGTTACTTTTTGCAAACACTTACATTGGTATCTTAACATTTCTGGTGTGTGATAGTAGTGTTTTTATTTTAATTTTGCTGTCTCAGGTTTGTTTCGTATGTTTTATTTTCCTGACTGCTGTGGCTTGTAAACCCAAACACCTACTGTTTCGGCGGAACTACATCTGTGTTACCTGAACTTCCAAACAGAGATGTTTAAAGATTTATTTCATTCTATTAGGGTATATTTGGATAATGTTTTTTATAAATATTTGGGAGAAAGAAAAGGAAAAAATTAAATAAAAATTTATAAAAATTACAATAATTATAGCATAAATTAAAAAATAATTTTATATAAGTTATTTAATTGGGCTTTTGCAAATCAGTTCATGTATACATTATTTTCTTTATGAATGAAGTTATTTAAACATATTCTTGGTAAGACTTACGACTGAATGACATTCTATTAAAAAATACTTAAAAATAATCTCATTCAAGAATGGTTTTTAATTTTTCTTTCTTACCAGAACAAGGTCCAGATTATATAAATGTTTTAATATATATATATATATATATATATATATATTATAATTAAAATTTATAACAAATATCAATATATAAATAATGCAATTATCGTATAAGGTATTTTAATTATAAATTAGTTTGAAATATTTAAATTTAAATTAGAGAAAGCAACAAGGATGAGAGTAAATTAATAGAATTGGACCGTGAATAAAAAGAATGATGATTTGATATTTTGGCAGGAATAGTTGTTAAATAAATTTATTTCAAATTTAAGAATAACTTTTATTTATTCATTTATTTGTTACGAAAGTGAAGAAAACAAATATTAAGTTCCAGGCAACATTTATTTGCAATAACACGTAAGACATATCTTGTTAAAACTCTTTCAATTCTTCATTTTTCCACTATGCATTTGATAGAGCGAAAATATGATGGAAATGAAGAAAACGACCAAGAGAAATGAAGTTGATTGGACTAAGGGAAAAAATGAAAAATAAAGATAAATAAAAGAAAGTTTGAGTGATAGGAAGAGTGAGATAGATAAAATAAATATATTTGAATTGATAGAATTATAGGATTATAACTTTGTTTTTCTAGTTAAAAATAATTTAAAATAAAATGTAAGTGATTATGAGGTATAAAATGATATTTCAATTAATGAATTTTTTTATATTAAAATACGATTGAATGAAAGTAATTTAAAATACAATAAAATCATTATTATTATTACTATTATAATTATTTTCTAATACTTTTATTAATATTTAATTTGGTACATTATTTTTAATTATTTTTGTTTTTATTATATATATATATATATATATATATATATATATAATTTGAATGAATACATTTGTAATAATATAATCAATTCAAAATATTGTTAAACAATGCAAATTGATATTAACAATCGATTCTAATTGGGATCATAGCGATTTCTACTTCAAAATAAAACAGATAACCGATTTTGAAGCAGAATAGATGTTGTACTCCGTTTTAAAGTAGTCAATTATGGTTCTAACTAGAATTAATTATCATGCAAGAAGAATAATTTAGATATTATACTTTTTCTAACATGATTTTCTCCATATTTCTCTACAAATTTGGGAGGTTAAACTTTTTTTACAAGTCACCTCTCACTTTCTCACACATAAGTGTTCACAAACGTCAAAACTAGCATTAAATAATTTACATTATCTTCTTTCAATAAACTAAACCATCTTTAATTAAAACTAAACATGGAGTAATTGACTTTACTATAACTTGTTTTAACAAAGTTATGGTAAAATTATTGAAAAACAAAACCGACAAAAAATAAAACATGAGCCAAAAACATTTGAGTATTTCCAATTTCTTCTTCAATTCTGTTTAACCAGCTTAGTTAGCATCACCAAATATATACATATTTAATATGATGTCATTTCAAGGTATTTTGTGGTGGTGACGGAAGGAACAACAGACCAGAACACATAATTAACTAAATAAAAGCAAGAGCTTAAAAAGCAAAAAAGAGCAGATTGTGTCCTGAAATTTGGTTGCAAAGTGGGAAAAACGCAACACAAGTGTGTGTATGAATAGAAGCTCAAGCTGAAGCTGCTAAAGCTAACATGACACAAGTTTGAACCAAAAGTTGCTTACTACAACATTTCTCACTTCAACTTCATTTCTCTATTTTTCGTCAAAGTCCAACCAAACATACTTATCTTTATCCCTAAATGCCGGATCACCTTTAACAACAACAAAAGTATGAGTAATTTGTTTTGGAGAATGTGCAAAATTCTCTTCTAACAGTAAAGTTCTTATTATTTTGTAAATAAATCTATTTCTTTGCTTATAATATTAGCACTCTATAAAAACAAGAGACAAGTGAAGTAACACACTAAATTATCTTAAACAAGGAAAATATTGTTATACCAAAACCACTTAAAACACAATAGACAAATGAAAAGTGATGAGAAAAATAGAGTACTTTTGTGCTTACTTTTACTATTGTGAAAAAAAAAATCTAATTTAGGGATATGTAGAGTGCCTTATAAAAAAAGGCATCATTTTGCCAACCCAACCAAAACACATCTTTTGAGATGTCCCTGACTAACCTTTCTTCTTACCAAATGGTAAGTTCCAAGACTATTAATCCAATCATTATATTATATATACTGAGAAAAGAAAAGTGATAGGTCATCTTGGACAAAAGCGGTGCATTAAAATAGTGTTTAAGTTTGAAGTCTTATAAGCTTGATACAAATGAAATTGTATCAAATTGTATATACTACTTCAATTAAAAATCATTAAAAATCATTAAAAATCATGTCAGTTTAGTACTGCTTTTAAAAATGAAATCATATTAAACTATCAAAATTACATCATTTTTTGTGTTTTACCCTCATCTTGACTATTAATCTATGATAATCATGGTTTGTATGTTTAAAATTAGTGCCTCTAATAGAAACATGCTCTTACCAAATGAACACCTAATATGTGTTGTGTCTGTGTATAATATAGTACATATTCTGTCATAATGTGACTCATGATTAAACTCGTTTTTCTCTTCCTATGCATTGAACTATAAAACAACTAAAGGTATGCAGTGAATAGTGTATGGCTAAAAGAAACTTGATGCTTTTTCTTAATTTTTGAGTTTATGCATGTCAATATTTTTGGTTTGTCTTGGTACAGGAAGAGCATTGATACCAACAACATCTTAGCTTGAACACAGGGGACCCAAATGAAACTAAGATATGAGTATCTTTCGGCTGCTTGAAATGTTTAGTGGAAGAGTCAAGGGTTCTTAGAGTCAAAACCCAAATGATTTCTTAATCAAAGAACTGTAATTGAGCCGTTTGTGATCTGTTTCATTTTGGTCTGCTGTTTGAATACTTTTCACTTGCACTGTTTACAAAAAATGAGTGGGATCATTGCGAGTTTAATCGAGCCAACATGGTTACTGATGAGAAAGCATTGTGTGGCACTGGGGAAAATGTTAAAAACAGCAAAACGGCTTGACCCTTTTGATATGATTAGTGGCATGCTATTTCCAATGCCACATACAATGATTTTGCAGGCTTAATTAATTAAAGAGAGTAAAATTATACTACAACAAGAGCTGTGAATCAATAAAATGGTGGCCCACTATAGCTTTTGTCTTGTGGGGCGGTTTAGTCAACTTCAATTTGCATGCTTCGTTTAAGCTTTTCGTTGCCCTTTTTGACTACCCCTTTTTCTATTGGCTTTTCGAGATCACTACTCATGTCTCTCGTTATCAGACTTTATTAAAAATTGATCTAATTTGCACGGTACAAGTGTATGCATTGTTTTATCAGTATCTATTTTGTAACATTTCACTGGTCCTTAAGGATTATCTTGAATCAAAGACAAGACAATTTTATAGTATATAATTGTGTTGAAAATCTCGTATCGATTAGAGATAAAGTTAGTTTATAATATATATATATATATATATATACGGATACAAACATTATCTTACAGACTGGTTTTACAGGTTGAAATAAATTTAAAGTTCATTTTTTAACAGAATCATGGATTAAAGTCTAATATTGTTCCGCTTCTTAACAAAATAGACGTAAATTTCACTTTACAAACTAGTTTTAGAGTCATATTAGTAAATTTATTGTTTGTTTGACGTATCTTGTATGCATCCAGTGCAGGTGCATTATGCTGCTGTCAAATTGTGCATAACCAAAGTTTAACTATGGTTAGTGTTTTGTCACAATTTCACAGATATTTTTTAGAACCTTAGACGTAACTATAAAAACATTTGGAACTGTAAAACACTGTTAAACTAGTCCCTGAACTGATAAAGTTCACATAAGTCCACGAAAGTGCAACTTATTAATCACATTACTTACTGCGTAGTAATAGTGATATATATATTTTGGGAAATCAGAAGGGCAGTAACTGGTGAAAATTAGGGACATGGATGAAACAACTTCAAAGTTCATATATTCTTATTTGAATTTTTCTTATTTTGAATGACTAATATGACCTTACTATGTACTTTCACAAATCAAATGGTGGGGTTTACTCGAAAACTGTAAATGAACATTCTAGAATGCAATATCTGATTTGTGCTTGAAAGATCCAAGACACAAACATAGAAATAAAGTTAATCGAAAGGGAACTCTGCTACAAAATGCATATGTTTTTGGCATGAAAGAAGTATTTACAAGAAAATCTGATATTTTATATTGAGTGGTTTCGGTAATTTGACACTCATTCCTTTGCCAACTTAACTTCATTATTGAGGCATGTGAACTACTAACATCGGTTCTGCCTAACATATAAACCATTCATGACACATCAGTATTGAAAATTCTACCCTTGAAAGATGAAATAACAAACAAAATTAAGAATTTAACATGTGGGCCTTTCATAAGACAACCTTTTCTAGAGTGTCGTTGGTTCAATGACAATACAGGGAAGACACAACAAACTATCAAATTATTGAATAATGTTCATCCTGGTCAGATAATTTTAACTGCTCCCTTTGAAAACTATGAAGCAAACAAGAGTTCACTGTATAATTGGTTGATTATTATGCATAACAAGGTTTCACATGTGTGTATTACATGCAACTTGTGAACAGCTTGCTAAGATATGGTGACTCCAAATTCAAAGATTGGAGACTCTCAAGGAGTATGCAGACAAATAATGCAGTTGCTTTCATTTTCTGTTCTGCCCCGGAATATATCAGTCATCCAGTAAAGTTCTCTATAAATCCCACTAGCTGAAACATATAGTTTGTGATCTTATGATAGATTTTTTTGTAGTTCATATATATATATATATATATCAAATATCATAAGTTATAATAGGGTCAAGCCTTTTTCTTCTGAGGCGTACGTGTATTAGTTTTTCAATATTGTCTCTGCTGGAAAAAGAACAAAATAGGAGTAAATCATCAATTTCTTTCTTAAATTATTACATTTCTCTTTAATGATCCTAAAGTAAAAGGCACTACTTAATTAGTTATCAAAGTAACAAAAATCATGTTAAATAATCTTCTAACTAATAGAAATCCTCCACATGGGTCCTTTAACTGTATTGAAATACTTCAACTTAGGAACTTAAAATGATGAATATTCCATACTTCAGAGATAGTTTCAATAACTTTAAAGACTATGCTTAGGAGAGAATAACACCTTTTATGAGAGAAATGGTGGTTTATTCAACACAATAGATTTCAGCTGGAAGAATTTCATGATTAGTCTGGCCTTTACACATGAACTGATACAAATAAGGATTCAATTTTGCCAATGCTAATCAAATGCCAATACCTTGCATGGACCAGATGCAATAATTGGCTCACTAAACTTTACATTGTTCACCAAGTTGGAAAGCTAAGGTAGATCTATTTTTTAACTTACCACGGTAAATCGGTTCCTATGCTTATTACTAAGATACGGCAAAACCCATTTTAAATATCATTGGAACAATGAAGAAAATGATTGTTGCAGATTGTAGAGAGTATTTGGCAAAAAAAGGGAATCTTTATTTTCACCATTCAGTTTAACCAAGAAGTACACTACTAGATGATGGAATGCAGAGCCAGAGATTTAAAAGAAACTGGCATCAGTCCCGTGCAAAACCACAGGAAAAGAGAAAACCAACATAAACAAAAATGTCATTGGTAGAAAAGGAAAAAAGTTGATTAAAAAATGACATGTGACAGAAAATTGGACAGATTTATGATATACTGAGATAATAACAAGATTTTATAGGTAGGTGAAAAGGGGAAAACGGTTTGCATAAAAATGACATATGCAAAATCTCCTTTTCCTTCTCCCATGATGAAGTCACTGTCTTTAAAAGACTTGGCATTACTTCACCCTTTTCATTCACATTCTCTTGTTTGCTCCCTTGAGGTGACACTATTTAAATTCTCTCCCCCTCCTCAACCAACACATATATTTCTTGCCATTTTCCAAGCCATGTCGACCTCTAGAACCTCAGATGTTTCCCTCAAAGGATATCAGTCTAAACCAACCCAAATGAATTTCTCTCTTCTTCAACGTAACGCATCAACTTCTGGTGAGAGAAGAGGGCGAGGAAAGCAAGCAGAACCTGGAAGGTTTCTTGGGGTGAGAAGACGCCCTTGGGGTAGATATGCTGCTGAAATCAGAAACCCTTTAACTAAAGAAAGACATTGGCTTGGAACATTTGACACTGCCGAAGAAGCAGCTCTTGCTTATGACAGAGCTGCTCTGTCCATGAAAGGATGCCAAGCAAGAACCAACTTCGTATACTCTAAAGATACCAACATTTTCCACAATGCTCTCACTCCTTTCAATTCTCAACCTCTCTTGCCACCTTCACATAACACTCACAACAACATGCAACTAACCAATCAAACTACCCTATCTCACCTTCCTACTTTCACTTCCCACATTGAAAACCCTTCTTCTGACTTATATGCTGACAGTGAAACTGCTTTTGGGTCACCTCAGGATGATAATTTCTTCTTCTCCACTCAGTCTAACTCTGGCTACCTTGAATGCATAGTTCCCGGTAACTGTTTCAAGAAGAGCAATGCCAGTGCTTCAGGTCGTGACCTAGAGGTTGGCCACGTTAACTCAAACTCCATGCAGGTTCAGCCACATTTTGACACCACTCAAGAAGCCTTCAACATGCAAGCAACAGTCGCCCCTGACTATGCAGATTTTTCTTGCCCAACTGATCTTGGTAAAGGATTATGGGATAATCATCAATCATGGGATTGCAGTTCCAATGAACTGGCAGCTATGTTTAAAAATCCATCAAGGGTTGTTGAGGAAGGGTGCATGGATGCGTTGCATCCATTCACTGATAGCTCAAACTATGAGCTAATGACTCAGGTTGTTTCTTCAAACACATATTCTCCATCAGTTCCTCCCTTTGGGAATGTTGGCTCGGCATACTCACCCTTCTGAGCTCTATCAGCTGAGTTATGGAACCTTTTATCACAGGGTGTCTTATAAGAAATTATTATACAGTGTTAGAACATCATGGTATTGGTCGATTTCTACATGTTACATAACAAAATTTTATTGACTCTTCTTCCTAAACTAAAATATTCGATTCTGTTCTGTGTTCTGCAAGAAGATTGACCAGTACATGGTCACGTGCTACTTGCATGCAGTCGGTACGTCTATAAGGTAATTTTGGTTTTGAATTAGTTCTTTGATTTCTTGTATAAGGTGGTTACTGAATTGCACAAATGGGTGAGCTCATTTTGGTTCTAAGATGTTGAAAAAAAATTCAGTGCCTCTACCAGATCACTTCTTCTCTCTTTCATATCATCAAAAATCATTTGTCATATTGTTATTATAATAGTAATATTATTTATTGTTACTCTAAGACCAATTCGTGACATGTGATTTTCATTGTCTGAATACCATGCATTTTTTTTTCTACGTAACATTGATGAAAAAGCCAACGATATCCACTTGTAACTGTGTGAAGAACCGTGTTAATTAAAGAAGTTTTACAACTTTGATTATTCTGAATGAGGAAGATATCGTTGACATCAGCTCTCAGAAACAAAGTTTGGAAAATGCAAAAAGAATATTTTTTAAAGACAGCAAACAGTTGGACTAGGGAATGATTATAGTTGAAGGCCATTCCCATGAACGAAAGCCAAACATAATTGACACAAAAAACTAGTGTAACAATCGATTGGAGGAGAAAAGTAATCATAACAAGAGTAAATTTTTATATTTGTAAAAAAAGGGAAAATGAATAATAATGAAAGATAATATTAAATATAAAAAGTTATGTATGAAATAATTGTCCTCGAGGTGAAAACCAATTGATACAGGTATATTATCAGTGCTCAAAACGCCAGATAATAAACTAAAAATTACTCAAAGAAACTGAGGCACTCTTATGTAAGGTACGTAACACTGTCGTTTTTATTTATTTATTTATTGTTGGACTCTAAAACGGTAATTGACACTGATAGAATATGAGGATAATGTGGACGCTTTTCAACTTGAAAAAAATTATACAGTCATAGAATTAACTTTATCACGACTATCGTAATTATTAAATGGACTCTTTTAACTTTGAGGATTTGAAACGGTCATGTATTTAACTTGATCACAGTCAGTACAATAATGTGGTAATTTTTAACTTAAAAATTTCAATTATTTTTTTTACAATCATATTAGCTGCAGAAAGTATTCACTGATCTATGTCGAATAACTTTAACTGCCACCTGTCAATAGCTACTTTGAGATCATATTAAAATAAATAAATAAAAGCTTTATCAATTAACCATAAACATCTGAAATTTGGTAGTCGTTAATATTTTAGAAATAGTTGTCTTCATGACATGAGATTATGTTTCTTTTCCAATGTTCTTCTTCATATAATTTTTTTAACATCATACAATTCATAAAATAATGATTAAATTTAGTTTCAAAATTTGAATTTTAAAACACAAATCATTTATCTGATTTTTTTGTCTTCAGGTAGAGCACAATTTTTTATCATGCCAACAAATTTTTGATAGACAAGTGTGCTATGAAACTTGGAATTTCAGTTCAGAGCTCATGGGGCAATTGGACTGATTTTTTTATGCCATCGTTTTTGTTGGCCAAGTGCACTGCATCGTGCATATAATAACACTGAGAAATATCAATGGCTGTTATGTGCGGAGTGCGTACTATTTACAGTACAGGTATCTTTCAACAAAACATATTCATTGGAGTGGAAGGAGAAATGTATATAACCAAATAAACACCTGAAAAATAACTGATCTCAGAAGGAAGCTTGATCAGGTATAAACTAACAAAAAAGGTAATAAAGGTTATTACGCATTCAAATGTGCTAATTTAGATTTGCTTCTTCATATATGTATTCTGTAATAAATTTAAGTAGCAAGTCAAGCTTTTCATTTCACAACATCATCGTGTATCTAAAACCATATAAGATAGCAATGTGAAGCCCCATTGTAGTTCTCCTGCTTACTGCTCTTCACGATTAACCCTAAATACAAGTTGTTGGGAAACGTATTAAACAGTACTTACAAAACAGAAGTGGAAAATTGTCCCAAATTAGGAAAGGGTTCAGGTGAAGAGACATAAAGACGTGGTAGACAGAATGTTCTGGTACAAAAAAGAATGGAGCACAGATAAACATTACAAGCTCCAAAATTTGGAGATGTGACAGGGCATGTGCACAACGGGCTTGCAGATTCTTTGAGAGTTATTCAAAAGCAAGGGGGTCGTATGGATTGCTAAAATTCTCAAGGATGGCCATGATTTATTCAAGATAAAAGGAATGGCCACATAAAGATTATATAAACACAGATAATTGGTGTGAAGTGTGCTAGACTTGAAAGTGGAACTGGGACAACTGAAAACAAAACCTATTGGAGGACCTCCTTGAATAATTATGTCCAGTGGAAGAATTGGGATGGAAAAGAGGAGTAATGATGAGGTATGCATTCACATTGCTTAGCTTGAGGTGTGAGAGACATTGCTAGTGGTGGTACTAGTGGCAGTGGCTAATGGATCCAGACTTGGAGCAGATGGCTGACTATTTGATTGAGAAATCGGCCCACCAGTTGACAAAGTCAAGCCTATTGACCCTGTCAACATTCCGGACGATGAAGACATTCTGGATGGAACAGACTCTTTGTTGGATCCAGAGGAAAGTTCCAGCCGCAACTCTGATGACGATGACGATGGAGCAAGGGTACCAATTGTTGAACCCACAGGATAGGGTGCAACAGGCATGTCAGCCAGGGAAGAAGCAGATGGACTATAACTCAGTGATCCCATAGAATGATCGAATTTGCATGCAGAACCAAACTTACATACTCCATGTTGTGCATAATGTGTACAAGGTGATGCCCCCTGATTATCAAACACAATCATTAGATTGATGATTAAGAAGGCAGTCAATAAATATTTATCAATAGGAATTTAAATGATAGACAAAGTTATTATTGCCATGTGGTAACTTTTAAACCTATAAGTTGACATTATAAAATATTATGGTACTTTTCTTGAGCCAAACTCCGAAGAGGAACATTGATGTACGAAGAGAAGAGAACAATTACAGCTGAAATGAAATATTAGAGACTGGTTTATCATATTTCAAAAGTCATATATTGAAGAAAATCAAGTAATCCAAACATGTAGAATAGCAGTCCTAGTATAAAATCACATGGAAACATACTATTTACCCATGAAAACAAAGTTTGAACAACTCAAGGTAGTACGGAACATAAATTGAGAGACCAAATAGATAACACAGATCTACGTTCAACAAAGAAACATGCAGAACAAGATGTTCCTAGCATTCTCAAAGATTTGAAGCAAATGCAACTAATGGGGCAAGTAAATCAGCACAAACACAGATATAATGCATAGTTCTTGCATAAAAAGGTTAATACTTGACGTTAAAGGCATTCCATGACACAAGTAACATTCAGGCATAATAAGTAATGCTCAAATAGCCAAAATCTAATGTTAACATATAACAAACCAAAAGAAATAAAGATCTAATTAAACGAGTTTCTCCAATAAGTACTTCTAGGAGAGAAAAATTGAAATTAGTTTCTCCATAAATTAAAATTATCTTATATACAAACTAATTTGTAGAAGTTTAGTCATATAGCTTTGCTAAAATTTTATTTTTAACTTATACATAAATTAATTTTAGCTTGAAGAAGTCAACTGTTTTTCTCCTAAAACTCCTTATGAAGAAGTATGTCTAAACAGATCCTATATGGAAATTAAGTTGGGGCCTAATAGGATTTTAGGTATTATATGGTGTCTAAGTCCCATAGTAGTATGGGATGTTCAGCGGAATATTAAGTGTTTGGTTCGCCCCCTAAACAACTAGCTTTTAAAGGATGGGTTCTCCAAGTGTTTGGGTGCTTATCAGGACCACATAAGAGAATCTAGATAAAATAAGGAAAACAGTGATTCTGTGGAAGATGATGCCATAAGGAGAAATATATCAAGGAGCTATGAATAACACGTCAAGAAATGACTAAAAAATGCATCAAAACATACCGAAACAAACCACAAAAACTACTACACAAAAGTCAGGTTACCGGTTGATAACCTGGAAAAAAGTTAAATGGTTTTACTGAAATTTTGGCTTTTGACATAGCCCAATGGTATTGATTGATAGGTCTTGCTTCCTTAAATGGAGTTCTGCTCTCGCTATACTTTTGTGATTCAGGATGGTATGAACTAAAAATATACATAAATTCATAAAATATAATAAATAAATATATAACTACAATTCTACAAATCCAAATAAAAAGCATATTTCTTAGACATTGCCAAAATAATAATAATATTATAAACCATTCTCATCATAAATTTCATCCAACAATTTACATACAGGAATAGAACTATCAATTCCATTCCTTAAAATATCCAAAATGAGAACAAGTTACCTCTTCAGTTTGTGCAGAGACAATGTTTCTATATTACACATACTTGTATGTTTTCATGTACTTTTATTGGATATAAATGTTTTAAGGACGAAGGCACTTCATCAACACCAACATGTATTGGTGAAGTTGTGTTGTATCAAAAAGTACTGATATTTCCAAACTAAATAAAATTATAAACCATTGTCATCGTAAATTTCTTCCTATAATTTACATATAGGAATAGAACTATCAATCCCATTCCTTACTTAAAATAATTCATAAATATAACAATTTACATCTTTGGTTTATGGAGAGACAATGTTTCTATACCACACATAATGTATGTTTCCATCTAGTTTTATGGATAGACACTTCACTAACAACAACACCACACGTATGGGTAAAGTATAAAAAGTTAGATATTGCCAAACTAAAAATAAAATTATAAACCACTGTCATCATAAATTCTTCCTATAATTTACATATAGAAATAGAACTATCAATCTCATTCCTTACTCAAAAATATTCAAAAAGAGAACAATTTATATATTTGGTTTATGGAGAGACAATGATTCTATACTGCACATAGTTGTATGTTTCCATGTAGTTTTATTGAATACAAATGTGCAGAGACACTTCACCAACACCAACACATACTGGTGAAGTATTGAAAAGTATTGATATTGCACAAATAAAATAAATAAATAAATCATTGTCATCATAAATATCTTCCTATAATTTACATATAGGAATAGAACTATCAATCTCATCCCTTACTGCACATACTTGTATGTTTCCATGTAGTTTTATTGAATACAAATGTGCAGAGACACTTCACCGACACCAACACATACTGGTGAAGTATTGAAAAGTATTGATATTGCACAAATAAAATAAATAAATAAATCATTGTCATCATAAATATCTTCCTATAATTTACATATAGGAATAGAGCTATCAATCTCATCCCTTACTTAAAATAATTCCTAGAGAACAATTTACATCTTTGGTTTATGGAGAAACAATGTTTCTTTACTAGTGACCCGATGTCGATGGCACGATAGGCCAACAAACAACAAATTTTTCGATAACAAGTGACACAATAAAACCAACAAACAACAAATCTCATGAGGATGGGCTCAAACTCATGGCTATGATACCATATTAAGAAATGGGCTTTACGCCTAACTTAACCTCCCAGAACCAACTTGTAAGGTAAGGTTTACATCTACTTATATACTATAAACTCATCTTATCTCTTGTCAATGTGAGATCTCCAACACGGTTCTCATGTAGTTTTATAGGAGATAAATGTTTTAAGGGTATAAACACTTCACCAACACCAACACAAACATATATTGGTGAAGTATAGAAAAGTATTAATATTGCCAAACTAGAATCATCATAAATTTCTTCCTATAATTTGCATAAAGGAATAGCACTATCAATCTCATTCCTTACATTAAATAATTGAGACAATGTTTCTACACTACACATGTATGTTTTCATGTAGTTTTATTGAATGTAAATGTTTTAAGGGCTTAAACACTTCACGAACACCGACACGTGCGGGTGAAGTATAAAAAAGCATTGATATTAGGTACAAGAAATAAATAGAAGTATTAGTGCTTCATAAGTTTGGATATATTATGTATATGAACTGACGAAGTAGCCAAGAGTATCAATATCACAAGTACCAGATATGAACACTCTTTCTTCTATCAGAAAGTTTATCACTAGGGATTTCCACCCACAATATGAGAGTTTATCCTTTGAAAGTGGAAGAATAAGTTGTTGGTAGGAAAAACGCTGCATTAGAATCCCTTTCCATTACTATTGAATCCAATATCAAAGCTCAAGAATTAAAGAAGCTAGGTTAATGACACTTCTCACTTCTTTTTCACACTTCAACTATGGGTCAGATTTCTACATTACACGTGTCTATTTTGTAGTTTTATTGGATATAATGTTAAGGACTTGGACACTTCAGGACACCGACACGTATTGGTGAAGTATCGAAAAACATTTGTATTAGGTACGAAAAACAAATAGAAGTATTGGTGCTTTAAAAGTTTGGATATTTTATTTATATGAAATGATGAAGTAGCCAAGAGTATCTATATCATTTAAGTATCAAATACAAATATGGGAAACAAATATAAGTAATAGTGCTATGAGAAAGTTTATCACTAGGGATTTCCACTCATGATATGAGAGTTTATCCTTTGAGAGTGAAAGAAAATATTGTTGGTAGAACAAAAGGCTGCACTAGAGTTCATTGGCTGAGGCGTAAAAATGGCCTCTTCCTTTTCGATCAGAGGTTCCCATCCCACGACCTCGAAGAAGAAGGCTAGTTTGCCACAAAGTCGTCAAAAAAGAAAGAATAGGAATCGAGCTATTGACATATGCCTCCCACCCGAAAGAGAAGAAGCCAAAAAAACATAACATAAGCGGATCTCTTTTCATGCTTGAACTATGGAGTAGACCGGCATAATGGAAGTTACATCCATATGGGACAAATGTTATACAAGAACCAAGTAACTACATGTCATCTAATTGTTAATTAGGAAACAAAGCTAAATGGTTTTACTAAAATTTTGGCTTTTGACCATAGCCTAATAGTATTGATTGATCCATAATTATCTTGAATAAATTCACTAATTCTTTCCTTTTATATCTCCTAGAAATAAGGAGATGTTTCTTTTGTTCCTTTTTTCAACAAGTGTTTATCTCTAAAAGAGACCTATAATGGGATTTGAACCCAAATGAAGTTTTGACTATCTATAAAAGGAAAAAGGACAAGTGGCTCTTGTGTTTCGTCAGATTGAGAGGAATATCGATTTGAAGGAATCGCTCTGACTCTATCTTTGTTTTGTATGAAGAAAGGAATGATCACAGCAAAGAACCAATTTTCTTTCAATTGTTGAATCTCCCTTCGGTTGATCAATGTTTGAAGCATCGAATATCAGCTCCTTATGGAACTTAAATATCCTTGGATTAATCAGAAGATCCCTTTCAATTGGCTAGGATTTGATACTTGAATGCAAGAGATCTCGTGGAATCATATTGAATATTTTATGATATATTTAATACCTTGCAAAAAGCTAATCCTTGTTTACCAGCCATAAATTGTCTAACCAGATATAATTCTCTTGACATGTTCCTCAAAAGATCTAATTCATGTGGAGTTTTCCCCAACTAACGAAGTGATCTTAATGAAATTATCACTTACCAAATTGAGCACAATTTTGTAGAGAAATAGCACAACACCTAGTACTAAACTTCACCCCATGAGATAAGACTTTTGTAGGGTTTTAACATGTAGAAAATATGGATAAAAACTTCATCAGATTTAGATAGGTATGGGAATGGATGTTAACTTGCTTACCTAAGACTCTTCAACTAAGCTCTTAAGAGTTGGATCTTCGACGTCAACTCTCAATTATATTAGAAATTCACAACAATTTCAGTGGCACAACCCATGCTTTTGTTCATCACATTCCCAAGACCATAATAGGGTTTTCGCTATAATAGCAAAGAGATGGGTTCAATATTTGATTAAGCCATTCGCATTCTCTTATTTAAAACTTTGGGATACCTGACCCTTGAAGAAATTGTAGGGGGAAAAGAGAAATATTATAAATAATATTTTCTTATGCATAATGGTCTTACACAACAAGATAAAACACTAGACACTATACCAGTAATAGACTGAGTAGACTCATAATCCTAATTAAATAAGAAAAAATGAAAGATAAAAACCATTTCAAAGAGATCATCTAAGACTTTCTATAAAAGTAGTTTGATTCAATCAAATGTTTTAAATTTCGGATAGTGGCACATTGGAGCCAAACCTAAATACGTGCCACACCCAAAAACAGTATAGCAAGATTGTTGATAGTGGAATAGGTGCCCTTTTGGAATATTTTATATAGTCATATAATGCATACTATACGTATAAACTCTCCAAAATGGTAAAAGTAACCCAAAGTTAATCACATTCACACAATTAACAACAAAAGGGGCAGGTGTCTTAAACAAAAACATACCAGTAAATACCAACAAAAGCCAAATACAAGTTTCCTAAATAATAGTCATCAAGCATCATCATCTAAATCCAAGTCTTCTTCTTTATCATTTTTTGAAATTGATATCCCAAAGATAACCCTCAAAAGAAGCCCTAATGTTTCTGTTTGTAGGGTATTTTTGGAATCAAGACACAAAGTCGATACGGCTGCTATTCAGCCCACTATTTGGTCCAATTCAGCTGCTCCATTATGGCAGCCCCTGTAGTGGGAAGGGGCTGCCCCGCCGGCAATACAGCATGCTATTTAAAACCCTGGATTCAATAATGATGTTATGAGATATTAGTGATTATTGAAATTGTTGTAACAAAACAACAAAAAGAATAAAAGAGAAAAGATGATCCTTAGAATATTTTACTATCAGGGCTAAATCTAAAATCACAGCAATGAACAAGACAGTGTTGTTAAATGGCCTCTATATGAGCATTATAGTGCTATGCCCACTATTGCATTGCGAAATTCCTTGGATCATGATAGCAACTCTGTCTACTTTTGCAGCCAATATGGGCATCATGATTGCAGCATCCATCCGACATCCTCTTGTCATCTCCATCAAGTCTCCAGCCAAACAAACTTGAGTTAATATTACGCCAATTTTTATTCATTTTATTTAATTTGAATGCAAATTAATTTTTTTTATACATAGATAATTTATATATCTCATATTTCAGCCATTATGCCACTTCCACTATCTGCCCCCTACACCATCTGCTGTATGATATAGCAGATTATCAGCTTTCTGCAATCCACAATTGATAACACTGGAGCAAAAAGAAGAAAACTGTTCAAACTACTAACACAATACTCTACCAGCCTGCAAGGAAACTTTGAAAGCCTAAAACCAGACGTTATAGCAGATCTTCCATAGTGCTTATACCACTTCAACCATTCTATGCTAAAAATCAATAAATTCTGTTATCAAACTATCAATCCAAGATATTTTATGACAGATTAGCATTTACCAGAATCCCATTTAGATCAAAATAAATACACCTGGTGGTCATTGAACCTGAATAATCAGCACCTAGATTTTCTTTGACAAGTGAGAGTATTAATTATTATTATTACTATTACTATTACTATTACTATTACTATTACTATTATATTATTATTATTATTATTATTATTATTATTATTATTATTTATTATTATTATTGTTGTTATTATTCTGCTCATTTATTTAGAAAACTTCATGACATGATCCATACGCTTTAATCCTATAAATTTAAGACTATCAAGTATTGACAGTCCATAAATTTAAAAAGCTTTGATTATATTAAGCTAAGCATCAATCTCGGAAGAACCTAAAAACTCATACTAGTCCCAAGCATAAGCCATGACAAGAGCAGCAATTTATACCAAAGATAAAAAATAAAAATAAAAATAATAATAAAATAATAAAAAAATGGAGAAAAAATTACCATCAAAATAAAAACAATGTTAGACACATTTCCTAAACTCAACAAGAATTTAATAGATGAATTTTCAAGTAAGAAATTTGCTTATATGCCAAGCTGATCTACATATAGGAATATGATTCCTAACCTGATGATGTTGGCTACTGGAGAAAATGTAAGGAGACAATGGCTGATTTATCCCTAATTTGATTCTTCCACAGACTTCAGTTTTAGTCCCTGCCATTCATGATAACCATTCTTAAGTCTATGAGCAACGATTTTCAAATGTGTATTTTAAGTAACATGAACCAATTTCACCTATACAGCCATTAACAAACTTGCCCACTCTCGCCCCACCCTCTCCCCTGTGGGGAATGGAGATCTCTGAATACTGAGACAGATTGTATGCAGGACTATTTACTGGCTTATCTCAAATAGCTATATTCATTAACAAAATCTGTGAGTGCCAAATGAACTTAGTTTTTGATAGTGAAATCTAAGGTATGAATACGATCATGGACTGCCACAAGGCAAGATTCTCAACCTTGTTCCTATGATCCTATCATTCAATCAACTACGCAAGTGAACCAAACCATTCCTAGTTTGGGATCAGCATTTTTATTTCCAACCTGAGTTTGCAAGCCCTGCATGTGCATATGACACATACAGATTGCGACTGCTAAAGCTTGACATTTGGAAAAAAAGGGGTTAGTGACTTAGCATTGTTCTGATTCAAAGTAGTTGATAATACCACCATAACAGGTATAATAGGTATCACAATATCACATTACCCAGTAATCAATATCACGTTAACATGCAGGAGTACAAAAATTAGAAACAACAAGCAAGCTGCTAAAAGAGCAATTATAGAAATTCCATATAACAATGACATGAAAAATTCCAAATATGTGGGAGTGGGAAAGATATACGTGCATGTGTATGCTCATAAAAGGATAAAAATGAAACAAATGACTTCTATGTACCATAACAGCATTGGTATCATATGTAAATACAACATGCAGGACTAGGAAAATTTGCCTCAAGGAGTACATGAGAAAAAAAAAACCTTTATGATTGTTAAATTAATGTGAGAATTCCCAGTAACACCAATTCCAATGCAACAGGAAATAAAAGTAATCACAATAATTAATGATATTTCAGTATTAACTTACAAACTTTAAAAGGAGTCGTAATGAGTTTTAACTGTTTATGGTACAGTTCCTTGCCATGGCAAAGAACATATCCACACTCAAAGATTTTGAAGATCTTTCGGACTGAACTTACCACTGGTGCAGTTATAGTGATCACACAAATATTCATAATACATCAAAGAAAGGAACAGGATACCCAGCAAAATGAATGTATGACAAAGTGGGAATTCCACTCTCATAAAGGTCCAATCATGCACAAGGTTAGAATATTAAACCAACAGTTTTAACTCCATGCCCTCAAACAATCCCAGAAATGTGTGTCTTAAGAAAATCAAAGCACAAGAACTAGGAATAGTGCCTGTTTTGTTCTAAATGATGATTTTCAAAGCAAGCTCGAGTTCCAGCATACAAGTTTTGGATTTTCAAAAAAGCTATTGAAAACAAAGTGATAAGAAATCAATTTGGTTATAGTTCACATTAGCTATTTTGATCTCTAGAAACTACAAAATTTTGTTGGAGAGGGTCGATGAAGCAACAAAAGCAGAGCTTTTTCCGACTATGTGGAAAATGGGGGATGATCACGCATATGTAACTAAAAGCTCAATAAGAAACACCACACAATAACAAAGTTGAGAGGCAACCATTACCGGGCGCAAAGGAAGACCACCAGGACTAAGAGTCACATTTGCTTTTGGTGCAGTCATTTCTGGTGGAGGGTGATACCTATAGGATGGACCAACTTTAACCTCCCCTGTTTTCGGATAATACTGATAATCTGGTTGATTGGACCTTTCTGGAAATGCCTGCTCCTTCTGATTACTGCTTGAAGGACCAACTAAGGAACCAGGAAGTTGATAAGGTCCAGGATAGGCAGCTGCTGATGAAGGCAGTTGTGTCATCCCATAAAGCTGTGCTGAACCAACATTAGGAGTACCGGAAGGAAGTACAGCACCTGTTCCAGAAGCCTGCACCAAGAGAGCTAAAGTTAACGATGTAAAATGCATATAACTTATTGACTGAAATAAAAAAGAAATGATTGACCTACTTGATAAGGACCCCAGCCAGAAATAGGTACCATGGCAGGTGACAGTACCACAGGTCCATAGGGACTCTGGACTAATGAGCCAGGCAGCAGAGGAGGCCTTGCAACCAGCACACCAATTTGCTGTGATGAAGGACCAGGTGGGGGCTGCATGGTTGAATATAACGGTGAAGGCACTGGTACAGGCAAAGGCGAAACTGGAGCAACTGGTGATGGTGCTGGAATTTGGACGCCAGCAGGAACCGGATGATGGAATTTACAAGTCGCACCAAACTTGCATTGTCCCGTTTTCACATAATATGAGCACTCCTTTTCACCCTGTTAATTGTTATCATTTATAACATTCAAAATTCACGTAAAAATTTTGCACAATCAGAAAACTAAACTGGATATTCATGAAAGACAGGTAGTCTCATGCAGCAAACTCAAAAATAACACACCGGACGCAATGGATATCCATAATAGTTTAGTGACACAGGGGTAGCAGATCCTCCTGCTAGCCTCGGGTGGTGGTACTTGCAAGACGAACCAAACTTGCACGTTCTAGTCCTCATGTAATACTGCATTTTAACCATCAGCAGATAGAAATCAGCACAAAGTATATTCACAAAAAACATAACCACACTCCATCCATCATCAACATCATTTTATACAAAAACAACAAATTACAGAATAGTCAAATGCAATCATTCAGTAGAACAATAAAAAGCACCTGGCACACAGGTTGGCCAACTCGTTCCGGATACTCCCCCGCAGTCCTCTCAGCTCCAACAAACTAAACAACACACAAACATCATAAAATTAGAAAGCACCAAAAGTCCAAATCACAGTACGCAATGCAAACACAACATCTTAACCTCAGTGAAACAATGGTTATTTCAGCAAGATCAAACGAAATTCCAAACACAGAAGCACACGATCACAGTAAGAAACCCTTCACAGATGAAATAAATTAAGCAACAACAAGAACAATAAAAAAATTACCGTGCCACGGTCACGAGGGTGATTGTACCGACACCGCGAACCGAAGCCACAGAAACCGGTCCTCAAGTAGTAAGTGCAATCAGCCTCATCGGGGCGTTGCGGATACGATTCCTCCGCAGCACCCAGCCCCAATTGCCACATAGGCTCTGCATTTTCCACAATCAAGATCGAACCCGGTTCAGAAACCCACACATTCCCCCAAAACCATAAATCAAAATCCCCGAACCTAACAAAACGAACCGCAGAGAACACATGAGCTAAGTAAATAAATATATAGAGAGAGAGAGATACCTTCAAGACCGGTTTGGGCTCCGGGCCCGGCCCATTCCGGGGACGGATCAGACCGCGAACCTTCACTGGACCGGCCGTACTGCTCCATTGCACCGACCCGAACCGGAGAACGGAGCTGATTTGACGGTGATCGGAAAAGCACAATGAGAGGCTCCGATCAAATGGAAAGTAGAGAGAGAGAAAATGGGGTTGGATTTTCTGATTTTCTGGGGTTTCTCTCTCTAACTCGCACAGACAACGTTTGTTTCTGTTTTCTTCTCTGTCTCTCTCTTTCACAAACACACACTCACTCTGTCTTTCAGTTTCAAAGGGTGTTCTGATTTTTGATCTTTCTCTCTCTCTTACAGGGAGGGGCTTCTTTTATAGGTCTGTGTGAGTTTGTTGGTTGGTTTTATTTATATGCACCCGCCAACCCATCCCACCAATATTTACCAAATATATAATCTCTCTTTATTTTTGTTTTATTCGCCTTAATACCATTATTGTCCAAAATATGTAATAATAATAAATAATAAAATAAATATTTACATTTATTTTATTTAGAGAGAGAATGTGAGGAATTGAGTGAAGCTGATTTGGAACTGAGGTTGGAGCAGGTGGAGTTTTATTAAAGTGATGGAGTGAGAGATATTGAGAAAGAGAAACTTTGAAAAGACTAAAATGACCTTGAATTTCAACATGTGGAACAGTGAGAGTCAATAGAATATGGAATATGACAGAGTTGTCCTTTCGTATTAAACTAATGTAGAAAGGTAAATGGAAAGTTAATTAATTAAATAGTTAATTAATTAAATAGTTAATTAATTAAATAGTTAATTAATTAGTCAAATTAAATGAGTTTGTGTTTGTGGGCTATGACTGACCGGTGATGACAACATATGCAGAAAAGAGCAGAAGATAGATGCTATTGGCCCCACGTGGCATAAAAGGAGGATCTTCCTTAAAAGGGGGTAAAAGGTCGCATGGATTTACTATGTGACCACCAACAGGGGATAATTTCTCCTACACAAATTTTTCACAACAGTTAGTATGTCCACACCTATCTACTAACTCTACTTAGCTTCTTATACTTCCTTTCTCCCTTCATGTGAAAGGGATTTTATTTTACTTAACATTGCAATATCTTTGTCTTTTATCTATCTCCTTTTTAGTGAAAAATATATTCAATCAAACTTAAAATAAATTATATCTGACTTTCTTAACAATGATTTCATTATAAATATTAAATTTAGATCAATACTTTACTATTTGATTTAGATTAATTTCAAGTTTTTTATTTTTCTTATACATATATATTTATTTATTATTAGTTTGTTCCAATTTTATAATTTAAAAAAATATTTCTACTATATACAATTTTTTTTCTACTTTACACTTTCATTTTTAGAATAATTTTTTTTTAAATTTATGAATGCTTTGATTGGTATGAACGGTACAAAATTTTAAAATTAAATTAAATTAAATATAAAATAAATTAAATTAAAAAAAAAGTGAACTCGTGTTAAAATACATTAAAATAAATTATGAAACTCTAAATGAACTAATTTTATTTTATATGATATTTTAATATTAATTGTTTAAATGTTTAAATTGATTATATCATTATGGTGAAAATTTGACCTATTTTCACAAATCTTTACAAGTTTGGGGTGAAAATTAAAAAATAAATCGCATTGATGACAATCTTTTCAGTATTGAAATTATTCCCACGTACGTAACATTTTCACATCTCTTTTATTTCCGTATCTTGCAACAGACACAACTTTAATATAGTTACTTACTCTTTTATCATATAGTCATAGAAAATATAATGTTTAATAAAATTTAAAAATAATTATTTATTAAATTTTCTGCATTATTATTTCTTTCATATTGTGTGGTGTTCCAAAATATAAAAGAGGATTTTCATTTCCAACCATATAATACAATACTAAAAAGAAATAGAATTCAATTTTGTCACACACACACACACACACATATATATATATATATATATATATATATATATATATATATATATATATATATATATATATATATATCCAAAAGAATAGATAAGATAAAAATCAAACAAAAACAGTTTTGTTTTAATGTGGTTTAGATCAATACTTAAGTGTTAATTAGGAGTTACAATATGGTTAAACTGGTCTATTTAAGTTCATCTCACATTCGATCTGCAAAGACAGACTGAATTGGTCAATCAAATCTGAAAATGCAGGTTTAATATTTTGATTTGCAGGACTACTTTTGTTATTTTGAAATAAAACCTTTAAGGACTTATAAAATAGGAAATTTTAACATTTTACAAAATTAAACTAAGACTTTGTAAAGTTTAATGATAAATTAATAATCAAACATTTTTATTTTGATATATTAATGTGAAAACTCACTTCTCCCCTTTTCTAAAACAACGTACTTTATCCTCTTGCCATCCTTGATTCGAAAACGTGTATACATGTGGACCACACGCGAAGGGTCAGCGCGTGAGAAGTTTTTTTTCATACACGTATAAAAAATTAAAAATTCCAACGGCTAGATTAGATGTGTGGGTTAACGGAGCGGAAGATCTATGTGTCCGTACAATCGGAAGATGTGACTAAACAACTTTTTGTAAAATAATCCTTTTAAAGCATCAGTATTATATTATAATAATATTTATTTATGATTGTAATTTCCAAATTTTTCATCAAACTCATTTCTCATAACCGCTCTCGATACGGTGCAAAAACCAGGGGATCGTGCTTGGGTCTTTAGCAGAATGACCGGATGCCGCCGGTGGAGAAGCGTGGTTGACTGTGGTTGAGAAACCGGGAGAAGTGGTATGCAGGTGGACAGTGGGTCCCATGTGAGTGCCCAAACTTTCTGATATTTTCACGCACTCACGTCAAAGAGAAAAATGTCGGTGATTTTATTTATTCAATTTTGTTTGACGTATAAGGTAGACATTGCCCCAGTTTCACATATGCTTCGGCATATATTATTTCATGATTATTTTCAATTTTATATATATATATATATATATATATATATATATATATATATATATATATATATATATATTTATTTATGTAAACTTAAATTTAAATGAAATATAAAAGGTGGAGTTTGACCAAATATGAGACCAAAGCTAGAAACTCCACATAGGTTGTTTTGCTGCTACTTACTAGACATCCATTATGCAGATGATTGGTTTCAGAGGATCACGTTGAGACCTAAATGCCACCATTTTCTGTTAATTCAATACTGCAGTCTTCTTCTTCTGTTTTTGCTTGCTTTATTAATGGAACACTCGACCATCCCACCAACCTCTTTCCTTGTCTTTTTACATTTTCTTAAGGTGGATCTATCTTATGTCTCTCCTTAAAATTGTCATTTGTAAGGGATGTAGGAAAGTGAAAAACTGCGCAAAGCAATTTCATTTGTAAGTTTCATGGAAACTACAAAATCCTGAACCCTCTTTGAATGCGTATGAAGAATATTTATTCGTCGAAGAACAGCACATACTATAATGGCGACACTGTCCCCCATCATAACAACATGTTTATTCTTCTTCTCGGATTTATGTTACACTGCCTAATGTTGCAAATAAATGTGTCTATCACAGCCTAAGATTGTGTTTTCCTTACCATTATGTATAAACATTACAGTAAAATGTATTTTTATGAACATTAAAAAAGATTGCGGTGAGCGTGGATCGAACACGCGACCTTCAGATCTTCAGTCTGACGCTCTCCCAACTGAGCTATCCCCGCATGTTATTAATTTCTTAGGATATAATATTTTTAATAATAAATAGATACGTAATACATTTAGAAAGAATATACGAGGTTGAGCTAGACCAATCAAAGTTAATTTTTTTCATTAATGCATTGTGTGTTACGTTTCACGAAATCACCTTTCATATGCAATGTGAAAAGAAGAATTTTTTTTGAAAATGACTGAATACTTGTAACGAAAGAAAAGTGAAGAGGGAGAGACATAAGTGGTGTGTGTATTCTGTTTTGAATGAGGAAATTAGGGTTGTGATTTTGTGACCGAGGAATATATTGAATAGAATGCGAAGTACACGTTTGACTCACTTAATTTGTAGAATCACTTTCTTGCTTTTTTATGCAATCCAAATTTTGTGAAAAAAGTACCTGGATGCACTGCAATAAAAGAAACTTGTTTAGCTGCGAAAAGGATAGTCCAAAACGCTTTCCTTTTAAAGGTTTTCTTAATGTCAACAATGCAAATGTTGCGTTTCGATATACCAAATAAGAGACACTAGAACTACTGTTCCTAGTACAAGGTTCCATAACTCACTTCACACTGCAAACTCATTTATATAAACCCACACAACTATTTTATCAAACTATCAACACAAAATAAATGAGAATTCAATTCATCTCAGACACAAGACAGTCTTCTGTTTTTTCTTCTTTGGTTCACTTCTTAACTGAAATTAACTTACAATTGTAGAAACATATTTAATAATTGACCACAATTTCGATTTTATTACAGAAATAAGGATTAAATTCTACTGGTTTCAATTTTATTAAATCTAAATTACGCCAAACAATGATAAGTATTAATCAAATGGTTCTTATTTCAATATATTTTAGAAAATATATCTATACTATGAAAAATTAGTATAGATAGAATAACTTATAATTAGAGGGGGCTTTGGGGATTTCTAAATATAAAAATAAGATGATAAAGATAAAAAAGGTGGCAGTACATAAACTCAGAGATTGCATTGGTAGTGTTTTACCTTTTAGACAATGGTAAGGTAAGGGCTGGTGATATAAGATTCTCCCCCAAATACTGGGTTGGGCCTTGAGGAAGGCTAGCGGTCTGAGTTTTAGTGATACTCCCTTCACCACCCCATCTTCTTCATCCACCTCCCCAATTTCTTTTAAATTCTAAATTTATCCTTTTTACATTTTACTTTTATCAATTTTACTTTTTATTTTCTAAAACCCTGATTCCATTCTCTTTCATTTTCACTTTCTCTTTCACTCTCAGCAACAAGTCTCCACCCTCCACTGTCACTTTCTCTTTTTCTCTTAATTCACTCCCGTTAACACAAAATTTGACAGAAAAACAAATTATGCATGGTATAAATTTCAAAACATTTATTTCCCATTTCGTTGTCTTTAAATAACAAAACTTGAAAATATATGCTTAAAATTACAGTTGTGCTTACAATGATGCAATGAAAGAGAAGTATGTTTGTTGAGTACGAAATAAAAAGTGAATAAAAGAAAAAATAGTTAGTTCAGTTTATCTTCTTTTATTTCTGTCAAATTTTGTGTTAACAGAAGTGAAAATTAAGAGAAAGTGAAAATAACAATGGGGGATGGGGGTTTGCTGCTGAGAGTGAAAGAGAAAGTGAAAATGAGAGGGGATTGAGATTATGGTTTTAAAATATAAAAGGTAAAATTAGTAAAAGTAAAAAGGGTAAATTTAGAATTTAAAAAAAATTGAGGAGGTGTAGAGAGAAAATGGGGTGGTGGAGGGAGCATCACTCTCTCTCTGAGTTTTCTTATTGGGCCCAGATATACGGTTATGAAGCCTTCTTTGTTTTCTCTAAGTTTATGATATAATGGATAGATTATCTTTTGTTTTCTGACTTCAATCCCTATATATATATATATATATATATATATATATATATATATATATATATATATATATATATATATATATATATATATATATATATATATATATATATATATATATATATATATATATATATATATATATATACATATTTGTTTTTTTTCTTTCTTAAAATGGTATTATAAATTATATTTATTTCTACGTTAAATCAACATATATAATGTTAAAAATCATTTCATTAATACAATTTAAATTTAGAATTTTTTATTTAACATTTTTAAGATTTTGTAAAGTGGGCAAGAATAATGTGCTGATCCAATATATACAATCCAGATAAAAAATTAAACCCATTTAAGAAATGGACAAAACTGATCGAAATGCTTCTAATAAGTGGCCAGCGAAGCATATCGAAGTCGTTTAAGAGCTCAACTCTATTTTCTTCATATTTCAACTAATGTTAACCTAACCCTGACTAGCTTGTCATCATCTCTGCTAAGTTAACTTACCAAAATTCCTATATTGATCAGAGATGGATGGCAACTATCTCCACTGGTTAGAGATCGTTGCTATAAAGGAAGAGTACATTCTAATACTTCCAGCCTCACAAAGTCATGCACACTAAAAGTGATAAATATTTAATATATGCTTAGGTAATAAACTATATAACATTATTAAATGATTTTTTTGGCTATTCATTAAACAATACATGAATGTCCTTTTAGTCTTCGTTCTCTATTTTTTTTTTTCTGTCCGGAATAAAAGGTATGTGAAAGGTATAATCTGAAACTCTTCACCTACCTATTTACATAGAGAATGTATAATCGATAATCTTCGAATAAATTTTGCATGACATTTCATTGGAATGTGACAATTCCTAAATAATATTTTTATATACAATTAAAAAAAAACTGTGAAAACTAGGACGGAGAATGTATTGGACGAAAACCCTCTATACCAGTTTCGTTTTAATTTCTTCAAAAAATACTTGGTTTCCAACCCTATTTGTTACTTCCAAACCCGTCCAATGACCTATGTAAGCTTAATAAAGCATCATAAGTTACACAAGATTGTAAACTAGAAGAGGAAATAAAACAAAACTACAGTGAAAAATTTAAATTTAAAAGAAAATATACAAAATTGCTGACGAAGACAAACACTTCATTTAATCTCTAGTCTACCAGTAACTAAGATTAAATTACCATTTTCTACAACTTACGTTTGGAAGACAATACCAAGGCAAAACACAATCAGGAATCAACATCCTGGGTACGGGTGAAAAAGATTTCGTGTTATATCTCTCTCAGAACAAATTTGGAACACCAAAAAGCATTCAAAATTCAGAAAGTTCGGTTGAATCACATGGCCAAATTTTCAAATATTCCGAACGATTGTTTGTGGTTTTAGATTTAATTGATGGAAAAAAATGTTTCCTGAAGCCGGGTAAATATGGATATACTTCTAGCCGATGTTCGGCAGTAATAAGATTTGGATACACACTTATATAAATTTGTTTCATTCTACTCATATCAAAAAGATCACCAAGAAAATATCCAACAGAAAGATAAAGATTAACCCAAAAACAATAGTCCAAAATTCCTCAAACAAAATCTGAAAGTAAACAACTAACTGGTACGTTTCCTGACACTCAATCAGCAACCACATTACATAAACAAGTTGGGCTTCTTGGCCTTGTATGTGGTCTTCAGCTTCCTAGATGGTGGCCTAACTTTCTTGAAGACCAATGGGAACTTGATTTTGGAGTTGTGGAATTGTTTGGTGCTCTCCCTCTTGCAAAGCTTGGCTGGGATGGTAGCAGTCTTAATGATTTGGATGCAAGGGCACCTGACCCTGTGACGAGAAGCCATCTCATTGTACATCTGCTCAACTGCGCCATTTAGAGTGGTATCACGGTACTCCTTATACATGTTGTGGTAACCGGTCCTACTCTGATACCTCAACCATATCCCATAGTTCTTAATTTTAGTTGGGTTTTTCTCAAAAATCTGCAAAATAAAACATTATTAACATAGGTAAAGAACATAATCATGTAAAGGAAATAAATAATACGCCAACGTAAAGCAAGCAGTACAAAATGCATCTCAAAACAGATATGATTAAATAAACCGTACAAACAGCTCAACACGACACAAAACAAAAGGATGACCAATAAAAATGACACTAACTGAGTAAAAGATTGCCAACTCTAAAAATTAAGAAAATTCTGCATAGACATGAAATAAATCACATACAATCCAAACTACACATTTCAAAGTTCTATATAATAATTAGGAAATGATTCAACTAAACAGTGGATTGAAATGAAGTCGAGTGCCTTTAAAAGTCAATCTTAAGCTAAAAAACGACCGAGTTGGCAAGTAAAAAGAATTCAGAATAGATCAACACCAATAACTTATCTATGATAAAACCATAGCAACATATTTTTTTAAGTATTTTAATGAAAAAGGAATTAAATACAGCTTGGCCCTGAATTACCATATGGATAGAAGAAATCTGAGCTATACTTCAAAATTTCACAAAAATGTTTACGATGCACTGAACATGGATTACAGAAAGAAACTAACCAAAACAATAACTTAATTAGATATCTCAACATAACGCAACAAACACACTGCACATTAATCATACCAAGATTAGGCAAAACTCATAAAACAAGTTCCCTCGAAAACAATAACCACCATCCAATGCTACCAAATTATACCATCATTAAATTATATGTAAATTCTATGTCCTCTAAGGCAACGAGAAAAGTTTAATACAAAAAAAGGCCATGAAATCAAGGATTTTCATCACTAATTTCAACCACTTGGAAAACATATTATTCATCAGCATTGTGATTTAAAAAGATAAAAGAAAAATTAAGCATATAGCAAGGTCTGAGAGAAATATTACCTCATTGATAGCGAGCATTTGACCATTGCTCTTCTTCACTTTCTTGAGCTTCCTCAAAAAATACCTAACCATAAGAAAAAACTCAGAAACGGAGTTAACTAGATCCAAATACCCTTTAACAAAACCCATTTACATCAAGGGCAAGAGCATTGCACAAAAAGATCCCACAAAAGAAAATGAATGAAACAAAATATCTAATAAAATGAGAGAATATACGAAAGCCAAATGAGTTTACCAGAACTTAGATTTTGCGCGAACCTCGTTGGTAGCCCAAAGCTTCATGCGGTAAATCTTAGGGTGCTGATCTGCTTCCGTTGGGAGAGCCCTCCCAACGACCTGGTACTGATGAAACTGCAAAAACCCAAACAAACATCACACGATGAAAATCACTAGCATAGTTACACGAAATCGAACGCCAAATACTGCTGATTATACACACCCTGAACGTAACCATTTCTGAGAGAAGACAACAAACGAAGATCACACTCTCTCTCTCCCTCCCTCTCAGTCTGGCGCTACGATGAAGAGGAGCAAAGTAGGGTTTTTTTGTATATAAAGAGGCTTGAAACCCTAGGTCTTAATTTCGGGCACTGGACTCGGGTTCTTGGATTAACTACTGAAAGGCCCAAAGATTTTATCTTCTTTATGACAACATTTGAGAATTGTGGTGTAATTAGTAAATTGAATTTAAAATTTTAATAAACTTTTAAAGTTTGAATTATCTGTAATACAAATCAATATTAAAAGGAGATGTTTATATGTTTGTTTGTAAAAATTTTATTTATCTTATTTACTTTGTGAATATTAAGTTATTTCAAATCAATAGGGTTTTTAAATTACGAAATATTAGACAATTAAATGAAGAAATATTATCATGCCATTCTTTTCATATCATTCCACAAGCAAATTATGATTTAATTAAACTTAACTTGTCTGCACAATCTTGTTTAAATTTTTCAAAGGTTAACTACTGAACGACCCAAAGATTTTACCTTCTCTTTGACAACATTTGAGAATTGTGGTTGAATTAGTTAATTTTTTTTATAAACTTAAAATTTGAATTTTCTGTAATATAAACTAGGTTTAATATTTCAATAGGTCCCTATTTTTACCCAGAATTTTAAATAGGTCTCTTTCTTTTTCGGCATCTCAATTGAGTCTTTATTTTTGTAAAATTGAATCAAATAGGATCTTTCCGTCAAATTGAAATGACGCCGTCATTATTTTCACCCAGAAATAAAGCATATTCTTCTTAACGGCGTCATTTCAATTTGATGGAAAGGTCTTATTTGATTCAATTTTACAAAAATAAGGACTTAATTGAGATGTCGAAAAAGAAAGGGACCTATTTAAAATTCTGAGTGAAAATAGGGACCTATTCAAAATTAAACCTATAAACTAATACTAAAAGGAGATGCTTCTAAGCTTTTTTGTATAAATTCTGTTCATCTTAATTACTTTATGAATATTAAGATATTTCAAATGATTAGCTTTTTCAATTGGAAAATATTAGACAATTAAATGTGTTGGAAATAATTATGATTAAATGAAGAAATATTATCATATGTTTCAATAAAAAAAAAAAACTGATTTAATTAAATTTAATATTTGTCTGTCATTATTTTCCTTCAATTTAATAATTCATTTACTAAATTTATTCAAACATCTGCAATTGATTCCATGAGTTTTTCCATATGTTGTGAATTCTGCACAAGTTATCTCTATAATTCAACATCCGAACTCAAGTAATGTTGTTACTCTTTCGATCTCATTTTTCTATTAAATAAAATAATAAAATAATCGAACACAAATCTAATTAACTGCATGATACTTTGAATTTGAATCTGAATTTTGAGAAGAAAAATAAATTTAAATAACCTATTATATATCAAGTAATATTTAATTGAAAATATCAAAATGTGAAGAGTTTGAAAATTATGTATAAGCAGATTCACCGAAAAGCCGGGCCTGGTGGCAGCGTTGGCCCAAAAAGCCGCAGTCCAAGCTAAAATACAACAGGTTGAAGATTTTCTCCCAATCCCTAAAGCTGTTCCATTTTCGTTTTCGCAGTAGCAGCTCTAAAACCTACGAAGCTCTTCATCATGGTAAGTATGCGAAAGTGTCATGTAGTTTGCACATGGAAATTCCTTGAGCGAAAAATTGAGGACTCTGCTATTTGTTACGGAATGCAGGATTGCAATTCTAATAGGGTTTTTGATTTTGATTTTGTTGTTGTGCAGTCGAGGAGAAAGGTCAGAGAGCCAAAAGAGGAAAACGTGACTCTGGGACCAGCTGTTAGAGACGGTGAACACGTCTTTGGTGTCGCTCGTATCTTTGCCTCTTTCAATGACACCTTCATTGTCAGTACATTCAGCTTTATTTTGCTTCAAGTTATCACCTGCTGAACTCTGAATGTTAATTTCTTCATATTTCATAATTGCAGCATGTCACTGATCTGTCCGGGAGGGAAACCCTTGTCCGCATTACCGGTACTTTTCATTTTCATGAACCTTTAAAATTGTTGGCCTTTATTTCATAAATCAAATGCTGGCATCATTTAGCTGCTTTTGTTTTCAATTTTTTAGTGAATTTTATCATTTTCTATGATAGTGAAGTTGAAAAAGTCCATATATTGCTTCAGCAGATTTTGTTATGCTTGTGTAAATATGTGTCTTTTTTTCTATTCCTTTAGCTTTTTGTTTCGTCCTGTATATCCTGTTCGTTAGATCCATGGAACTTAGGTAGCATCCCCACACTCCGCATGGAGTGAACTTAGTGATAGGGCCTGCCCTTTTGTAATTTTTTTATTTTACATCATACTTAATGATTTTTCCGTTTTTCTATTCATGGAACTCTGGATACATTTGCCTTTCAACAAGCCAACAATCTTTGCCTTTAAATGAAATTTTATTTCAATTAAACTCTTCAGTGGATATAGGAAAAGCTGGGAATCCATTTTTATCTCACCACCAAGTCTAATATTTTTTTCCCTATAGATGAAATTTGGCTTTTTCTTAAACCTTTTTCGTGGATTTTGGACAATTGTTTCATTGATGTCTTTTATTTCTAACTTCAGGTGGAATGAAGGTTAAAGCCGACAGAGATGAATCATCTCCTTATGCTGCCATGCTTGCAGCACAGGATGTTGCTGCCAGATGCAAGGTACGTTGCTTTTACTTGTATTAACCGAGATAGCTTACACGATCATTTTGTTAGTCAGCCAGTATAGTATAACTAGTCTATTTCTTATGGTCATGGAAAGGGAAAACTCTATATCTGTGAAGTTGTCAAGATTGATGCAGTTTTTCATATTATTCTGGAGCAGGAACTGGGCATAACTGCTCTTCATATCAGGCTCCGTGCAACTGGCGGAAACAAGACCAAAACACCTGGTCCTGGTGCCCAATCAGCTCTCAGGGCCCTTGCTCGTTCAGGAATGAAAATCGGTCGTATAGGTATTTTCCCTTTTTATGAAAATCATTGATTTGTTCTTAGTGAAAAACATTCTCATATTTTGTGCTGTTTATGTTTCTAATATTGTGTTCACAGCTGGGGCAACTTCACTTCGAATCGCAGTTATTTTTTCTTTTCATGTTTCATTGTCGTTGTGTTTTCAGATTGATTTCATTTGTATGGCATTTGATTGTTAGATGAAATATTAATTATTATTCTTGCTTTTTCAGAGGACGTGACACCCATTCCTTCGGATAGCACTCGTAGAAAGAGTGGCAGAAGAGGTAGAAGGCTCTAAATACTGGAGTTGCTATATTTTACTTTCCATACCAAACTTAAATGGCATGTTGAAATTTTGCTATCAGAACTTCTAGTGTTTTTCTTTAGTCATATTGAACAGTGTTTTAATTGATAACAGACATTTTCATTTTTTTGTTGAAAGTTCTGGTTGTTTCTTCGTAGCTTGAAATGTTGACTAACTATCTTCTTTTGCTAAACTTGATCTTACGTTTGCTTGATTATTGTACGGAAATGGGTTATCCGTGATTGCCTTATTTGCTCTGCAATTAGAAGGTTTTTACTACATTACATCTGTTATACTTCTCATCGTTATTACTTTGTAGATGTCAATATTTACTGGTTGCAAAAGATTAAAATTATAAATCGATCCAATATTTCCATTTATACTTTGAGTTTTTTAAAGGTGTTTTAATTGAGTGATTATTGAATTGTCCAATTAATTCATTTAATAGACCACAAATAAGTGATTTGGAAGTTAAATTCAGAACATCTGTGATCCAAAATTGTTTTAATGTTCAATATTTTTGCCTAATTTGAACTTGCAGTATCAGTCAATTATGATGAAAATAGTTTTATATATTTCATATTTGAACTTATTCTTCCAAGTACACAGAGGAATTACTTGAAGTTCATTAGTAATTTTATTTCGGTGCAAATTTGTATAGTGTATACATGAAATTTTACCTTACTATTCTTTTCAAATAGTACTGTCTAGAATTCAAGAAAATTAAGTGAGGTTGTGATGCAGGACAGGGAGATCCAAATCGCACCACACTATAGTTCAAATCCATACAACATATTAATATTAGACCAATGTTCATAGCTTTTTTTTCTTTTTATGAGTTTCAAAATAATCTCATTAAAGTTTTCCATAACGAAATTCAAATTCTGGGTTTCCATTAAACAGCAACGTCAACAACTTAAAAACCTTAACGGTTTTTATTTTAGTAAATCACATACACCAAGCTTTCCAAGTTTTACCTGCAAAATCGAAAATGGCTAACGTTAGGGTTTGGTTGGAAGATAATTCTTAGTCAGTTTTATTTTGTCCTTGGAGTTGGGCTTTGGGCCAATACTACCACTAAGAGAGTGGGGTGTTACTCCCTCCACTCCCACACGTCTCTTCCTCCACCTCCCCAATTTTCTAAAATGCCAATTATATCCTTCTAAAATGACAATTATATCCTTAAAAGTTAAAATTTTTTATTTTTATTATTTTAATATTTTAATTTATTTAAAACTTCTGATTTACTTCCCTCTGCACCTCTTCCTCTTTTCCATTTTCGTTTACCTTTCTCTCTTCCGTTAAGCTTCTTCTCCACCTATAACAAATTCATATTTTAACAAATTCATATTTTAACAAAATTATTACGTTTAAAAACTAACCATATATAACATTTAAAATTATAAATTTAAATATAAATTACTGTAAATAAAATAAACAAATAAAATAAAAACGAAACGTAAAAGGAACACTGCCTCTGGACGGATGACATCCTTCAACGGATGTCAACATCCGTTGAAGGCAAAACGGATGTCGACATCCGTTTTTCCTTAAACGGATGTCGACATCCGTTTTGCCTTAAACGGATGTTGACATCCGTTGAAGGATGTCATCCGTCCATAGGCAGTGTTCCTTTTACGTTTCGTTTTTATTTTACTACGTTTTGCGGCTCATGCAAGGATTATAGGCTTGGATATTAAAAGGATTATTGGAAGTATGGGAAGGATTTAGGGTTTAGGATTATTGGAAGGATTATGACTACGTACCTGGAGAGGAACCACGACAAGGACACTACACCATAAACGCACTGCACCACGTACTGCACCGAGAACAAGAAGAAGATTGTTTGATAATTCTTTTCACGATCACCAAGCTTTGTAGAAAAATATTTTACTCATACAAGAAACTACGTAGGTTATCAGTGAAATATGTTATAAATGAATAAAATTAAAAAACAACAATTTTAAAAATAAAATTTTACTGAGGGGCAAAATAGTAAAGGAAAGGTGGAGGAAGGGGCAAAATAGTAAAGGGGAGGTGGAGGAAGAGATGTGTGGGGGTGGAGGGAGCAACACCCAAGAGAGTGAAGTTGTCTCCACCACCCCATCTTCTCCCTCTGCTTTCCCAATTTTTTTTAAATTCCAAATTTATCTTTTTTACTTTTTATTTTACCAATTTTACTTTTTATTTTTCAAAACTCTAATACCAATCCTCTCTCACTTCTCCTTTCACTCTTAGCAGCAAGCCTTCATCTCCCACTATCACTTTCTCTCTTTTTCTTAATTTTCACTTTCCTTAACACAACATTTTCCATTTTCGTTTCTTTTTTCTTTAGTGGTGCGTTGTTCCGCTATGCATTCAACAAAATACTTCCTGTTCGCATCGTCTTAATTGTTTAATTGCACATGATAATGTACAATGGAACATCAGCCAGAGACATTGAAACACTGCTCGTGTAGTTGCAGTCATTTATAACAAGGAGCTTTCAGCTAGAGCAACAGTTGGTATAATCAAAACTGGTTATGATAATAATATTAACGTAAGTGATTACAAGAAACTAGGTAGTAGCAACATTGTTGTGTTTTCCATTTTAAGGGATCACATGGAGGCCAATGTGGGGGAGGAATTTAGACTTTAGCAAACACAACAAATGAAAACTCAACTAAGAGGATATTTATTTTGTAGCTTAATTAAGCGCAGATTGTTGATTATTGAGAGTATTGAAAAAGAAATAATAAGTTATGTGGAGAGAAGAAAGAAAGAAGAAGAAAATATTGTGTTAACGAAAGTGAAAGAGAGAAAGTAACAGTGGGAGGTGGGAGTGAAAGGGAAAGTGAGAGTGAGAGGGAACTGAGATTGTGGTTTTAAAAAATAAAAGTTAAAAAGTAAAAAAAATAAATTTGAAATTTAAAAAAAATTGAAAAGATGTAGGAAGAAGATGAGATGGTGGAGGGAGCATCACTTTATATATATATATATATATATATATATATATATATATATATATATATATATATATATATATATATATATATATATATATATATTTAGAGAGTCTGAAAATTGTGTTTGGACTTGGGCGATAATAAAAGCATGACCCGTTTAGGGGAAAACTCTGCGCATAACAAAAGAGATTTAAATTAAGGTGATAAAATATTTGACAGGTCAACATAATCTACTTTAGATACAAATTTTTTTTAACAGTGAAAAACTATTATTTAGTTTTAGAAAGCTGAAAACATGTTAATAATATACTTTTCATGAAAACCAAAATCGTATAAGATCTCAAATTAGATTTATGTATCTTAGTTTTATATTTAACAAAATAAAATTCTTTACTTTACTCTTGAATTTCAGTTATTATTATCATTATTATTTTTTCAAAAATATAATTGCCAACCAATGATTTGTGTATTTGATAGAAGAAGAACGTCTGATTAGGAGGGTGAAAGAAAGTACTGGAATGAATTCCAATGTATTGACGATGAGCGAGAAGGGGGAAAATAAGGAAATGGTGACCGACAACAACCCTTATTATGGCACATTCCAAGGCGTCACCAATTATTATCCTCCGTCTTTTCCCTCCGCTTACCACCAACAACAACCCTACCATCTTCTTCCAGGTACAATAATACAACAATTGCAACCAACATTCATTCTTATTTTCTTCAGATTAATGCAAATGTTGTCTTTTTTTTTTTTTAATGAAAGAACATGTTTATGGAATTTTTTGACATTTTATGTTGTGGAAGTTTATGCCGTTCCTGAAAGAAGGCCATTGAGAGAACGTCGACTTCCCTGTTGTGGACTTGGTGTAGGCTGGGTTTTGTGAGTTTTCTTTCCCTTCTATTATAATTGTTGGCATTTTCATTTTTCAACTGGGTTTTTTGCTTGAATTTACAAAATCTCAGAAAAACAAGGACACACTTTTACATTCATTTGATACAGACTACAAAAATAAAATATCATGAATATATAAATTTTTGAATTCATAATAAAAAAAAAGAATAAAAAACAGGTAAGGCAATGTGAAAGGAATATAAAAAATTTAGGTATTTCAAAGATTTTATACTCAATCTCATAAGCCAGTATCTTTAACTCGTGATATTTATTTCTTTTTGTTTGTATTGCAAGGTTCATAATTGGTTGGTTTCTTGGTGGTGTTCCTTGGTACATTGGAACTGTTGTTTTAGTATTTGTGCAAATGGATCATAGAGAAAAACCCGGACTCATTGCATGTGCATTGGCTGTAAGTTTTATTGCTACTCTTATATTTACAATTGCTTTAGGTTTCTTCAATGCAGAAAATCACAAACTATTGTGTTTTTCATAATGTTACTTCATTCATCCATTGCTACAATGCATTAGCAATGCAACATAAATTCAATGACATGTATATAAAATTTGCTAAACATTCTTATTCTTTATTCCAATATCTTATAATGTGAAATTTGTTTTTTTACGACAAATGGAGTGGAAAAAAACTATGTATATAATTACTTTTTTATTATTTAAATATGAGGATAATGTTACACTAAACCTTGATATACCTAAAACCTTATAAGAAACTTGTACATGTGTCTTTCTGAAACTAACGTGTCACCACATTATTTGACTTTAGAATATGGGATTAGTCTCCCAAATATTTTAAAAAGTCACAAACATTAAAAGAGGGAGAATATTGTGATTTTATTATTCGTTTGAAAGATTAATTTGGTGAAAATGGAAATAAGAAAATTAGTAGAATGTCAAAATAGTATTTAGATGGTGAATGTAGGGTTTTTTTTTTTTTTAAAATATATATTACTTTGTTTATATTAATTATGTATATATAAATGGTTTTATTTTTAATGTGCTCACTTAAATCATGTGTTTGAATTTACAGTCGTTGGTTACTTTGATGGTGGTTGCCCTTGGTGTCACACAGGCAGATCTTCAAAAGTTCACATGAAGCACAAAACCATGACATTTTTTTATTGTAACTTGCACTTTTAACTTCGGTATAAAAGTATATGAAAATATACTATTAAGTATAGTAAATTATTTAATTATATATTTATATTTTAGCCAAAAAAATTTATACATTATCAGTATTAAATATTGTTTATATTTAAAAGTCCATCCATACTGTTAATAGTTCATTTGATTATGTAAGGTTCCAATAACAAACAATTTTAGTTTAACATAATATATTATTCAATTACTACAATGCTTCCATAATTTTTGTTATATCAACGATAAAACTTATAACTGAATATCAATGTTAATATTCTGTGTAAATAAGGAACTAATACTGTTATAATTGAAAAATATAAAAACATTTTCTGTTAAATTTAAAAAAAATATGTTAATAATGACCAAACAAACCATTTTAGAAAATTAAATGATCAAATACGTAATTATTTTTTTTATAACAATCAAAATTGTAAGCATCACAAAACTATAAGAATCAAAATTAGATTCAAGTCTTTTAATTTTCAGAGAACATAATGCATGCCTTCTTATACATATATTGTCATGTAGGAAAAAAGGTAAGAAAAAATCATATAAATATTGTAATAAAATAAAATAAAAATTATTATATTTCTGTTTTTTTTTTAAATAACACTTAAAAAACAATGGAAGAAATATATCAACACTTAAAATTAAGTTTAAAACAATAAAAAATATTAAAAGAAAAGTTAGGAATAACTATTTGTTGACTAGTCTATCTCATTTTGGTCTGTTATACATAAAAAATGCGAATTAATTTCTTTGACCGATTCATTCTATATATGAAATCCGAGCTAAATTATTTATTGTTATACATAATATCTGATTTATTAGCCGATCTTTATAGAATTTGTTCATTTTTTAATTATGTTAATTTAAATTAACAAGGATAATGCATAACATTCAAATAAGAAAAGAAATATAATTTAACCGTAAATAATGAAACATTCGTTTAAAACAAAATATCAATTGTAATCTTGATTCTTTTAGCTACTAAGATTTTTTTTTATTGAAATTATGAATGTTATTAATCATAATGGTTAAATATACACAATTATCTGAATGATAACTCTTGTACTTATTTTTTTAATAATTACAAATCAATGTTATTATATTATGCACTATTTGTTATCAGGTTTTTTTAAGATTATGTGAACTGTCCCATTTATCTGTTTTTTGTCTGTATATGTTATACGAAATGAATAAATAAATAAAATTAACAAAGTTAAAAATTCAACCCGTCTTTTCTTGAAGGCCCACAAGCCTTGCCACATGATCTGTCCCACCTTATCATTCTAAGAAAATAAATTAAACGCTACAATTACATCAATAAATAATATTGGAAACATTACTAAAAGTCAAATCTATTTTCTAGCTATAATCAACTTTGCTATTCGGTAAACTTGTGAATTGGTCAACATCGATCATTGCTAGGACGTAAAACATTAGTTTTTCTAAATAAAACTATGGATCATGTAATTATCTTTATTATAAATAATTAAGTTCCAAATCAAGTATCAATAATTGTGTATTAAATATGAACTCTCTTATCCCGATCACGTACGTTTATTACCAAGAGTAAAATGTACATCATACTATTATATAACAAAACATATCATAACTAGCACTTGTGTTTATAGAGGTTTTGACCTAACTTAATACATTAAATTCTTATAGCCATTTCGAATACCTAATATAATTTTGTTTCGTATACAATTTTCTATTAGTAAATGTTAATTTTTTTTTCATGAAGATACTTTCTTTTTTTTCTGATTTTATCACTCAATCAACTTCATTTTTCCATTGTTTTGTGTATTGTAGAAAAAAATTATAATTAAATACATTAATAATATAATTTTTATACTATCTCAAATAGTAGATTTTACAATCAAGAACAATATTTTTTTAACATTTATTTTAAAAGTTTGAATATAAACTCGTTGCGTAAGCTAACTTGTTTTCGTGGCGAGATTGTCTTTAAGATTTATATATTAGGAAGAAACAGAGTTAGTTTAAAGTTGATCTTTTTCAAAAAAAGTTTTCAATACAGCATTTAAACGTAAGCTAAAAGAATATAGAAACTTATATAAATTATATATAATGTACTGAGTCATTTAAAAACATCTTCTCCAACTTATCATGATATGTATGGGTTTGATGAGTATGTATTATCGATACATTTTTTAATATTCTCAACCAATTATAAATCATTATTGATTTTGACTTTCAACCTTGATAATCATTGAAGGTGTACTATTACTGCTTTTGTCTCTGCTTTACATGTTTTAAAATGGTTTACTAGTTTTTTCGTCACAATTTTTATTATAATTATTTGATGTGATGTATAATTTTTTTATTTCAATATAATCCTCGTTTTTATTCAAAATAATTAATGTGATTTTTTTAAAATTATTATTTACATTGTTTAAAGCATTACAACATGACATAAAGTAGTTGAGTTTATTAATGTTACATGTTATTTTCATAAACAATTGATTTTTTAAAATTTTAGAAAAAAATGACGTCAAAAGTTATATTTTTTGTAAGTATATACAATTTTAAGTTTCTTAAGAAGAAATTATTATGCTGTTAATTTAGTTATTTTTATTTTTATTTATTTATTTACTTTCATGTATTTATCTTTATTCATTTATTTTTTGTTTTTTATTATAACGATATTTTGTTTGATAAGGAATGATTTATGGGTTTTGAGTAGATGTCAAAAGTCTATAATAATATTTAAGATGAACTTATTTTTTTTTACAATCTGATTTTCAAAATAATAATTATGAAAATATTTATCCGATGTAATTCTGAGTTTGTTCGCATTAATTAAATCCAAATCCAAAAGCAGCTTGTGGACTTGAAAATAGCAACATAAACAGATGAGGGAAAAATAATAAGGATCAATAATGGCACATAGAAAAAGGAAGTGTATGATTAAATATTTGTGCATATTCATTAATTAAAAAAAATCAAAGGATAGAATATTTACACAAAATAAAAAATATTTTGAATATTTTACACAACATATTCTTTTAATTAAATTTCAGTTGAAAATACTTAAAATTATTATATACTTAATAGTTTATTAAATCTTGCATTTATATTCTTAGTTTAAAGTGTAATCAAGGTACACATCATCATTATAATTTTGACTATACTGATTATTGACTTGAAAATTTATATTTCGTGCAGATTGTCTAGTAGATATTCCTTGCAAGTATGCATCGACTAAGAAAAATAAAATAAAGCGCCTAGAATTGGAATTGTCCCATGGTTTGATGGAACAGCTACAATGTTCTATTTTTGTTCATGACAAGTGGGCATTCATCGTATTTGTTTTTCTTTTTCTTTTTCTACTTTGTGATAAGCTATTTTTTGTGTTGTAATAAATAAATATGTTTTGGGCTTGTAGTGATCACAATATTTCCATTTTTCTTAAATTTTGTTGAATATTAGATTACGTGTGAGAAATAACGATAGTGACCCGCACAAGGTCCATCTTATTCACTGTTCAATCAATAGTTCCAAGTTGTGGAAAACAAATAATTATTTGCAACTATTTTCCATTAGGCTTTAACGTTTCATCAACTTCACCGCGTAACTTCAATTGCAAAACTCATGCTGCCAAACTAAATGAGCAACTCTCTTCGTAAATTCCTCTAAAAAGAACAGTGCATAAAAAAATAAAAGATTTTTTTTATATATTTATTTGTATATGCTATGATCTCTCTTGGGACCTAGCACCACCTAGATTGTCCGTTCACATCGTTCATTCGGATTGTTCACACAAGTTATTCACTTAGATGTCAATTCAGATTGATCACGCGGATCGTTCTTCATCAAAATCGACCGTCGAGGCGGTTCTCCTTTAAAGCTGAGTTACTCTGTACTGAATTCCTCTAGGTCATGTCCAGTATGACAAATAGTATGATCAAATTATTAGTGGTCATGATTTATTAAATCCGTAATATAAATTATCAGTGGTCGTGATCAAAATATTTTCGTGACAAAATCTTTATGTAGATAAATAGATATTGTATTTTTAACAAAATAAACACAACATCATCGAGTAAATGATAATATCCATTCCATAAAATGTCTATAAACCTGAATCATATCTTAAGAAGATATTTATATTTATTGAAAACAAAAGATTAAATATTTGTAATAAATTTCAATTTTGAACTTATTTATGTTAAGTTGCTTCACATTAATTTTGTTAACAATAGTCATAAAGTCAAGTAAAATCTCGATATCACGTTTTACCGAGTTAAAAAGATCACCATTATTGATGTGATAAATGAATATAATTACATATATTTATATAACAATGTACACAAATAAATCATAATGACTATTCAATTGATCATTTATGAATACCTCTTAAAAAGCAGCTATATTTATTTGAGTAGTTAATAGGATTTTTTTTTATGTTATATTTATTGATATTTTTCTACAAGGTCTTAATTTAGTTTTGGATTAATTTTTTTCTTAAATTATTTTAAAATTTGTATTTAGTTTGTAAATAAATTATATATATTTCTTTTCATATTGTAAAATATTCCCACCAAACTTGTAAAACTCGGATTGTTATGAAAGTGTATATATATATATATATATATATATATTTAAAGACAAAATACAACTTTTGAAAATAAAAAATATATTTTAACCATTTAGTATTTGTAAATTCAAACTTAGATAATGTTTGGTATTTATATGAATTTTGACATTTTATACTCAATTTCAAAATTCATCAATCATTTATTATCGTATAAAAATTTAGTAAACAATATTAATAAAAAAATACAAAACATAAAAAAACTATACAAAACTCGTGATAGAATTTATATTTTACAAAATATAAACAAACTATTCGTATTAAAAAATATCTAAATAAATAACGAAGTTAAAATATTAAATAAATTATATTATTATCTCTAAATCAAAATTAAATTAATTAATTTATCAACTCAGTAGTTTATCTATGAGATTCATCCACACTCTCGCTAATGTATTGTTTGATTTTTTATTAAAAAAAACATATTTCCAATATAGACTTTCTTTTAAGACTCACTACTTACCACCGTAATTTAATAATTTAATGAGGAGGTCTTATAAGACTTAAATTTTAATTTTATGACTCAATGTAATATTCATGCGACAAAATAGATGGTCGAAAAGATAACTCATCAAAATTAATGATTTTTAATTAATTCCAAATTTATAATTAATTATAAAAAAATTAACTATATTTTCATTAATTGCAGAATTACACTCGTTTAATATTCCTGCTTTCATACAATAATAATACCATTCATAATTTAACTTCAATTATATTTATTAAGAATGACGATTTTGTTGATAATGAAATGACACTTTTTAAATAGTAGAATTAAACATGAGTTAGGAAATTAAAATTTTAGTTCACCAAACACATCATTACATACATTTATTAGTTTGAATGTATAAACTGTCATATAGGCCACTCCTTTTATTCTTTGTATGTTTTAAAAAAGAAAAAAAAAATTATTTACTATTTTTAAAATTTTCGTATATAAGTTCATATTATATATTACTATGAATTTTAGACATATAAACTATGATGATACATCAAAATATTTAAAAAAAATGAATTAAAAATATGAAATATTATATTAAATTCACGATAAAAAGTTATATTTCGTAATACCTAAATAAACTATATACATTATTATTTTTAATATTTCGAAGATAACATATTTTTTTTTTAATTACACTTTTATTTTCATTTTTATCGTATGTTGAATATTATTTGGAAAGAACAAAAATAGGTGGCTTCTTTAAAATTACATTAAATATATATATTTCTTCTAGGTGAAACTCTTTTAAACTATTATATAAAAGGAAAGAAAAAATCTTATTCCTAGAGGAGATGAGAATGAATAGCAAATCGACCCCGCATGTCATTTATGCTATCGAAGAACTTGGTGAAGTTGCCTTCCAACTTCTTAAATAAATATTAATCTCAATTGTACTCCTTTAACCTTTCAAAATTATAATGTTGATGTATATTCTTCTTACATTGTAAGATATTTCACTTTGAGTATGGTTATTTATAAAATAGTATATAAGTTAATCCATAATATTTTTATAAATGATTGAACAGATAATTATCAAAAAGAAAATGTTACATGTCACAATATTTAAGTCATTGAATTTGTTGTTTTGTGGGAATATAATGTGGTGGCACACAATCACAGTATGTACTGTATAGGACCACCTACTAATTCCACACGGGCAACACTTTTACCACATGATTTTAAATAAATAAAAGTCTCTAAAATTGTGACCATTGATTGATTTAATTTCACATTAAAAAAAACATTTTATAAAGTATCATATATATATATATATATATATATATATATATATATATATTTTTTTTTTTTAAATTAAGATTGAGCAGAGTTTAAGGAAAAACAGTACTGAAACACGTCCTATAAACTCTCCAGACAATTAAAAGCTGGACCATGGGATTGCAGACTATGATTACTACCTTCAATATTAATCACACCACACAACCCACGTGTGGGATTCATCATGGGAGCTTATCTCAATGCAATTCACCAACGTGGTACACGTGTTATATTTTTAAATAAAACAGTTAGCTGAAAATATGAATTGGTCTAATAAATTGAAAAACAAATCTTGGTTATGAACTTGTGCCTCTTATCTATGCTTACTGTTTTGTTTTATTTTGTTTTGTTTTATTCAGGAATGTATATTAATTTGATGATATGTATATATATATATATATATATATATATATTAAAATTTTAATATGTTATTTAGTATGTTTAAGTAAGAAAACAATAGTTTTAAAACAAAGTTTGATATAATAAAATATCTAACTATCGTGATTATTAATTTTAGTTATTAAGTATCAATTAAGTTCCTAGAACTTTCTCACATTTATAACTATATTTGGTTCACATCATACTTATTTAATATTTAAGTTATTAATTTATTCGAAATGTAAAAGTATATATTTTTCAATTATTCTCGTAAAGACAACCACTAACGTGAGAACATGTTGAACACAGTAACAAAGTCAACACAATAAAAGTACCTCTTAAAATCTTTTGATCGAAATGTTGAAAATTTCTATTTGGCATTTATCGTGTTCCGTTTGTCACATCAACTAATTTATTAAATATTAAAAATAATTTAAATGAAGGCACCCAATTATTTTAGAAATTACTTTTAATATCTAATAAAATTAATTGATGCATGACAAAGACTAAATAAAAAAAGTAAACTATTCATACAGTTTTTTCCATATTAATATAAAATAATATATACTTTCTTATTCATTGACTAATAATTTATTATAATCAATATTTTATATTTATAACGGTCACTTTATATGTTTCATGAATTTCTGTATATAAAATTTAATATAAAAAACAAAAATGAACCCTGCAAACCAAAAAATAGTAATTATATTAAATAATTTTGAAAAAAGTTCAAATGACACGAAAAATAGTCTAAAAGAAAAAAGTATTATTCCCAAATAACAAATAAATCCAACATAAAACTAATTGCAATTAAATCAGTTAATAATAAAAAATAATTAATTAATTCAATTTAAATTGTCCAACTTATACAAACAACATATTTTAATCAACATCGTTGGCGTGATTTGATGTCATAAGATAAAATGAATAGAAAAATAATAAACGTCACATTCTAAATAAAACTCTGACTCTTGCTTTTGAAACATGATTCGATGTTCAAACCCCGCGATGGAGATAGGCATGTTTTGTGCGAACTTAATTCATAAGATGTACAGTAAGAAAATCAAATAAAAATTATTTCAGAATAAAAAAATCTAATAAAGTTATGTTAATTTATAAATTAATCTCTTTTCTCAATTAAATGGCATTTTTTTTTCTTGTGCGTGACATATACATTTACACTACTTTATCATTTAAAAATGAATAAATACTTTTACTAGTTACAGTATATATCTTTTTGTAATATTGCTGCTATATTTATAATGTGAGTACAAACATATATATTAAATAAATATTATGAGTGTGGAAGATTAAAGAAAAGGAATATTTTTAAGATGGTACAAATATTTATATTTGAGAAAAAAAAAAGTTAAGGTTTGATATTTTTTGTTTATTTAAAGATAAAAGAATTTACAACTATATTTATATTTTAGTTAGTACTGAGAAAAAAACACATTGAAATAATTACAGTGAATAAATTTAAATAATTGAGTACACTTTTATTTGAAGTAATATTTTTATTCTTGTTGAATGTAAGAAAGAGAAAATAAAAAAGTGAAACAAATTTCAAATAAAAAACTAAAAAATAAATTAATAAATATATACTTTAAAGTCATATTGTTTGATGTAGTTAAGATATGTTTATCAAAAGTCCTAAAATATATTAAGGGTTGGTCTGTTTTAAGGAATATTTTATACGAATATTTTAGATACTTCTTAATGAATATTCATTTATTGTATTTAGATTCATGTTTGATTTATCATTTATGCATGTAAGTGTAATAAATATCTTATGAGATGATCGCGATGTTGAGTGGATGTTTGTAGCAAAATTATATAAAATTAACTTATTCATAATATCATTTTATTTGTTGTTAATATGATAATCTATTACAATAACTTTTTATTTGTAAAATTTATGGTATAAAAAAGTGTTCGACAGAATAAAGAAATAATATTACAAAAAGTCTTGATCAATATTTTGATTCATGTAAAAGTTATTATTATTCCCCCTTTTTTTTTAGCAATATCAAAATTTTGTAGTTTTTCTACTTGTTATTATTAGTTTCGGTAAACACTAACATAACTTACAAGACAAAGAGAGTGATTTATATCACAATTACCACAATCATGTCTAATTAATAGAGTCTTTTTATAGTATTTTAAAATGAATTTATTGATTATATTGTCAATTAACAATTATTAACTTATTAAGAATTTAAGATAAGGTGAAAATTTTATATTTTATAAAGATGAATAAAATAACAACATATAAATAAAAAATATTTATTATTTTAAAGTTTTAATGTCGTATGCATATATATATATATATATATATATATATATATATATATATATATATATATATATATATATAACTCATCAATTATTATTATTAAAAACTTCTGTTATAGTTATGTATGATTAATCAAAATCTAAAATTGTTTTAAATTAGTACTCCATGACTTATAACGAAAAAAAAAAGTTATATGTTTTATAACATGATATAATCTCAATTATATTAAAAATATATAGGATAATCAGATAGATTAAAACCATCTTAAATTAAAGAAATGGAAATTTTATTTTTCAAAACATAGATTTTCGGTCTAGTCTCAAGTTTGGAGAGGCGCTTATTTGTACAAGATAAAGATGATATCATTTATGTAAAATGATATAATCTCGGAATAACTTTTTAAACAGGATTACTGTGTTAAAATAAGATTAAATGTATTAATAAGGTATTAACACACGGTAAGTTTAGCTTAAAAGTTTATAAAATTCTCTTAAAATACTATAAATAGAATACTATTTACAAGTACATATTATTAATTAATTATTATATTTTTACTACGTAAGTTTATATGATGTATATTGTTGTTTTGAAGTTGGACTATCTCTGTAAATACCTCATCCCTTATACATCTCCATAAGTTAAAAATCAACAGATTTCAATTATAAAGAAATTAATTTCAATAGATAAAGACTATGATTATATGGAAATGTTTCAGTCCTACAAGTACAGAAGACATTATTAAAAGTGATGCACGTAAATAATTTAGTTTTATTTATTATTTATGCCATCCCAAAATTAGCTGTGCATAATTGTTTAAAAAATTATACATAACCTAAAAATTTCCATTTTCATTTAAACATTAAATTTTGTATTGTAACTTAATCACCCAATAGTTAAAGTAAAAACATTGTAAACAACAATGTTTAAATCTATAAACAAGGAAAGAAATAAGTAAAATATTGTGTGAAAAGTAAATTCTGTTGAGAATCTAAGTGTGAGTCTAAATCTCATTAGATAAAAATGAAAAAATAGAGTAATATATAAAGGTGAAAAACCCAGTAACCTATCGTCTTAAGGTTTTGGATAAAGAGTGGTGTCAATCACTTATATAGTTGGCTCAGAAATTCCTGAATAAATAATTTCTTTATTTTGTTGATATGGAAAAACTTTAACTTGTGAAAATATAAAAGGGTGTTTTAATTGTCAAATATGATACATGAGAAAGGCATCAAATTGTCAAGCCACTTTTGCTTACGGTTCTCTCCTCATTAGCAACGGTTCGTCATGATCAGAACCATTGGAATTCTAAGTCTTTCAGCTTTGAAACGTAAAATGGAGACTGAACAAGGTAGCCCTAGAATTTGACTGAAAATATTCCCAATTCCCATGGAGATCAAGTGCAATGAAGAAATTCCAAAAAGTCCCTTTGCCGTTAATTCAATAATGTCAGCCGGGCAACAGAAGAAACTTTATTAATTACAGTTCACAATTATACATTATTTAAGGTATAATTAATAAATATTAATTTCATTACATTTATATTAAAGTATAAAATAGTTAATTTCATTAATTAAAATGATATAATTTTCTTATTTCAATAATTATTAATGCGGTTTTATTTTATTTAAAAGATAAATATATCATAAGTAACATACATTTAATTAATAATTTATTTGATATACATAAAAAAAGTTAAAAAATAATTGAATAACAAAATAATTTAGAAGTTTAACCTTTTATTAGCTGATACAATGATGTTGTTTATTTTATTTTTCAGTTTGTTCTTTTTATGTTAATTTAAGTTTTCTTTAAAGTTTAATTATATTTTAATTTTAACAATATTAAAATGAAAGAAAAACTATTAGAAAAAAAAAGAAAAATAAAACAACGATAAAATTATATTATTATTTTTTATATGTATCAAATAAATTATCAATAATAGTTGTATTACACTTATAAACATTTTTGTTTTTAAAATAATTAAAAAATGCATGAATAATTTTTGAAATTGAAATTTACATTATTTTAATCAATAAAGTTATTTATTCTATATTTCAATATAAATGTGATGAAATAAAGTATTATTAATTATATCCTAAACAGTGTTTTAGAGTATTGGTTTAGCATTCTCCTTATAATTTATAACCCTTGTAAAACATTGTGAATTATGTCAAATTTAAGGGTATAACCCTTAACTCAATTATTTGAATAATAAAAAATGCAGAAGACTCGTTTTTTTTTTTTTTAAATTTAAATAGTATAAAAAATATACTTAGTTTTTTGCTTTATTTTTTCTTCAAATTTTGTTCTTTACTTGTGAAGTCCAAATCTTCGATTGGAAATAGACAGAAATGATATCGTGGAATTTGTGGATGTAATCACCTAAACACACCAATGGCCGTTTAGATATTTGGAGATAGTAATAAAATTTCAACGAAAATATCTTTTAATTATTGTTTTTACATCCATGTATAAGTGATTGATCGTTTCAAATATATAAACTAATAAAATATTTATAAATAGTTTATTATAAAAAAATTATTAAAAAAATTGTTAATATATCATAATCAAATCTCATGACACTAATGATAAAAATGCACGTGATAAGCATATTTAAATATTACAAAACACAAGTAAAATGCGTTTGTCAATTAGTTAAAAAATTAATTTTAAATATTTGAAAACATGTTTTTAATTCAAATTAGTGATTATTGAAATACATTAAGTTTAAAAAGTTATTTTTCAATCTCTTAAGTTGCCTTAGCAAGATGTTGGCTTTCCCTTATTTGGTTTTTAATCTCCTTGTCATGATTTTTATATTTAGTTTTAGTTGAGTTTTTTTAATTACCTGTATTTCAACGTTGAGTTGAGACAGAGAATATGAACGAAGGATTTCAATTTTTGTATGTTTAATTTTTTTTATTTACACATTTAATACGAATTTATCTAAACATCACATCATTATCATAGCGGTAACATAATCTATTCCATTTAAACGGTATGTTAAATGTTTTTGAATTTTCGGTATAATTATATTAAATTAATTAATAATACATTTAATGAGCAGGGTTTTATTTTTTTTATCATAATAATATATTTCTTAGAAAACTAGCTGATGAAATTTAAATGGGTAACATTTAAAGTTAATATATTTTCACTAAGATGGGAATTTTATTTTAGAAGCTTTTTTTGATTATAAATATTATAATAATTAAAAAATTACAAAATTAGATAAAAAAGGAAAATTATAAAACAATAGGCATACTTTAATTTATTTGTTTAAATGAGCAATATGACATGTTCTTTTCGCCTTAACAAGGACGTGGCAGATTAAACTGTTGGTTCGATCCTCGCATATATTTTATTTATAAGTTAAAATAAATGTATATTACCATCGATTTGTACAGTGGTGTGGTATGTATATATTAATGGAGAATTTATACAGAGTGTTAATAGTTTTACATCTTTTAAAAAATCACATTGAATTTATTATTACCTATATTTTATTTGATCAGTTTTCAAAATATAATTACAAAATGACCTTTTACTGTTTTCTTAAAGAAAATGGTTATAAAAATATTTTTTCTCTTCGTATATTGGTTAAGTTTATTTAAATATAAAGTTAAATATTACTTGGATGAAGAATATTTGGTAGAAATCCGACAAAAAAATAACGAAATTAAAAAAATAAATCCAATATAAAGAAATGTATTTTTGAAAAGTTTTAAAATAAATATTAATAGAATTATGTGAATGATGAGAATAATAAAATATGGTATGATTTGGATATTGTAACAGCGGTAGTGACGAAACAAAAACAACCGAGAGCTTCAGAACAAAGGACACACGTGTGTATACATACAGAGCGAGGAACTCTAGAAACTCATAAAGTATTAGATTATAAGTTAAGAAGTTTTAATAAAAAGGTTTTTGTTTTTATTTGATATCTAAAATTCATAAAAAGACGTTAATTTGTGAAGTGTGGAATGGAAGAGAAGGAGAGAGCAGGGCAGAGGAGGGGGAGAGAGAGAGAGAGAGAGAGGTGAAATTTGAAATGAAAAGGGAAAAATGTGTGCTGGTTGTCGTAAACGATGTTTCCCACGTCATAGGGTGGCCTTACCTAGCTGGATGTCAGCCCCACCATTGACCCACCTCTTCTTCTCCCCAATCCTTCTCTTTCTCTATATTTCTCTTCACCTCTTCCTTCTTACTTCAAACAACAACTGCTTCACAACACAACACAACACTCTTCTCTTCCTTCTTCAAACTCTAATTTTGACCTCAAATTAAATCTCACCATTTTTTACTTCTCTCCCTCTTCATCCTTTTCCCACATTCTCACTTTTAGTCTAAATAAATAAATCTCATCCCTCGGCATTGCACGCTCAACATCATCACCTCCAACATGACCCCTCTCTTATCCTCTTTCTCCCTCACCGACATAGCCTCCTACCTCGTATGCTTCCTCCTCCTCCTCATTCTCCTCGAACAGATCTCCTACCTTGCCAAGAAGGCTTCCATCCCAGGACCCTCCTTCGTCGTCCCCTTCCTTGGAAACGCAATCCCATTGGTCCGCAATCCAACCAACTTCTGGGACCTTCAGTCCTCTCTGGCAAAGTCCACCCCTTTGGGCTTCTCCGCCAACTACATAATCGGCAACTTCATCGTTTTCATCAGAGACACCGAACTCTCCCACAAGGTCTTCGCCAATGTCAGGCCCAACGCTTTCCACCTGGTGGGCCACCCCTTCGGCAAGAAGCTATTCGGCGAACACAACCTTATCTACATGATGGGTCAAGAACACAAGAATCTCCGCCGTCGCATCGCCCCCAACTTCACCCCCAAAGCCCTCTCCACCTACACCTCGCTCCAGCAGATTATCATCCTCGATCACCTCAAGTCCTGGGTTGCCAAAGCTCAAGCCCAAACCGATTCCATTCCGCTCCGTATTCTGGCCCGTGACATGAATCTCGACACCTCCCAGACCGTCTTCGTGGGCCCCTACTTGGGCCTCAAAGCCAGAGAGCGCTTCGAGAGGGATTACTTTCTATTCAACGTTGGCCTTATGAAGCTTCCGTTTGATTTCCCCGGCACCGCGTTTCGAAACGCGAGGCTCGCCGTGGACCGGCTCATCGAAACGCTGGCCACCTGCACCGAGATGAGCAAAACCAGGATGCAGAAAAGGGAAGAGCCTTCGTGTCTGATTGATTACTGGATGCAGGAAACGCTCAGGGAAATCGAGGAGGCCAAGCTCACCGAAGAGCCGGCGGCACCGTTCTCCACCGACGCCGAGATTGGTGGTTACCTCTTTGATTTTCTCTTTGCGTCGCAGGACGCGTCCACTTCGTCGCTGCTGTGGGCGGTGGCACTGCTGGATTCGCATCCGGAGGTGCTGGCGAAGGTTAGGGCAGAGGTGGCAGGAGTCTGGTCGCCGGAGTCGGACGAGCTGATTACCGCGGAGATGCTCCGGGAGATGAAGTATACGCAGGCGGTGGCTCGTGAGGTAGTGAGGTTCCGGCCGCCGGCGACGCTGGTGCCGCATATCGCGGCGGAGAGGTTCGCGCTGACGGAGTCGTACACGATACCGAAGGGGGCGATCGTGTTCCCGTCGGCATTCGAGTCGTCGTTTCAGGGGTTCAGTGAACCGGAGCGGTTCGACCCGGAGCGGTTCTCGGAGGAGAGACAGGAGGACCAAGTATTTAAAAGAAACTTTCTGGCCTTCGGTGCGGGGCCCCACCAGTGTGTGGGTCAAAGGTACGCATTGAATCATCTCGTTCTCTTCATCGCGTTGTTCACCACGTTGATCAATTTCAAGAGGGACAGAACGGACGGTTGCGATGAGATCGCGTACGTACCCACCATATGCCCTAAAGACGATTGCAGGGTGTTTCTCTCGCAACGCTGCACACGATATCCTTCCTTCCCTGCAGTCGATGACCTGATGAAATGACCCAAACACCCTTTCACAGGCTTTACTTTTCCTTCTCATTCATCGCATGCAGGTTCTTTTTTACCCATTTTTTTTAATTTAATTCCATTTGGATCGAAAATTAGGAGATCTTGAAAATATTTTATGATAAAAAATCGTTGGTGTTGACTTTTGTTTTTGTCCTTTATCTGTTGGGTTGGATTTGTGAAATGTTGGAATTATTGTTATTCTTGCTATAGTTTGTGTATGTGAATGTAAGAGGTGATTGGATGGTGGATGATTGGTGGTTATAAGCAGTGAATAAAATTATGTAAGGAAGAAAGATGCCAAATTTATTGAATTGAGATGAGATGAGATTGCCCTGTGAACTATGCTGTGTATCTTTTGTAAAGAAGATCTAAAAAATCTGTTCTTCTTTTGGAAATCAAGAATCTTGCATATTCATCATCATTCTGGATTATTCTGATATTATTACTGCCTCTTATTATTACTACATAGCTCAATCAATAACAATGTAAGAGATTTCGTTAATTAGTGTTTCAAAGTGCCTCATTACAAACTTAATGCATCAAAATTTTGTATTACAAATTCATGAATGAGAGAACACGGTTCTGTTAATTCAATTAAATGGTTCTGTGAAAAGACATTCTTCCACATTGGTGGAGAACTAAAAACAATGAAATGGGTAGATGAGAAAATAAAAAAGAAGTGAGAATAGAATCGAAACAAAATTAGTTTTCAAAAGAAAAAAGATATTAGTAAATACTAATATCATGATTATTATTATAAAGTAATAAAGTCAGAGATGGAGGGTAGTCCGTGATTGAAAAAAAAATTGTTCTGAGAAGGGGACAACAGATCTACTTTGGTTTATGTGAGCGTATAATAAACTTTTTATTGAAAAAAAGCATGTTTGAATATATTTTTCCAACGAGTTTTTTAATGTGAGTGTATGTTTTTCCATATTTGGAAATGTGTTTTTATCAAGAAACAAACAATCAGTTTTTATTATTTAAAATTATTTATTGCAACTTCATTTTCTATTATGAAATAATTAAATGTGTGAAATTAATGAAAAAAGTTAAATTTAAATTATACTTAAAATGTAATAAATAGATATTATAGTTTATTATGTGTTTTAAGGAAGATATGGTGTATTTGGAATTAAAGTTGTTTATATGAAAGAAGGAAATAGTTTTGGAGTAGTGGTAAGTGGGTAAAATATAACTAAAAATAAGTAGGTGTGAGCTTAGTAAAGTTGAAGTGTCGATAACAATCTTATGAATTCTCTCTTTGCCGGGTCATAAAATAGAAAACCACCATCCTTCTTTTTGTCTTTTCTTTCCGTTTTCTCTCTACAATCTTCTGATACAGACACTCATCTTAATTATAAGTAACGTGTTAGTTTAAGAAATAAATATTCAACGCCATTTCTTTAAAGTTATTCAGTTGTCGGAGGTTTTGTTTGATATTTTAACATTTTTGAGTATTTAATTATAAAATCGTTATTTATTTATGACCTTACTCTGAACTTTACAAAATTGTTAATATTTTATATCTTAATCGTTATTTGCTTTATTTGTTTTGTAATCATAATTATTATATGTTGATATATATATATATATATATATATATATATATATATATATATATATATATATATATATATATATATATATATATATATATATATATATATATATATATATATATATATATATATATATATATATATATATAGGGGTTTGCTAACGCGCGTACGCCTGTTTTTCAGTTGGTACATTTTAGCAATGTGTACCGGGTTTTAGTAGACAAAAATATCCTTATATATCATGGATTCTAAGTTTTAAGGTTAAGGGTATTTTAATAATTTTGATTCTCAAAACTTAAAAAAAAAAAAAAAAAGAAACCCCTAAACCCTTGCTCACCTCTCTCATTCCTCTCAATCCTTTCTCTTTCATCTCTCTCACTCTAATCTTTTCTCTGTCATCCCTACTGTAGTCCCAATTGAAAAAATCAGAAACACTCTACTGTCTCTGTCATCCATACTGGAGTCTCAATTGAAAAAATCAGAAACACCCTACTGTAGCCCCAATTGAAAAAATCAGAAACACTTGTCGTTAAACAATCTTACAAAAAAATGATTTTATAATGAGTTTTGATCTTATAATTTTTGTCTCATCTAATTTTATCTAATTTTCACAAGCATAATGACATCAGAGGAATTGGTAATTGG